>NW_027437189.1:2453439-2583439 GCF_033239565.1 Halichoeres trimaculatus | reverse complement strand
AGCTCTTGTTCTCCACAAAGTCCCTGATTATAAATTTGTTCTATTTCATGGCATTATCTAAATATCTTGTCGATGACTGCAATCGCCATTTCTTCTTCTAAAAAAACTGTTAAAATGATTTTTTCTCTTCTCTCCTCCAGTTTATTTGGGTCAGTATCCAATGGGAAGCCTCGCATGTCCAGCGTCATGAACACATTTAAGATATCTTTAACGGTAATTCTGGATAGTCAAAACTGAATTAGAGATATCTGCAAGTGACATTTAGGATGGTGACGAGGTGAAGGGCAGCTTTCAGGGAGTCATTGCAGATATCTGTAACTCAGTTTGGACCAGTGGAAACTGAGTTACAGATATCTCTAATTGTCATTGTGACTAGTCAAAACTGAATTATAGATATCTCCAACTGTATTTTTGACTAGTCACAATTATGTTGTTGATATCTATAATGTTAATCCCTGAGAGTTAAATGTAGCTGTTAAACGTTAAACAGGCTTGCCATACAAGCCTCACTTTGTTCCGTTCATTGGTCTGTTTCCATCAATGACAGAGTTCCCTCTATGACCTCAGAGTTCTAGAACTTCTGCTGTTGCTCTGCAAACAGACGGTTTTGCATGCATGCTCCCGATTGGTTGATACGACTCAGACTACAGACAGTGTCTAAATCCACAGATAATATGATTCTTTTCAAATGGAGATTACTGAGACAGATAATTAAGAAATGTCATCCACGTGTTTGAAATTAACTGAGTGGAATCAGAGTCACATGCCGCAAACAGCTGACGGCGTTTCCAATGAAGGATGTAAAGAGACAGAATGACGACGCTGGACGTACAGTCAGAGACAGAGAGGGAACAGAAGGTCAAAGGTCAGGGGACACCACGGACAGGAAGCCTCAGGCTGCAGTGCCACTACAAAGACACACACACACACACACACACACACACACACACGCTCAGAGCGTGTTGCGTGACAGTGAGCAGTCTGTTCTGAAGCTGTTCCACTTTTTGAAGACAGAAGAAGTTAAAATCCTGCTCAGCGCCGAAGGAAAGCCCCTGAAAACACTGAAACACACACACACACACACACACACACACACACACACCGCTCCCCCTGTAGTGTGGTGTCATATCAGCAGGCCTGGGTCAGACCACAGACTCAGGCGTCAATGGGAAACCATCAACAAACCAAACATCGATAGGCAGAGTTACAGAGCGTCATTACAGGCCTCCAGCTGAACCCGCGCTCTCTTCATCACAGAGAAATAAAGACGAGGAGTCACCTGAGAGGGTTTCAATGACCTGCTGATCCACACACACATTACAGCGTCACTTCAAAAGGAGAGCTGTGCAGATTCATTTAACCGCCTCTTTTCCCATCAATTTACAAACAGATGGAGGAGATTTCTCTGTCCAACAAAAAAACTGCAAAATAAACACTGGCTGAGTGTCATCTGTTTGAGATTTATGATAAACACACACTTCTTTTGAAGGTACATGGAGTACAAGGTGGTGCTCAAGAGCTAACACTGTAATTAGCCAAGACTTCACTCCAGCCTCTGTCTATACTTTGTTTTAGCTGCTGTCTCTTTAAGACTCTACGCTCGACAAACCCCCTTCACTCTGACTGGTCAGTTCTCACAGGCCGAGCTATGGGCAGACCTTGGTGTTTGAGGCCCCACCCCTCCAATGTGTCATAAACTAGTTGCTGCTGGAGTGGCTACTCATTGCAGCAGCTCTCCTTTAGTTCCTCTTTTATCCTTGTTTTTTTTTTTTTGTTTTGTTTTTTTTAAGCCATCTTCTTATTTTAAGCTTCTCATTTTTTGGCCATTGATACCAAATTGGTCACATCCACAGAGGTGTTTTTTTTCCTTTTTTTTTCTTCTTGAATTGTTTACACACAGGATTTCATCTGTTAGCAGCCTGTAGCATGTTGATGCCAGTGCTAGGCCCAATGTTCCCCATGAGCTGAGGAGGAGGCGAGAAAAACCTGCTGATACTGTGGTGCGAGCTAAGAAGAGACAATTAGGTAAGATATCCCTTTATTCATCCCACAGTATTAACCTGTCCGTCCATCCATCGTTATGAGGAATGTAAGATCTATCTCCAGTAAGATGAACGAGTTAGCAATGCTAACCATCAACTGTTTTCTGATGGATGGTTTTGAGTATACACTTTTTTTACTTTCTTGTTTTATTGTAATGCTAACAAGACTCCTGAATTTCCCTTCAGGGATTAATTAAGTATTTTTTATTCTTTTCTATTCTTTTCTAGTCTCTTCTATCCAGTTAGCCCCGTGAAGATCTTGCCTTTTTTTTTTCTTTTTTTTCTTTAGTTGAACTTTGAGCACAGATTTTTCAACTTAATGTCTTTTTTTCAGAGAATACAGAACGGACCAAATCTCCCAAGTTGGGAATAAATATATATAATAATATATAATAATATATGTATAAAATCTACCTTAAAATCTAGTAATAGTAGAAAAATAACTAATTGGCATAAAAATAAAATCCAAATAAAAGAGGATTTTGTATGTCTTGAAAAAGCAAAAAAAAAAAATTTATATATTCAAATTCTTTCTTAAGTATTTTGAAATCTTGTGGATAAAAAAAGAAAGAAAGAAAGAAAGTGCTCACTGTATCTCTTAGCTGTGACATCCTAGAATCTATGAACCAGAAGTTTTGTTTACAAAATTACAAAGGGACTAAATCTGAGTTTCAGCTCTAACTGATGTTAAAAAAATTATTTAAGAAAAGTTTTGAATTTAACAAGCTTTTCCTCAACATTAGTACAAAAAATCAAACCATAAATGAAACAACAATCACAGTGTTAACGGTTAAAACCAGCAGTAAACACCAGGACTGACACAGTTGATCCATGTCATGAGTTCAATAAAGTTAAAGCTCTGCTCTGAGTGTGTTAGCGGCAGCGGTCAATGTTGGCGGGAAATCTGTTGACAGCAACTAACGATCTGGTTTCTGGGTTCTCACCATCAACCAGCACACACACACACACACACACACACTTTCTCTCTCTCTCACACACACACGCTCAGAATCAGCAGGGCAAATGAGGCTGATGGCTACTTCACAACCCCTGGAATGTAAACATCCACTGACCCCGAGTGTACAAATATTAGCACACACTCATGCACACACACTCATGCACACACACTCATGCACACACACTCATGCACACACTCTAACCCATTACACACACCCTCCTGACTGTGTCAGAGTCGTGTAATACATATTTACCACGTTTAATAAATGCATTGCTTCTTTAAATGACCACAGAGGTGTTAAACGCTCAGGTTTATACACAAACTTTTAAAGGAACAGTACGTCACTTGAAAAAGGAGCTGTCTTTAGAAGCAAATTTTGCTACTGATCTATGTCCAAACAGGTGACATGAACTCATGTTGTTAGCATAGCGGTTGTAGCATGTGCCCCCTGTATGTTTCAGGACTTTAAAAAGCGCTCCATGATGCAGGAGTGTTACGTGTCAAACTGTAGGTTTGCTGTTTGTCACAGTATTTGAGTCTGGGCTGATAAACCTCACATTATCTGGGACTGGCTGATGTTTGGCCGGCCTGGTCCCCAGAAGATTCGTCCTCATCATGACGCCCTGACATTTCAGACAGTGATGAAATGATTCGAGTTTTATCACGGGGAAACAAAAAGGTCAGGACAGAATGAAAAATCCATCAGATGCAGAGCTCTTTGTTGACGGGTGGTGTTGGTGAGTGAAGAGAAAAAGCTGGGTTTGTATTTTCATCACGGACATGTTTGATATTTCTGGATCATTTTAAACTTTGTTATAAAAACACTAGTTCAGAGGGGAGGAGGATTCATCTCCCGGGGGACGCAGTAGCTCACGAATAAGTCTTTGACTCCTCATAGGATTTCAGTCTGTGCTGTTGGTCCTGATGGTTCATTTAATTTAATTTCTGTTACATATTGGCTGAAATTAACCTCCTGCCTGTTCAGATATAACCATAAACGTGCAGTGGTCAAATCCCATATCACTCCTGTTACTCATGGCGTCCCCCAGGGGTCAGTGCTTGGTCCACTGCTGTTGATCCCCTTTACTTTAGCTGCTACGCCGATGATACCCAGCTCTTCATCCCCCAAACACTGGATGAACAACTACTTTGTTAAACTTCACAGTAATAAATTTGAAATCCAGCTAACTGGTCCCAAAACTTCTCACTGAGTGTCTCCCAGTGATCAGAAACAACCAAAACATCTACTTCAACATCCTCCACATCACCTGCAAAGCCCTGAATAACCTCGTCCTCCTCATACCTGACCGACGACCTCAGTTCCTGTGAAAACCGTCCCCAGAACTAACAGTAGCTTGTTGTTTGTCTGACCGTGGGATAGGCTATGCAAAAGCACCAGACCAGAAGAGGGCAGTAAGACAACAATAAAGGCCTTTCAGCAGAAATGACCCCACAGAAAGAGACAGACAAGTTGTTAGCACTGCAGTTAGCCCATAAGCACGGAGGATCTTCAGCCTGTGCTGGGTTTGATTTCACTGCAGATGGATTTAGTGGCACTTGAAAGGAGATAAGCAAGTGACAGTTTAAAAAAAAGCTGTTACTGTTAAAGACATATTCCCATCCTTCAGGAAACAGTTTATCACTTCTAAAATTTTAATGGTAAAAAAAAAACAAAAAAAAAACAACAACATTCAGCTTGATAAAGGCATGCCGTTTTAGAGCAGTACCTGGCATTAGAAAACAAAAAAAACCAGTTATATATGAGTGGCATACCACTGACAAAACTAGCATTCCAGTTTGGAAACTTAAAGATGCCACTATGCAACAGGAAAAGTAGTTTTCAAACCGGAATTAACAAGCTATGGAACTGGCAAACCACTTTACAAACCAGAATATACCAGTTACGAAACTGGCAAAATTAATTCATTCATTTCATTCATTAAATTATTCAGTCATGTCAACACCAAATATTGTACCCAATATTGACATTTCACACAAAATAACTGAGTCAAAAGTCATGTGTTGATTAATGACTGAAAGGCATAGGCAGAAGCAGACTGCTTATCAAGGCCTATCCTATGTAATCAACTTTTTGGGCTACCAACCTCCAGAAAAGCAAAGAAACAGCAACACGGATAAATTAATCAGACTTGTAAGCTTCAAAAATGGCTTTAAAAACCATTTCCTTAAAAACAAATAAAGAACAACAGTTTTTAAACCATAATATGCCACTACAGAACGGAAATATTCGAGTTTTCAAAGCAGAATATAACACTCCAGAACTGACATACCAGTTTTTCAAACCAGGATATGCCACTAGAGAACTACAAAACCAGTTTTCAAACTGGAATATGACATAAAAGGAACTGGCGTACCAGTTTCCAAACCCAAATGTGCCACTACAGAACTGGAAAACCAGTTTGCAAACTGGAATATGCCAGTTCCTGAACTGGCATATTCCAGTTTTCAAACTGAAATATACCACTAAAGAAATGGAAAACCCTTACAAACAGTAATTTGCCAGTTCCAGAACCAGCATACCAGTTAACAAACAGTAATATGACAGTTCCGGAACCAGCATACCAGTTAACAAACAGTAATATGACAGTTCCGGAACCAGCATACCAGTTAACAAACAGTAATATGACAGTTCCGGAACCAGCATACCAGTTTACATACAGTAATATGACAGTTCCGGAACCGGCAGATTCCACTTAGCTGCCAGTGGCATGCCAGATACCACTTTTTACTCTTGGTGCTGCTGGGAGTTGGACTCTTAAACTGTGTAAAAGCAGTTAGAGCCATTTCTTAAAGCCCCAAACAGCTTGGAGTGGAGAAACAGCAGACTGAGCGCTCTTCGGTCTAAAGCATGAAGATGCAGAGATGGAAAACAGCTTCAGATCATAAACTGATCTGATGAGGAGATTATGACACTTATATCATAATAAACCTGGATCTCCACTGACACGTTCAGCTGAAGGTCTCCAGTTTCCAGGGTCACTCTTAAAACTAGAACACCAGGAGCTGACAGAGACACATTCACACTATCAGAGAGATTTTTAACCACGAGCTGCATCAGCGATTTAAAATCCTGATCCCACACAATTTCTCTGTGACACTCAGAGAGAGTGGGATGTGTAGACACAGAGAAACAAGAGTTTCTGTGTCCTTCTCTCAAACTTTCCACCTGTTTCCTGACACTAAGCGCTGTATTTAAGGTGGAAATGCTCTGATGTGACGCTCTAACACACGTTCAGAGACACTTTGAGGATGGTGGTTTTTCTTTACAGCCCCACAGAAACTTCTCTCACATCTGCTGGAGTTTTTACAGCCTCTCTGTGTTTCTGTGTTTCTGTCACAGCGCGCTGAGGAGCCGTGCATAGAAATATTATTATTAGAATAAAAACAGAGCAGGGTGGAACAGCTTTCCTTTCCTTTCCTCCTTTCCTTCCTCCGTTCATCCCCCCTTCTCTCCTGACTGACCTCAGTGTTGCGCAGCTAAAACACACTCCCACGTGTTCTGCAAGCAGGAAGCAATAAACACACACTTTTGCAGAGTTAAAGCAGCTCATGAACACACACACACACACATACACACACACACTGCTGCAAACAAGTGTAACATGGCCTCAAAACTAATGCAGGGAAAGTGGAGCAACACACACTCAGTAACAAAGCTGCTCTGACCACAGGAACTGACACACAGTGAAGTAGAGCAGAACTGAAGAGGCTCACACACACACACACACACACACACACACACACACACACACACACACACACACAGATCAGTGCATGAATGATGACCTCAGAGCGAGCAGTTTCCTCGCAGTGAGAAGAAAAACGTGAAGAAGAAAGAGTCCCGTACCTCCTGCTGCTGCTGCTGCCGCGCCTCCTCCCTCAGGAGCTCCTCTCTGTCAGCAGGTGTTCTCCTCTCTGACCCCGAGCAGGACGAGGAGGAGGAGGAGGAGGAGGAGGAGGAGGAGGGCTCAGATCTCCTCCATGAAGCTGCTGCTCCGTCACAAAACTTGCGCTCACTCTGACATGTCTTCCCGTCCGAGCAGAGGAAGAGTTTGAAGACGAAGAGGAGGAAGAGGAGGAAGAGGAGAGGTTACACTCCCACTCTGACTCCCTAACACCTCCCCTCTCTCCTTCTTTCTCTCCTCCTTCTCTCTATCTGCCTCTCACGGCGTCCCAGAGTTCCTCAGAGCAGCCGCCGCCGAGCCGCCACTGCTTCAGCCATCTGTTGCAACAAGTCTGCCGCTGCCTGCCTCTCCACTTTCACTCTCCCTCCCTCCCTTCCTCCCTCCTTTCCTCACTCCCTCACTCGCTCTCTGCATGAGTGAGAGAGGGAGAAGAGAGGGGGAGAGAGAGAGGGGGAGGGGCTTGAGTTTCCTGGCGACCAATAGGAGGGCTCAGAAATCCCTCCCCCTGCCTGGAACGGGAGGAGCCGAGAGGACAAAATGAAATAAATACAGGAGAGCAGGAGGAGTGTGTACGCGCACACACACACACACACACACACAGACACACACACACAGATTCATACACTCTCAGCCTGAAGTATGCAGACAGACTTCAGCGTCCTGTCGCTTTAAATCTCAGAGCCACTTTTCTCTCCTGGTTCGATGAAACGGGACCATGAAACAGAAAGATGGAGGACGACAAAGTCTTTACTCTGAGTTTCTAAAGACACAAACTTGAGATTTTCACACACACACACACGTGTTGGTTTCTGAGTTTCCAGTCGATAAAATGAGTCAGGTTAGCAACAAACTCAACGTTTTAACCCTCTATGGCACACACTAAGGGTGGGTGATAAAGCCTCAAAATTATATCATGATATAAAAGAAATTTGTGATCAGTATGGAAGACACTTTTCCAATCATTTCCTACGACTACACTAGCTTGAAATGTTTAGTAGGAGGAAAACTGCTGCCGTCCATAGACTGTAAAAAAAAAGTGGATGTTATCTTGCTCAGCTCGGAGTGAGGTCCCCACAAAAACTGCTCCCCCTGGTGGCTGGCTGCAGTATAGGTTTAAAAATCCATCTCCCCAGTCATTCCAGATGGGCTGTGGTCAAACTTTAAAAAATTAATACACCTGGTAGAAATGTTTCTCACGTCTGATTGTTGTGGCGATTTGAAGATATCATTTGGCTGTCTTGTATCCAAGTCCTCTTTTTTCTGAAAGTTTTGTTTTTATTAGTTATAAGAGGTTAAAAACGAGGTTTTACGTAATGTTTAACGATGATTGGCAGCTGACGTTCTCGTGTATTTTTTTCGGGGATTGTAAAATATGTCGGGAGGTAGAATCAGGAAGTGATTAGACTCTCAAAAGAAAAGAAAATAATAATTATTTTTGTCACCCAGCTCCACTCAGATTCTCCCAGAATCCCTCACTGTCTCTAATGCGCAGACTCTGGCTGCACAACTGCTTCAATGGCTGCGCCTGAGACGGAGAATTTTGGCTTCAAAACCATACGATGATAAATGGCGGAGCCACGCTGTCTACTCTATATATAGTCTATGCTGCCGTCGGCTGAAAGTCACCAGTTAGCATGGTGGCTATTAACGCCGAAACACTGGTTGCACTGTAACGGTTGAAACTTGACAGAAGTTGCCTCTATTGTGTTGTATTGTTTTTGACAGCTGACCACAGAACGACTGTTCATTTTGATGATGCTAACAGGTTGAATTAAGTGTTAAAAAACGCTAACTCGTCTGAATGAATGGAGCTAAATGCTGCTTCTGGGGTCGAGATGCGTGCGCTTCTTTATGATGACGTAGACTGATAATCACTCTATACGACACAACGCATTCCAGAGCAACAAAGGAGATGGCATAGACTGAAGGAGCGGAAGTTTGGGGAGGGCCATATGAGCTTAACATGCTAATTAATTAGCATGAAAGTTCATTGTCATGGGTGGGATTTCTGCAGGAACATGTGGTTCTCCTGTGATCTCAGGTATCCAGCTGCTATGGGCGCTGTGCTGCGCGGCACATACCCATGCTAACAACAGCGCGACCAGGAGGATAACAACGGACAGGTGGTTCAAACGAGACAGAACAGTTGGGAAAATGAGGCGGATGATAAAGAAACCATCAACAACAAAAACATCATCAGTATCGTGTTGTTTTCGCATATTATTTCCTGAAAGATTTTCTCGGACATACATGGTGGTACCTGGCTGAAACTGTATCTGAAAGGGGGTACAAAGACCCAAAAAGTCTGAGAACCCCTGGTTTAGAAGATATGAAGATCATGAGATGAGGAGGTTCAAAGTCTGCGTCATATCCAACATGGCTCCTGCTGTAGATTGTATCAGGGACAGACAGGTGACGTCACAGAGACTACGTCCACATTTTTTACAGTGTATGCTGATCTATGACAGAGGCAGACCAAGCTGGAATCATAATATTTGACATGTGAAGTGATGAGGTCATCACATCTAGATCTCTTGGCTGGTTTATGACACGTTGGAGGGATGTCATCAAGGTCTTTCTATAGCTCCTCTTACAAAGGAATCTAACTGAGGCCCCAGACTTCAGCTGCTACCGCTATCATCATCGTCATTGCCATCACGGCTAAACCTGTTAGCAACTTTCAGTCCAGCACGAGTGAGAGATATTTTTCTGATAATTCTTTTCTACTGGGTAAAAAAAGTGAATCTTCACTGACAGTTGGCTCTCGTGACAAATCACAGATCACAGAGATCGAGTCTGTGGAAAACTGACTCATGACCCTGGTCATAGATCAGAAAAACTCTTAAGAATTTGGAAACCCCTGCTCTTTCCCTTCTATAGAGACTTTGAAAGACTCTGTCTGACTGTCCGATCTGCTCATTCTGACTCATTAATCTCTGTCACATCACGGTAAGGTGTCTCTTACAGTCAAACACTGCTCGAGCTAACAGCTGATGGTTCCTCTTCATTCATCGTCTAACACCAAACTAACTTTCAGCCTGGTGGAGGGTCAAACATGCAGACGGCAGCATGGAAAATCCTGCACCAGTTGCTCGTCTGTCATGTTTATTTCAAAGCGTAATGCGTGCGGACAGTTATTGACCGACAGTCTCTGATGATGATGATGAAGATGAAGTACAGAGCAGCCACTTAAATAATTACCCTCAGCAGAGAGCCCAGCAGAGTTTCCGCTCACTAATTCATCTGTGTGTGTGTGTGTGTGTGTGTAAGTGTGTGTGTGTGTGTAAGGACATCAGCCTGATATCTGCAGACAGCTGCTGGCTAGCGTTAGCCACAAGGCTACACAGCAGATAGATGGTAAATGAGTTCAGATCTGCACATTGTTCGATCATCTATGAACTGAAAACAAAAAAAACAACATCCATCAATTAACATTTGATTAATTAACATCAACCTTTAGCTCCTGTTCTAGCTTGTAACCTGTGTTTTAGCATTTACCTGGTGAATTAGCTGTGAGACCATGTTTTAGCCTGTGTTTTAGCTTTTAATTAGTGTTCTCTGTTTAAGCTTTTCCCTTTTTTAAAGCTTTAAGCTTGTGTTTAAGCCTTTAGCTCTTGTTCTAGCTCTTAGCATGTGTTTTAGCTTTTAATTAGTGTTTTAGCCTTTAGCTCTTATTTCAGCTTTTAGCTTGTGTTTTAGCCTTTAGCCTTCCCGTAGCTTGTGTTTTGGCCTCTAGTTTTTTTTATATCCTTTAGCTTGTTTTTTAGCCTTTATCTCACCTTTAGCTTAAATTTTTGGCCTTTAGCTTGTATATTAGCCTTAAGCCTAGCTTTCGCTCATGTTTCAGCTTTTATGCCATGTTTTAGCTTTTAGCTTCCTTCTGTTTAAGCTTTTCCCTTTCTTAAAGCTTTAAGCTTGTGTTTTAGCCTTTAGCTCTTGTTCTAGCTCTTAGCATGTGTTTAAGCTTTTAGCCTGCCTACAGCTTATGTTTTGGCTACTAGCGTTGTTTTAGCATTTAGCTTGTTTTTTAGCCTTTAACTCGCCTTTAGCTTGTTTATTAGCCTTTAGCCTGGCTTTTGCTCGCGTTTTAGCTTTCAGACTGTGTTTGTACCTTTAGCTTCCTTCTGTTTAAGCTTTGACCTCTTTTTTAAAGTTTTAGCTTGTGTTTAAGCCTTTGGCACTTTTTCATCTTTTAACTCTTGTTTTACCTCTTAGCTTGTTTTATAGCCTTTAGCCTGCCTGTAGCTAGTGTTTTGGCCTTGAACTTGTGTATTATCCTTTAGCTTGTCTTGTAGCCTTTATCTCGCCTTTAGCTTGTTTTTTAACCTTTAGCTTGCATATTAGCCTAAAGCCTGCCTTTCGCTTGTGTTTTAAGTTTTAGCCTGTGCAATAGCCTTTAGCTTCTTTTTGTCTAAGCTTTTAGCTTGTGTTTAAGCCTTAAGCCTGCCTGAAGCTCGTGTTTTGTCCTCTAGCTTTTGTTTTGGCCTTTAACTCACCTTTAGCTTGTGTTTTAGCTATAAGCTTGTATATAAGTCTTTAGCCTGGCTTTTGCTCGTGTTTCAGCTTTTAGTCTTTGTTTTAGCCCTAAGCTTTTGTTTAAGCTTTTATCTCTTGTTCTAGCTTGTAGCCTGTGTTCAAGCCTTTAGCTGGTGATTTAGCTGTTCAACTATGTTTTTAGTCTGTGTTTTAGCCTTTAGCCTGCCTGTAGCTCATGTTTTGTCCTCTAGAATTTAGCTTATGTTTTATCTTTTAGGTCTTTTAACTTTCAGCCTGTGTTTTAGTCTGGATTTTAGCTGGTGATTTAGACCTTAGCCAATAATTTCGTGTTTTTTTGCATTTTAGTCTTTAGCTCTTGTTTAAGCTTTTACCTCTCATTCTAGCTTTTAGCCCCCTTTTTAGCCTTTAGCTGGTGATATAGCTGTTAGCTTGGGTTTTAGCCTTTCGTACGTGTTTTAGCCTTGAGCTTGTGTTTTATCTTTTAGCTCTTGTTCTAGCTTTAGCCTGCCTTTAGCCTGCGCCTAGCTTGTGTTTTGGCCTCTTTACTTTGTGTTTTATCCTCTAGCTTTTGTTTAAGCCTTTCGCTCGAGCTCTGTCTCTCTCCTGTTTCTCTTTCTTCTGCTCTTCTGTCCTTTTTCTGTCTGACAGTTAGGCTCCAGTGTCCACCATCACTACAAAATTAATCACAGAAATCATTTTCAGCAGAGAAAAACACAGATCTCTCTTCTCTCTGCTAAACTTTGTCAGCTGAGCCGTAAATCAATCTGGTCCTGCTCTAGCCGATCAAAATGCTAAGAAGTAGCATTTAGGAATAACCTTTGTTGGAGCTGAAAATCTCATTTTTAAGTGTGGATTATGAACATGCATAAATCTAGAAAGGAGACTTTTTCAGGATCACTCAGAAACTCCTCACAGGGACTTAAAACTTTGAGTGTGGAGTCGTCGTCTTTTTCTTCTGCAGACTGAGCTTTAAACTGATGCACTGCATGAACAGACTTCTGTTTTTCTTGTTTTTCGAGGATGAATTCCCTCGTTTATCTGTTTATCTGCAGTTACAGACTCTGTGTGTGTGTGTGTGTGTGTGTGTGTGTGTGTCAGAGGATCTCTGCAGTTTTTCTGCAGGAGAGCTGCAGAGAAAAACAGACTGCTGAGTAAATAACTGTACGTCTGTCGCTGATTTAATGTGCACTTTTTTCTTTCTGTACACGCCTCGAGGCTGCAGCAGCTGGACAACTGCTTTCCCAGGATGCTTTACTGCTCAAACACCCAGAGGGGCTCCCAGTCTGTGTGTGTGTGTGTGTGTGTGTGTGTGTGTGTGTGTGTGTGTGTGTGCGTGTGTGCATTCAGTCACTTGGGCACATTTCCAGATGGTACCATTCCTCTCCTGTCCTGTTGGTCTGAGCTATGAGCACACACACACACTCACACCCTGACACACACGTCGGGATTTGTGTACTTATGGGGACCTTTGTTGCCACATCTCCTGAACCCAGACCCTTGAACTGAGTCTGGTCTTGGTTCTGAAGCGTAAAGTGACAGAGACAGTGAACATGTGTCGCTGCCTAACTTTATGCTAAAATGCTAACGAATCTCAGCTAGCTCGTCATGAATTTTGACGTCTGTATCTAGTATTGCTGAGTTGTGTATCATATTAGAATATAATAGAAAATCATTTAATTATCCCCAAGGGGAAATTCAGGTGGAGTCACAGCAGCAATCAAGAAAACCAAAGTAAGAAAGTGTATAGAAAGTGTAAAAAGCTCCATAATAAAATAGATGCTGACAGCTTGTCCATCATTGTCCAGTCAGCCAGTCTCCACCTCCACAGGGTCCAGGACTGAGCTTCTTCAGCAGTCTGTTCAGTCTCTGTCTCCTGAGATTAGCATGATGCTACTCTGCCCTCTGGTATTCCCTCTGTTGCTGGGTTAGCACAGCTAGCTCGTCCATCTTATTGGAGATAGATCTTACGTTCCCAATAACGATGGATGGAAGGACAGGTCCATGTCGTCACTTCTTAGCTCACACCTGAGAACCAGAACGTCGTTCTCACCTCCTTCTCCTCACTTTGTGGGAAACATCCGGCCTTGCACTAGTTAGCATTGGTATGCCACAGGCTGTAAACAATGCAGTCATGGTCACATGTAGGATCTCCAGACAAACACAGGAGCAAAAATAGTAAAAATATCACTGAAGACAAAACCAGTTTGGTGTCCACGACCAACAAATGAACCATACAAAGTAATGATCCACTCCAAATACAAAGATTACGAAAAAGAGATGTTGTCTTGTAAAGAACAGTGTTGTCACAGTTACCTTGAAATAGTAATCTGATTACTGATTACTCCTTTAAAATGTGACTTAGTTACTGATTACTCAATTTTAAAGCAACTAAGTTAGATTACAAGTTACTTTATTAGCTGACGACAACACCTGCAGCTGCATGATTTGGCAAAATTGTCATTAATATGCGACTCCCGTCACTTCCTGAGACGCAAGAAAAAAGCAGATAGATTTTAACTTAGAAAATGAGAAAATACTAACGCACACTGACTTGAATAAGTAACTCAATTCTGATTACTGGTTTTGAAAAAGTAACAGGTTAGATTAGTTGTGGTCAAATAAGAGGATAATCCTTTTCATGCAGAAACTGTGTTCATGTTGTTTTGCTGAAGGTTAGTCCGTTTACAGAGTTCTGGTCCTGGGTTTTGTTGGGTTTTGTTGGGATCTGGCTTTGGGTCTTATCAGCGAGTATCAGTGTTGGACCTCTCTAAGCTCTGGTGACTGAGCAGGACTGGAGTCCTGCAGCAAAGTCCAGCATCTGGTGGAAAAACTGAGACCAGAGGAGCCGCAGAGCCGAGGCCTTACGAGCAGCAGATTCATTATCATAGCGTCACACGGGAGGTTTAATGTTTGAGTGACCACATCGCTGGCCGTGCAGTCCGAGAGCGAATCCAAACAAGAGAAGAAGAAGAGCGGGAGGGAGGGGAAAAGATGAGGAGCAAACAGAGAGGGAGGGGAGCAGAGGGAGGGCACATTGTAATGGAGCTGTTGGCAGAGCTCCTGGCTGTTCATGGGTATTCATGTAGCTGGTGGCTTCAGTTAAATGGAGCGAACAGAGGGGGGAGACGGGGGAGGGGGGGGGGGACGGGGCTGAGTTTCAGCTGAACAAGAAGTCTGCTTCAGGCGTCACACACACACACACACACACACACACACACACACACACACACACACACACACCACACACACACACACACACACACACAGACCAGTTACAGATCCAGAGCCGTTAGCTTCTATCAGACGGTGTTAAAACGTGTCACAGGCTCCACAGGTGGTCAATGAGGATCAGGTGTCACATCAGTTTAAACCAACATTAAATATTAAAACAGGAATCTGCTGTTGGAGAGTAATGAACATTTCTCTGTGTGTTCAGTTCTTCAGGAAAACGTCAAACAGATAATCCTGAATCTAGAGACTAGTCCATGTACGGTCCAAACAGGAACTGGTTTACCATACCCGTCCCTGATGCTTACAAGAAAAAGGTTGTACTGTTGAAAGATAAAAGTGGTTCTGTAAGGGAAATACGGATCTAATACTAAAACAAAAATAACTTTAATGTGATAAAAGAAAAGTCACAGTGTACTGTGTAAAAAACATGTTGAGGGAAAAAAAACAATATTAAGACATTAAAGTCCCTGTGATCTTGAAAAAGACTCCTTTATAAATACATTCCTGGACGTAATCCACAATTTAATATGAGATTATCAGATCTAGGGCTAGGTGTCAAACATTTTTGATACCTGAACAGTACAAGTTTCTAATTTAATTCATTTTTATCTATACTATTATACAAATCAAGGACGACTCGTCCATCTGTGGGTGTTTTGGAAAGGGCTAAAACTCAGGCTAAGCACTAAACACAGGCTAAGGGCTGCAACATCAGCTAAAGACTAAATCACAAGCTAAATGCCAACACATAGGCAAAGGGTAAACCCCAAAAGCTAAAGGCTAGAACTCAGGCTAAAGGCTAAAACTCTGGCTAAAGACAAGAACACAAGCTAAAGATTAAATCAAAAGCTACAGGCTAGGATATGGGCTAAATGCTATAACTCTAGCCAAGAGTAGAACGCAGGCAAGAGGCTAACATGAGCTAAAGACTAAAACATGGGCGGAAGGGTAAATCAAAAGCCAAATGCTAACACAAAGGCTAAGGGAAGAACCAAAAGCTAAAAGCTAGAACAAAGGTTAGAGGCTAAAACTTTGGCAAAAGCAAGACCACAAGGCTAAAACATGAGCTAAAGGCTAAAACTCTGTCTAAAGACACGAACACAAGCTCAAGATTAAATCAAAGACTAAAGACCAGAATATGAGCTAAACGCTAAACCTGTAGCCAAGGGTAGAAGACCGGCTAGAGGCTAAACACAGGCTAATGGCTAAAAGATAGGCTAAAGGCTAAATCACAGGCTAAATGCCAACACATAGGCGAAGGGTTAAACCAAAAGCTAAAGGCTAGAACTCAGGCTAAAGGCTAAAACTCTGGCTAAAAACTAGAACACAAGGCTAAAACATTAGCTAAAGGCTAAAACTCTGTCTAAAGACATGAACACAAGCTAAAGATTAAATCAAAGGCTAAAGACTAGAATATGAGCTAAACGCTAAAACTCTGGCCAAAGACTAGAATACCGATTAAAGACTCAAACTAAGCTAAAACACAAAGTAAAGCTAAAACTTTGGCAAAAGCAAGAACACATAACTACAACATAAGCTAAATGCTAAAAGTCTGGTAAAGCAAAGACACAAGCTAAAGACTGAATCCAAGGCTAAAGGCTAAAACTATGGCTTAAAATAAAAACACAAGCTAAAAGCTAATACATAAAGTAAGGCTAGAACATGGGTTAAAAGGTGAAAACTTTGTCTAAAGACTAGTACACAAGCTAAAGGCTTGAACACAAGCTAAAGGCTAAAACCCAGGTTAATGTGTTTGTGCTAATGTTGCCTCCAACCCACAGTCAGCAGTTATTCTGCAGTGGTCTGTTCAAACTTGAGAGTCTATCAATAAAATGAAGAGCCAGGTAACGTTAGCTCTGCTTGGTGAGGTTGGAGTTGGTAGATGAGCTCTGGTAGGACAGAGCCAGGATTCACTAACGTTACACGTTACAGACACGTCTCAGAGCACCGGGCTGTGAGGAGGGAGAAATATAGCAAACAAAAGAGAGAATAAGAGATTTTTACCCCCTCTTTAAGCGACGTAAGGAGTTAAACAAACTGACTTTGACCTCCAGCTTCATGTGAAACCAACTCGTGGTCAGGTGTAAACAAACCTGCTGATATTTCCTCTACTTTCACTCTGTTTGACTTTGTCTGATAGACTTTGGAGCACATTAAGAATCAGAGCAGCCTCCATATAATCCTCCAGCAGCAGAGGTTTTTCCTGCAGCCCCTGAAGGAAAACAGCACCCAGCTTAAAGAGAATAAATCACAGCTCGGCTCCAGATTCGATACTTCAGCTTCTCAGTTTAGTTAGAAAACACTATTTGGACATAAATCCTGTTTACCGGGGAGTGTTGATTTTCTCTTCAGGCTCCCAGCGGGCTCTGATGCTGTCAATAGCATCGACAAAAGAGACAAATGGCCCCTGCACTCGGACTCTAACAGCACTGCAGAGTCTGTTAAAACCCCGGCTGTCTGCTTCGCTCCACAAAGCTCCTGAATCAGGTTTATCGGACCAGCTTTGGGCTGTTTATGCCGCTGCCAGGTACGACGCTCACCCAGAGACCGCAGAGACGTCCTGACAGGAAAGACCGGCGTTAGCAGCCACTGTCTTTGTAAATAAACCCTAATGGAAGAGCAGAGGGGGGCTTTGAACCAGGAGTGTTACTGAGCAGCTGACAGGAGGAGAGGACGTAGGAAAGAAGGTTTGAAAATCTGAAACTGGAGAATCAACAGCTGGTCTCGAGACTGTCACATATCTAAAGAGCTTATTTACAGGCTGACATCTGGATCCAGGTCCAGATCCAGAAACTATCAATGAGTTTTGTCCAGTTTAGCCAATGATTAGCCACAAGTCCTCCTCTGAATCACAGTTTATGGTCCGGCTGACAGAACATTTCAGAGTTTCCCCTGTTCATGTGTTTGTGGTGAGTCTGAGGGGCCGTTTATACAACACCGCAAAAGTTTTGTTGCTTTTTGGCGTTGCGTTTTCATGGAATCAGAGTTTCAGCCTAAAACCCAAACTTTTGAAAACAGCCTCCAGAGTGGGATTTTTCTTAAAACGCCGCCGTCACGGTTGCCATGTAAACAGTAAGCTGGCGTTTTCAGTGGAAACGCTAACGTCACACTTCACACGAGCACGTACAATAATCCAACAACTGTTGTCAGGATGCTGGTGATCTACCGTGTCGAGCTTGTGCTGCTCAATCTGCTGAATCTGTGACTGTCTTTAACTAAATGTGCATCTGTTGCTCCACTTCTGCTCTTAGCATTCACCAACACACCAGATGATCGGCTCAACTCTACTTCAGAGGAGATCTACCAAAAGCTGCTTCTGGACAAGACAGTTATAGCACCACCTACAGGCCTGGCATGCTTACCACAGCGTTTTTAACTGAGTTTCTTCAGTTTGATGAAATAGCATCATGATGTAGATTAGCCAAAAGTTGAAAGCCAAGCTTTGTCTGGTTCGTCCTCAAGAGGTAAGGAAACTACTTCAACAAATCAGAAATGCAGACTTTGAATTCTACCTTTGACCTTTGAATTAGGGATGCACAACATTATCGGCACAATATCGGTATCGGCTGATAAAAGCTTAAAAACACGTTTATCGGTATCGGCAGATATGAAAATTTCTGCCGATAGTCACAGTCGATAAGGTGCTATTCAGTTAGGATTATTATTATTTTCCATCTGAAAAATAAGCTCCTTAAATAAAATGTAGCACTTCATTTATTTGCACTGCAGAGCTCTGTGTCTGTCACCAGGTTGTTACAGTAGCTCTAAAATAATCAAATGCAACTTGGTTATGTTTAAAAATGCATTGTACATTTAAAGTTCATGTGATCTAAAGAAATTATTTTTCAGTATTTCAATACTGAATGTCTTGAGTTTGAAAAAAATAATACATTTCTTATTTATGGTAAAATCAAATGTTTTTTGTCTTGTTTTATGTGTGTTTCTTAAACAAATAAGACCGTCACAATTAGAGTAACATATAAATTTCAGTACAGGATAGACTTAGCTTTCTTTACAGTGAAAAAAACAAACAAACTTGTGATTATCCGTATCAGTATCGGCCAAAAGGGGTTTCCATATGTCGGCATATCGGATATCGGCAAAAATCCAATATCGTGCATCCCTACTTTGAATTCTACCTTTGATCTTTGAATTCTACCTTTGATCTTTGAATTCTACCTTTGATCTTTGAATTCTACCTTTGATCTTTGAATTCTACCTTTGATCTTTGAATTCTAGAACAGAGGGCTGACAATTTTTTCTAGAATCCAGAAGGATGAGGGATTTCTGAAGGATGGGAGTCAACCTTATGATTAATCACGGGACTGTGACGAATAAAAACCCAACAGAAGCAGGAACCAATTGGGAAGATACAACATAATATATGACTTGCGCCACTTTTTTGTAGTTTATTACTTATAAGCCTACACTCTTGCACAACTGAACAGAACTACACTTCCCAGAAGCCAACAGTAATCTAAAAAAGAACAGGGAGAAAATCAAATCAAATTCAATGTGTTGCCTAAAAATCAAAAGAAGGGAAAAAATTGGGACAGGATTTTTTTCTGTGAAAATCCACTTCTACTGTTGCTTCCTACACCGACTATTCCTCTCGCTGACACCTGATTGGTCGATAGTTATTGGTATGATGTCCTGTCCAGCAGGTGAGTCACTCTCTGAGGTGTGTCCGTGTCTCACTCGTGGTCTGAAAGTTTTTACATCTCAGGTCAGAGAGAAAAGAGCTGCCGCCGAACCTCATGATGACTGCTGCTGCAACACAATAACTCTGTGTGTGTGTGTGTGTGTGTGTGTGTGTGTGTGTGTGATGAATGAGCATGCTACCAGCCCAGCAGGGTAATTCATTTCTCAACCTGAACAACACTTACTGTCAGAGTGAACAGGATTAATAGAGGACTGCAGCCCTCAGACACACACACACACACACACACACACACACACACCAAAATTCCTCCAGGTTTCACAGGAAATGATGTTACGAGGCATTGAACTGCAAGACCTCGATCCTCGATGACATCACAGCGTGATGACCAATGAGATCATGAATCGTCCTCAGGGCAGAGACTCTGGTTAAAGGGACATGGCTCCAATCAGACAGAAGGTTGGTGTCCTGTGTTAAACTTAATCACCTGTCACCTGTGCAGGTCAGATTATTCTGATGTCGTCAGAGTCCAGTCCTCCGTAGCCTTCAGTGAACCGCCCGCCATACGGCCACACCTTTAAGTCTCTGACATTTACCTCTTCAACAATTCAAAAAATAAATCTAAACAAGTGTTAACCACCAAAAAAACACATTTTTGACTTAAGTAACACCAGTTTGAGGGATGGTACATGACTCACAGGTTCGTGAGGAGTCAGTGGATGGAAAACATCCAATAATCTCACAATTCACTCGATGCTTTTCACTGAATTATCTGTTCACTCTTACCAGACTGTGAAATATAAAGACATGAACTTGTGTCAATAAACCAGAGACCCTCCCAAACCAAACACCAGCACACAGACCGCTGAGTCTGAAAACAGAACTGTGATAAAACAGAGAAGTTGCTCTCAATCAAATGGTTTTGACTTAATTTTACATAAACATCACCCTGATTTTTCTTAGTTCACTGTGTAGACTGTTGTGATATATCACAATAATATGATATCATGATACAATTTGAAACTATCATGTCATGACCAAAGTACGGTGATGTGTGTCGTATTGTGAGGTTCTTCTTCCCAATAACAGGGACGGGGACCTTTCACATTTCAAACAATACAGTACCAATGCCCGGTGACCCACAGTTGGTACTCAATGATGCCAAATTTCTGTACTTCTGTGTGTTGATGTGGTGATTAATTTCTCAGCTTCTCAGTTTATCATATTTATTTCTCAATTTATAAACGTGCAATGCTGTGTTCATGTCCACTCCCCCACTCCCAAACAGTCAACAGTATGAGTTACCAAAACTTGGTAAATGGTATTGGTTAGGGATTGGTACCTTTCACATTTAAAACGATACGGTACCGATGCCCGGTACCTGTACCAGTACTCAATGGTACCAATTTTCAACACTTTAATGTGTTTCTGCGGTATAGAATATCAATTTGTTCAATAACAAAGTATATTTTTTTTTTCATTTTAACATATTTATTCTTCAATATATAACCTTGTAATGCTGTGTTCATGTCTAACATGGAAAATCCCCTACTCTCCCACTCCTTTACAGTCACAAGGATATGTTTAGGTACCGTAACATGGTGCCTTTTGATTTTACATGATTTGGTACCTGGTACTTTTGACGGAATTTGGTCTGTACCTATAAAAGTACCTAATTCGGTACCCATCCCTAGTATTGATATGGCACTTTTCTAGTCTTTTTGACTATTCAAAGCACTTTCACGTTTCTACTGACACCTAGGGATAGGTACCTTTTCACTTTTGAAATGATACGGTACCAGTGCCCGTTACATGGCAATTGGTACCGGTACTCAACGGCACCAATTTTTGGAACTGTTTAGGCTTTTTTTTTTTTAAATATCAATTTGTCTAATTTTTTTTTTCAATCTAACATATTAATTATTCAATATATAACCTTGCAATGCTGTGTTCATGTCCAGTATGGAAAATTGCCTACTCCTCCACTCTCTCACAGTTACAAGGATGCATTTAGGTACCTAAACATGGTACCTTTTGGTTTCACGTGACTTGTAACCAGGACTTTTGACCTAATTTTGTACTCTTCCCTATTGACAACCATCATCTAATATCCATACACCACCGACCAATAGAGGGAGCATTTCAGGGTTCAGGTTCTTGTTTCAGGACACTCTGACATGTGACTGCAGGAGCTGGAATCAAACCACCGACCATTCAAGTAAGAGGTGACAACTCCACTGCAGAGCCAAAGCCGCCCCATGGTATCAACTGATTTTACGTATATTGGTTCTTGGTACTAAAGGTTGAATTTTTGTCGGTACCTAAAAAAGTACATGATTTGGTACCCATCCCTAACCAATACTCACCTCTACTGACGTATCAGCTTTTTGTAGTCCCCTCATTTATGTGATTAGCGCCACCACGTGGAGTCACCAAGAAGTGATGCATTGAATCAGACTGATTTATTCACTTAAATATCAAAATGAAGCCTGCGCAGACTGATAAGTTTATTTCATGTAGGGCTGCAACTCACGATTATTTTAGTAATCGATTACTCTGACGATAATATTCAAGATTAATCGATGAATCCGGAAAAAAAATGAGAATCCATGATAGTAAAATTTGAAAAACCAAACATAAGTTGCGATCTTAGCTGAAGACTATTGATTGCTCGATGATATAAACAAAGAAACAACATATTTGAACATAATTAAGCTGAGCATATGCTACATTTACATTTAAGTATAAAAAGTGATATGAATGTATCGTCACTTAAAGAATCAACTGAAAATATTTTGTTTTGTCGTCAGATTAAGAACTTAGTGGGCCAAAATACACTCCAGTCCAGTAGGTGGTGGTAATGCAGCCTCAGCTAGTTGCTAACAGCTAAATAATCCAACAAAAAAGAAGGAGACAAATAAACTGGAGACAAACTAACAGTAATGATGCAGCAGACTCGATTGTGGAAAAACGTTGTCGACATTTTTAACCACCTGTTCACGATTCTTCTGCTCTGATACGGTCTGAAGACATGACGCGACACAAAGAGCTGTTTCCACTCCATCACTGCAGGACAGCATCCACATATCTGCACATTCCCCCACCTTAACAACCCTCCATCATCCCTCCCTCCCTCCCTCTGTCCATCCCTCCGTCCTTTCACCTCCTCTCTCCTCCTCCTTCTGTCCGTCCTCCATCCATCAGCTGCTGTTTAACCCCTTCTGCCTCCTTTGTCGCGTTAATGACCTCCTCTCCCCCTCGTTTCCCATGTCTGTCTGCTGCCTGTGTGTGTGTGGTGTGTGTACGGTGTGTGTGTACGGTGTGTGTGTGTGTGTGTGTGTGTGGTCTGACTGATGGCCATTCTGTGAGTCAGGCCATGACAGGGCCTCTAAAGAGAGGAGGCAAAGTGAAAAGAAAGAGCCAGCGAGCCAAGACGGATAGAGAGAGGCCACAGAGCATGCTGGGATTGTGTGTGTGTGTGAGTGTGTGTGTGTGTGTGTACAGAGTGTGTGTGTCGGGGGTTGTAGGACAGGGTCAGTCTAATTTGCAGCTCATTGAATAGAAACAAGCTTCCTCTGACGGACGGGTTGGGGGGTCGTCGGTGTGTTGGTGTGTGTGGGAGAGAGTCCATGTGTGTGTGTGTGTGTGTGTGTGTGTGTGTGTGTGTGTGTGAAAAAGAGCAGTAGATAACATCTCAAATCAGCTGTTGAGACATTTTGCAGATATTTCAGATTTTGTGTTTGTGTGAAACATGTGAAGCGTGTCCAGATGAATCAAATAAACGCTTCGTTCTCGTCATCAGCGTCTGTCCCGATACCTTCCCTCCATCGTGAGTCACCGCAGACGAGAATAAAGGATCATTGATGCGGCAGAGAGAATAAAGAGGTGTGATTTACCACCGTGAGTCAGACAACAGCTCAGGGGAAAGTTTAAAAAACAGAACGACACGACACGAGGAGGATGAGTTCAAAAGAAAGCAAAGAGAGGTTTGTTATCCTTTTTACTGGAGATAATGACGTCCTCAGGAAGTTTAAACCACAGAGTGTGGATATTTCTATGTGTCATAGCTCTACGTTCAAATCTGACGGAGTTATCGTCGTTAAAGAGACGAACTTCTGCTCTAAACCACTGCTCTGTACATCGCTGCTGACGCCTGAACTTCTGCTTTTCAACTTTTTTTGCCGATCATCATCATTTCTCTGAGTGATCTGTTTATCGCTACGGCAACAATGATGCTCCCTAAACGTGTGTATGCCTGTGTGTGTGTGTGTGTGTGTGTGAAGTTCAAACAGAAACTTTTAAGTAAAAATATGTGAAAAAGGAGAAACTTTGCCGACATCAGCTGGACTGAGGATCAGCTGTTTCTTAGCAACAGCTGACAGCTCTGGACTGTATCACTACTGTGTGTGTGTGTGTGTGTGTGTGTGTGTGTGTGTGTGTGTGTGTGTGTGTGTGTGTGTGTGTGTGTGTGTGTGTGTGTGTGTGTGTGTGCACGGGTAACGATGGCAACTGAGTGGACCAGTGTGTGTTTGTGTGTTTAAATAAATTCACAGTGAGCCGTTAATTAGCCCGCTGGCGAACTCTTCACAGCACGACCGTCTGCTGTCACACTGTTAAACACTGATTGTGCACACACACACACACACACACACACACACACACACACACACACAGACACACACTAATACACAGACAGTTTTAAGGGAAGTTAAGCGCAGAGTGAGGACTCTAATGGTTTATCAATACCTCTGGGGTAAAAACTCTTCCTCTCCTGACGCTTTCTTCAAACTTTGAGCTGATTTAGGATCCAGATCTTTCTTTAAAGGAACTTCCTGTTTGTGTGTCAGAGTTTGGCGTCTCATGGAAACGTTTCCTGTTTCTGCAGAGTGCTTTTATCTCCTCATTAAACCAGGTTAGCTTCTCTGCTAACAAGTATTTTTACAGTCACAACTCAAATGTAAACATCACTGTTACGGTTTGACTACTTTACATTTGGATGTTAAGGTTGCTATAAAGTTAGCACCATTCAAACACTAATACAAAGACTTATACAATATTCATACTAAAATACCTGTTATGTAAAAGTTTCTGTAAAGGTTGTACCCTATTAGCACTCGTGAAAAGATTTATGTTAAGTGTTTACTATAATAGCCTTGATGTAAAGATTTATGTAAAGTTAGCACCATATTAACTCTTTTGTAAAGATTTCTGTAAAGTTTGTACTGTGGAACTCTAAATTTAAAAATTTATGTGAAGTAACAAAATTTTTTGATGTAAAGATTTCTTTAAAGTGTTGTACCATAATGACCTTGATGTAAAGATTTATGTAAAGCTTGTACCGAAAATACTCTTATGTAAAGATTGTTGTAAAGTTTGTACCCTTATAGCCCAAATGTAAAACTTTTGGTAAAGCTTGTTGCAGATTTAGCGAAATGTAACGTTTTTTGTAAAGTTATCTTAATAAGTCTTGTGTTGAGATTTCTGTAAAATTTGTACCATGATAACTCTAATGTAAAGATTGTTGTAAAGTTTGTATTTCCATAACGTGTTAATATTGCCGTTAAGGTTGCACCACATTTACCCTAATGGTAAAACTGTTACGTTTTTTACAATCCTAACCCCAAAACACATCGGATGTAGAGACACCTATAAGGTTTTCACTGTGTTTACATCATGTTAAGTATACCATAGTAATTCTAATGTAAAAAATACTGTAAATGTCCCAAGGTAATAACTTTGAATTTTTTCTTTTTTACTTTGAGTTTTACCTGTATACCTGGACTGTTAAGATTGTTGTAAAGCTTGTTCCATTAAAACTCTAATGTAAAGCTTCCTGTTTGTTGTTAAAGGTTGAATGTAAAAACAGTCGTAAAGTTTGCACTGTATTTATTCTCATGTAAAGTTTGCTGGAAAGTTTTACTGTAAAGACTAATATTAGAATAATTTAGCAGACCATGGTAATTAGTGGATTGTAAACCATAATTTGTTTGATCATTTAATTATAGAATTCACGCTAGGGCTGAACGATTTTAAGAAAAGATTGAATTGCGATTTTTCTGACAGATATTGTGATTTCAACTCGATTCACGATTTTTTTCAAATCAAGCTTTGGGATATTCACATGTAGGGCTGAACGATTTTAGGAAAAGATCTAATTTTTCTGGCAGATATTGCAATTCACGATTTTTTAATCATCAATAGTGATGATAAATTATCTGTTTTCATCAACTTCTACTCCTAAACAGAGGCTTTGTGTTGTTGACCTGCCCACCAGCACTTTTAACACATAGATTGTCTACAAATTTGTAAAACAGAATGTGGATAATACTTGACACAACAGATCCTGAGTCAGTCAGGAGCGCTGCAAAAAATTGCTGCTTTGGCGATCTCAAAATTGCATTGTCCAAAATTGCGATTTCGATCTGAAAACGATAAATTGGTCAGCCCTAATTCACGCCTCGTCAAACAGCGCACCATCAACTGGCTCACTTCCTCTCCTTTACCCTATATTCTCCTCCCCCCTCCTCCCCCTTCTCCTCTGGGGGAGGTCAGAGTGTGACAGGAGGCGTCCATCACCCTGCCTCCAGCTTCACTCCTCTATTCTCTTCATCATCTCCGATGGCGCGGTGTGATGTCAGCGCCGCATTGTTGAGTGACAGCTCCTATCTGCAGCTGATGGACACACTGACTGATAATACTGCAACACCAACACACACACACACACACACACACACACACACACACACACACACACACAAACACACACAGATAAGAGTCCAGTACACTCCCTGCTCGCCATGGTTTGGGTTTCTCCGACCACACGTTTATGTTCGATGTAACCGCTGGAGCTGGTTCTGGGCCGGGCGGCTTCCTCCAGGAGCCAAGTTCAACTTCCTGTTTGAGCCTTCAAATTAAAAGACTTCATGTTAAAGAGAAGGAAGCAGCTGAACACACACCACTTAAAGTGTGTGTGTATAAACAAAAGACTCAGCCAGACCACAACCCACTCTCTCAGATGACTTCAATTCTGTGTGTGTGTGTGTGTGTGTGTGTGTGTGTGTGTGTGTGTGTGTGTGTGTGAACCACAGATCCATTCCGTTGCTGACTTTAATTATGTTTTGCCTGTCAAGTTATTTCATCCTGTCGTGCTTCTGCTCATTGTGTGTGTCACATGCATATTGCACACACACACACACACACACACACACACACACACACACACACACACACACACACACACACAAAGTCATAACCACAAACCTACTCAACCACTTTGTTGTGATCGACTGTCATGTGGCCTAATAATAGCAGCCTCTGTGTGTGTGTGTGTGTGTGTGTGTGTGTGTGTGTGTGTGTGTGTGTGTGTGTGTGTGTGTGTGTGTGTGTGTGTGTGTGCAGTAATTAGCAGCTGTGTGGTTTGAAGGCAGCAGGTCTCAGTGTCAGGAAAAAAACACTCCTGGAGGGAATCTCATCACAGCTAATGAAGAGTGTGAGAGGAGCTTTTCCTCTCAAACACACACACACTTTGAACACACACACCTCTCAGACACACACACACTTCTCAGATACATACACTCTCCTTCAGGGAGTGCGTCATGTCACATGTCAGCTGCGGTTTTTCCTCCTGTGATAGTTTGGCTGTCTCAACAAGGCTCCACAAACCCTCTTGGCTCTGATTGGTCAGCTCCCTGGAGGCCTGTCAGTGGGCGGAGCTATGGGCAAACCTTGGTGTTTGAGGCCCTTCCCCAACAATGTGTCATATCACTTAACAATTCGGATTTAAAATTTTGGTTTCCTTGTTTCGATGCCCAGTCCGCCGATGGGAAGAAATAGCGGTCACGTATGGTATCAAAAAAAAAAAAACCCCCGAACACCAACGAAGAAGAAGAAGAGGAAGTCACAACATTTGCCACAACGTTATATCATGCAAAGGACGGTGGCCCTCTTGCTGCTGTAACAGTTGATACCATGTATTATTTCCTCTGCTGAGTCACATGACCAGCTGCACGGCCTGAAGATGATGGAGTGGAAAAGGGAGGATGAGGAGGAGAGCTTGAGTTTATGATAGTATGATCTTAATAATGAGGTCATGAAAAATAAAAAGACCTTTGGTGAAAGTTTACTCAGGTGGGGAGAAATTTCATACCATTCATATTTAAGTTCAAAGGTTTGACATTTAGATACTGGTTAAAAATATCCCTGTGAGAAATTCATGGTAAAGTTCATATAATTGAAAAATTTGTGGAGAAGTTTAGACATTTTATCCAAAACAAACTAAAAGAAAAACTCTGGTTAGCTCCCTCATTTAAACCACACAAACCTCTTTGACCCTGCCTCCTACACAGAATCGGAATCAAGAATCGTTAGGAAAGCGGAATCACAACAAGGTACAGGAATGGGAACTGGAATTGGAACCAGAATTGGAACTGGAATTGGAACCGGAATTGGAACCGGAATTGGAACCAGAATTGGAACCGGAATTGGAACCAGAATTTGAACCGGAATTGGAACCAGAATTTGAACCGGAATTGGAACCAGAATTGGAACCGGAATCGTTCAAATTGAAATGATGGCTAACCCCAGTGAAGAGCTCGTTCATATTCCTACAACAAATAAACGTCTTGTGGTTTCAAATTTCAGCTTCCTGCTCTGTATAACTGTCCGACTCAGATGTTTTGAGTTGATGTTTAATAATTTGAGCACCTTGTGAATCCTTCAAACACGTATCAGCTCAGAGAGAGCTTTAAAACTCCAGCACGCTCCCCGTGAAGAGAAAACATCCTGTTTTTTTTCTGCAGACTGTCTCTGCAGCTGCTTTGTCCTTACAGTGTGTGTGTGTGTGTGTGTGTGTGTGTGTGTGTGTGTGTGTGTGTGTGTGTGTGTGTGTGTGTGTGTGTGTGTGTGTGTGTGTGTGTGTGTATGTGTGTGTGCAGACAGCCTCCTATCAGATCTCTATCAGATTATTGATGACCGGGGACGCTCTGATCGATACTCAGAGAGGTCACCTCTGTCCTCCGTCACCGGCAGCTCTGTCTTTCTCACTCTCTGCTCCTCATCCTCCATCTTTATCTGCTCCTTCCTCCTGCTCCTCCTCCTCATCCTGGCTCAGCCTGTTGTCTCTGCTCTGTCTGACTTTATTTCTGTCTTTGTGCCTCTTATTAGCTCTAATTCTCCTTCAGACACACAGTTTGAGCAGTCAGCGCAGACAGAGCGTCACTGTTTTCATCCAATTCTCTCTCATTACAGAGGAACAGACAGAAACTTTCACTAACTACTCTCCTCCTTCTCATCTTCTTTCATTCTGTTTTTACACCAAAACAGGTTTTTAAAGGCTGTATACGTGATTACACACTGCATGTCATAAAGCAGGTTGCCTCTAGAGGGCAGACCGGAGAGCTCTGACTTCTAGATTAAGAGTAAATAAACCAGAATCATGCTAACACGCGTGGTGTTTTCAGTTTCTTCTGAGCATGACCCAAACAGATATAAGCCCCGCCCCCAAAATTTAACTCTTTTTTGAAATGATGGAAACAACAAGCCCTGTGATTGGTCCGCTGGACAGCATCGTCTGGTTTCTGTTTCATCTCCCCTCCAGCCTTCCCTGTGATAGTTTTGGTATGATAAACAGAAACTACCCGTCAGTGGTTGTCAATTGTTAGCGGAGTCGTTAGCCTAGGTCCTGAGAGTCGTTGGACTCACGAGTCATGGTGTGAGTATAGAATTCACGACTGCATTCTGTGTTTCAGATGGGGAGGGGGTTCACACTCACCAGGAATCAACGCCTCTCAGGAACTATGCTAACGACTCCAATGACTTCAACGACTCCTAGAGGCTAATATGTTCTAGATGCCCCAACCAGCCTTCCAGAAGAGAGATGAAATATCTTCAAGGGCACAGTCACATTGGCTATCCATACTGTGCCGTACTTGAGCACAGCCTGTCGGTACGGCGCGGGGTCACACTACTCCAATATGAACCAGACTTAAGGCACATGCATGGCCCGCCTACATCATGATGAAGCATCATATTAAGTCATCTTAGTCTGACACAGCCCTCCAACATCTCCCAGCAATCTAATGTCATGCCCTCATTACATATGCGGCATGGTACACTTGCACAGTACACTTGCACGATACGCTTGCACGGTACACTTGCGGTCACACTGGCATAAAAAACTGGACTTAAGGGTTGAGCCTGCCAGCCACAGTTTGGATGGCCAGTGTGACCGCAAGTGTACAGTGCAAGTGTACCATGCAAGTGTACCGTGCCGCATATGCAGTGAGGACATGACGTGACGAGGACATGAGCCAAGACTTCTACCGGGTCCAGTTGCCTGTATTGGATAAAGCTAGGAATTACTACAACCTGGATGACCAGATCCTTCATGGTTGGTTTTTGATTTCGGGTCTCAGCAACACTGATGACCAGTGGACAGTAATCTCTTTCTCCGTTTCCCAACTAATTCGGTGAAAGGAAAAAAAAAAAAAAAGCCATGTAAGAAGCCATTGCTAGGCGCCACTGTAATGGCAGCAGCTTTTTCTCCATTGTTGTTTTTTCGTCTTTTTTTCCTTATCTTTTTTGGTTTTCTTTGTATTTGGAGCTGGTCATTGACACCAAACTGGTCACGTTTACCACAGTGGCATTGATTACACATGAGATTCCACCTGTTAGCAGCCTGTAGCATGTCGATGCTAGCTGGTGCTAGGACTGGTGTTCTCTGCAAGCTGAGAAGAAAGAGGCAGAGACGACATGCTGGTGCTGCTGTGTGAGCTAAGAAGAGATGACATGAGGAATTTAAGATATATCTCCGATAAGATGAACAAGCTAGCTGAGCTAACCCAGCACCAGAGGGAATACCAGAGTAGCATTATGCTATTCACCAACATGGCTAACGGATTCTATCCTTTGGTATTTGGCTCTTTTGACTTCCAAAGTTTGTATAATATTTCCTATAAGCACCCACTCACTATACATTACCCCTTACTCAGATGCCACAGAGCGCGCTCACAAAGCTCTGCCTTCAGGATGAGAGCGTGCTGCTCTTTGGGTGAAGATAAAAACATCTTAACGAGCTTCGAGTGTCATTTTTTGGTGTGAGGAGGAGCAGACTGCTCCCACTGTTCTTCTTCTTCCACACATAATTGGGCCCTTCACTACATCCTCCTCCTCCTCCTCCTCCTCCTCCTCCTCACTCTTTGTGGCAGTGATAGAAAGGATCAGTGTCTCTTCTCATGTCTCTTCTCGTGACACAAACCAGACACAGACACTGTCAAAAATACACACACGCTCTTTTTGTTCCCGTCTGTCCCCGCCTGGATTACCGTCCCTCAGAGCTGTTTGCTAATTTTCCCGGACATGTCTTTAATCCCTGGACTCTCTTTCACCCGGAACAAAACCCTCATCCCCCGAAACATCTGTAGCCGAGTGAAAACATCTATATTTTACTGCCCGTAAGAGCAGGTACCAGGAACACTCTCAGCCCGTCTGCGCGTCCATCTGTTCAGGGACTCGCTGTGTGTGTGTGATCGTCTGAACATCACAGCTTCACACACCAACCGACAGCAGCTGCAGGAACGACACCACAGAAGAAGTCAGATGTGGTTTTTGACAAACACCTGACCTTGACCTTTTCACAGATCCGCTCTGTTGGGTTCTGGCTGTGTCCAGGGTTCAGCAGGTTGGTACCGTGTGAATCAGAAACCCAGGCCTCCAATTTTTGCCAGATGTTAGAGATGTGAAGCACTTATTAACAAAAGCAAGTGATTATCAAATTCTACCGTTGATCCTTGAATTCTACCTTTGATATTTGAATTCTCCTTTGATCCCTAAATTCACATTTGATCCTTGAATTCTGTCTTTGATCTTTGAATTCACCTTCGATCTTTGAATTTGCCTTTGAGCCTTGAATTTGCCTTGAATCCTTGAATTCTGTCTTTGATTTCTGAATTTGCCTTTTATCTCGAATTCTGTCTTTGATCCATGAATACTGTCTTTGATGTTCAAATTTGCCTTCGATCCTTGAATTCTTTGTTTGATCCTTGAATTCTGTCTATGATCTTTAAATTCACCTATGATCCTTGAATTCTGTCTTAGATCCTTGAATTCTGTCTATGATATTTGAAACCGTCTTTTTACCTTGATTTTGCCTTTAATCCTTGAATTCTGATTCTGATCTTTAAATCCGCCTTCCATCCTTGAATTCTGTCTTTGATCTTTGAATTCAACTTTTTACCTTGAATTTTCCCTTTATCCTCGAATTCTGAATTTTATCCTTGAATTTTGTCTTTGATCCTTGAATTATGTCCTTGATCTAAAAATTCACCTTTGATCCTTGAATTGGCTTTTTGATCTTGAATTCTGTTTTTGATCCTTAAATACTATCTCTGATATTCAAATTTGCCTTCGATCCTTGAATTCTTTGTTCAATCCTTGAATTCTGTCTATGATCATTGAAATCGTCTTTTTACCTTGAATTTGTCTTTAATCCGTGAATTCCCTCTTTGATCCTTGAATTCTGTCTTTGATCCTTGAAATCTGTCTTTGATCCTTGAAATCTGTCTTTGATGTTTAAATTCGCCTTCGATCCTTAAATTTGGTCTTTGATCTTTGAATTCGACCTTTAACCTTGAATTTTGTCTTTTATCCTTGAATCCTGTCTTTGATATTTGAATCCAGCCTCTGATCTCAAAATTTTAAGCTTTATTCTTTTAGAATTCCAGGAATGTGATTAATTGAATTTTTGAATTCAATCAACGAAACCAATTTTTATATTTCTAAAACTCCTGCTGCTCTGACACCTGATTGGTCGATACTACTCTGTTACAAACAGAAACCAGACCCTTGAAATCCAGACCCTGAGTTAATACACTTCCTCTCTGGATACCTCTCAGATATGAGACGTGGACACGTCTGCCCTCCATCTCTTTCGTACATCATGTTTGTCAGGTGTTTCGTGTTGCTGCTTTGATGTACTGGCGTCTGGGAACGAGCTCATCATGTTGCTGTGTTACATAAAGGCTTGTGAGTCCTGAGCAGCCCTGGCAGCAGAGCGGAGGGAGGAGGAGGTGACGGAGAGACGAGTGTTGTGTGGGTGGGTGATAATGTGGTTGGGGGCTGATAACACCACCTGTCAGTCTGAAGTGTTGTTGACGTCCGCCTGCGAGGACGCCTGTTGACTCCTGACCTCAGAGAAACGACCTCGGGCCACCCGGCAGCTGGGATTATAAAAATAACAAACATCAGCTCCATACATTCAGGATTATGGATTATCCATCTGTCAGAGAGTGGCCCACATCAAGGTGTCCTCGCTGAACCCGGCGCGGGACCAGGAGAGATTTACATTAACGTGTTGATGATTCAGAGGAAGGTGTCAGATTCCTCAGGGAGCGTGATGAAGATCCTTTCTCTACTGGAGATGAAACACAAGTCAAACTGACCTGAAAAGCCTGTTATATCAAGAGAAATCAGATCCTTGAGGCCGGTTTTCTCACCAGATACAGACTCAGATTCTTAGATTTCAGCATAATCCACGACCCAGTGTCAACTCTGGCACCAGAGAAGGAAAAACATCACGGTTGGATAAAAACAGTTTCTCACAATTACAAAATCAGATGCAAACGTTTCAGCTCAGAAACAGCTCAGAGTGACCTAGTTAATGTATCAGTTAACCCTTTGACAGTTTTAAAGAGGGGGTGCTTTGCTTACACTGGATGTTAGCGACGGGTTAAGGAACAATCCTGGATGTTCAGTTGAAACTTGTGCATTCACCAGATCTTCACAAAATCTGCATAAAGATCACAAACACTAAGTCCAAACACCTTAGCTCCACCCCTAAACGTCCTCCAGTGGGCCAGCCAATCACGGCGAAGGGGGTTTGTGGAGCAGGAAGCATTAAAGAGACAGCAGCCAACAGGAAGTGTGTCAGACAGAGGCTGACATACGGGTTTTCTGGAGCTGTAAATCATGTAAAGATGCTACAGGGACACCAAAGGGACAAAAACAAGACTGAAAAAAGCAAAATACCCCCTCTTTAAGGGAAGTGAACCCTGAACATGTGAGAAGCTGAGTGCTGCGAGGAGACGATGTTTGGCCTTCGTGCGTGTCTAAGTGGGTCCATTAGAGCCGGCCTTCAGACTGATTCGCAATGTTTCCTGAAGTCTCATTACACACACACACACACACACACACACACACACACACACACACACACACACACACACACACACACACACACACACACACACACACACACACAAAGGTCAGAGATTGGACAGTTTGCAGCCTTATTAAACCCAGACTCAACTCCAGCAGGAGATCAAACCGCTGATTTACCGACAGACACAAACGGTGGTTAGCGTCACACACAATCAGGGTCACTTGAAGTGAAATAAACACACACACACACGTACAAACCCACACACTTTTAACCTTCTTCATCCTCCACCTTTTTTTATCCTAACACACCTTTCCACCTGTTTAGTCGTCAGAACAGAAACCCGTTACAGACTGGGCGGACGCCGAGTTCAGCAGTTTTCTTTCTCAGGGTTACCTCGTCTGATGTTTGGTTTCAGGTGAAAGTTCACACCCTGTTTCCATGGCAACAGGAAAGGTAAAACTAACAGACAACAGGACGCTGAAGCTGACCAATCAGAAGCCAGGAGTAAACAAAGCTGAGTCATAACTGATAATAAGAGATGTTGATGTAATATCTGCCGGAAAGATCCAGCTACCATCTGTGTCTGCTACAGGTCTGCACAGGTAGCAGGGTGTGTGTGTGTGTGTGTGTGTGTGTGTGTGTGTGTGTGTGTGTGTGTGTGTGTGTGTGTGTGTGTGTGTGTGTGTGTGTGTGTGTGTGTGTGGACGGGTGTCAGGGTGGGCGGTTAAGTCCAGGTTCACAGACACTCCCTTGAAATGCATCCAGTGTCTGCTGACTCACCTGGATCCCACACACACCTTGCCCAGTAACAGGTATCTGTGTGTGTGTGTGAGTGTGTGTGTGTGTGTGTGTGTGTGTGTCCATAAAGCTATGTGGCAGTGTCTGAGCCAAGGCCCAAAGCACACCTGTCAAGACCGACGCCAGAGTCAGACTCTTCGGCTGCGCCAGAGATGTTTCAAACACACATACTCACACACACACACACACACACACACACACACACACACACACACACACACACACACACACACACACACACACACACACACACACACACACACACACACACACACACACTCACACACACACATGCACAGTAAGGAAATATGTACCTTGAGGTCAAAACAAATGTCTGCGATGTAAACGAGCTGCAGGAATCAGAGTGTTAATGTCACCGTGTGTGTGATTCTGTCTCAGGTTGCCACTTTTGGTTTCAGTAAAAAAAAAAAACAACAAATCTAAAACCTGTGTTTGCTGATGAGATGTAACAACATGCATTAAACTGATAACCCTGAGCTGAAAACCATTCCTCAAAATTCCACTTTACAATCCAAAATTAACTGCTCCGGGCTCTCACAGCTCGGTTATTGACACATCTTTTTCAGCGCAACATTCCAGGAGAATTCTCTTTAGTTTGAATGATGTTAGAAGCAACATTCAAGAATGCTTCTCTTTATAGTCACAGAGTCTGAACATTTCGGAATACTTTCCTACACATCTGAAGCAATTCCAGTCAACATTTCAGAATACTTCTAGTATACTCTGTTTCTAAAGATTCTGGAATACTTTCCTCTATACCTGAAGCCGTTCCAGGAAACATTCTGGAATACTCCTTTTTGTATTCAAAGAGTGTCTGAACATTCTGGAACACTATATATCCAGAGCAATTTTGGGAAACTTCCTGGAATACTTCTATAAATAGTCAAAGAGTCTCTAAACATTCTGGAATAATTTCCTACACATTTGAAGCAATTCTAGTCAACATTCCAGAATACTTCTAGTTCATTCTGTTTCTAAAGATTCTGGAATACTTTCCTTTATATTTGAAGCTATTCCAGGTGGCATTCCGGAATACTTCTTTTTAACATTCCAAGAGTCTCTGGACATTCCAGAATATGTTCTCTTGATATTCAAATTGTCTGAACATTCTGGAATGCTTTTCTTTGTATTTTGAGCCATTCTCAGAAACATTCCCATTCCCTGATTTTCGTATGCGTGCTGATGCTACTCTGCACAGAGTTTCTCCCTGTCTACACTATGGGAGCCCTAGGTGGCCAAAACCTTACAAATCAATTCTATTTTCTTTGACTACAAATGACTTATGGCCTCTTTGATCTTGGTCAATCTCTATTTTTAGGGACATTCACCACAAAAGTTGAGTTCAAAGCTATTCTGGGCAACATTCTGGAATAACTGTATGTTATTCTCGGGGGATGGAATCCTCAGCCTTTATTCTTTTTATCTTCAAATTCTTGGGGAAGAACAGTCTGGATTACTTCTATTTATCTTCAAATATGTCACAAGCAGCGATCTGGGATATTTTCCTTTTAATCCTGAAGTAAGGAATTCTCAGTCCTTGAACGTGCTGACATTTGTTGTTCCTAGATTCTGAACTAAGTCAAGAAGTCCTGCTTTAAAAGGTAAATTTTAAAGATTATTATCTGTACTTTATACCATTAAAGAGACTAAGGACAGTATTCAACTCTCAAATCAGAAATCTTTAGGATCACACAGAGCATAAAACACAAACAGTCAGTACACCTGCAGCAAACCTAAAAAAAAACAATTATTCTACCTGCTGTCTACCTGTCTGCTCACCTGTCAGTCTGTCCACCTGTCTGTCTGCTCACCTGTCAGTCTGTCCACCTGTCTGTCTGCTCACCTGTCTGCCTGCTCACCTGTCTGTCCCTGTACTCTCACAGTGAGGCAGTTTTCTCCACTCGTTCAATAATAAATGAGTTTCTTTCCTCTAAAGACGGAACCTGAAGAGGCTCGAATGGACCAACACAGCAGGAGAGGGAACTACACACACATACTTACACACACACACACACACACACACACATACACACACACACACACACACACACACACACACACACACACACACACACTCCTCAGACTCAGCAGTAATGGCCCCCTCAGGGAACAACCTTATCAATATCTCAGAGGATGGAGGAGCGCAGAGAGGATCAGAGGCTGAACAATTAGAGAGGAGAAGAGAAACAAAACAAAACTCTGAGGGGAAAATGAAACACACACAAACACACACACCTGTCAGCTGTCAGAGTGTGTGTTCTTCTTCACACACACGCTCTGACAGCCGGGGTCATGCAGGACTCTGGGTTTCTGGGAGCACAGCTGTGATGGAAACGTGTTATCGTTCTGATTAATCAGCTTCAACATGATGAAAGCGTGAAAATGTGCAGCTCAGCGTGTTTCAGGAGATAAAACTTTATCGATCGCCTCGAGGTGAACGAAGGTGTTACAGCAGCTCAAGGACAAAATAATGTCTGATCAGAGATAGAGGAATATGCAAACCTCCTTTTCTGCTGTGTCTGATTTTAGCAGGGTCATACATATCTTCAGGAGCTTACACATAAAGATGTCTCAACTCAAGGGTCTGCAACCTGATGATTAAAGACACTGACACTAAATAAAATCCTGTGTTAACATTTAGTTGAACTAAATCTTCATCCCATCTGTCAATAAAGCCTGCCACCGCTCTACTTCACCTCCTACAACATCAACAGCCCACCAACTTTCCATGCACCTGTGGCTAACCTCAAGTTTTACAGCCCTGGGAAGATAACTACATCTACAAAAAGACTAATCTGGAAGAAAATACAGATTTTAATTCTGTGTGGATGGATTCATTTAACTGACAATGTGCCGGATTAATATACATGATTGATATGTGGGAAAACATTAGCAAACAACAAAAAATGACAAGTTGAACGATGTTCAATCAAATTTAGGGCACTCTTTCAAAAATTTCACATTTTGTAAATATATCAAATTTCTTTTTTTTTTTTTTTTTTTGCAAATTTTTTAAATGTAAAAATTGGTTGAAATCTAACAAATTTTTAAAATTTAAAATTTCTTTTGAAAAATTCGCCCAAATTTTTTAAGTTCCATTAAAAACAACGGGAAGTTTAAACCATTAAGTTTTTTTTTTATTTCAAATATTTTTGAAATTAAATTTTTTTCTTGCAATGTTGCATTTTTTTTAAATATGATTTTTTAACTTTTCTTTTTCTTTTTTTACAAATCTTTCAAATCTAGTTTTTTAAGTCCTGCAATTTTTTTTTTTAACAATTATTTTTTACATTTTTTTTCAACTATTTGAAGGTTGTGCAATTTTCTTTTATTTCAAAGTTTTTAAAAATCTAGATATCATTTTTTTTTAAATGTTGCACTACGTTTTTTCTGTTGTTGCTGTTTTTTTTTGTTTTGTTTTTGTTTTTTTTACAAATTTGTGAAATTCAAATTTTTTAAGTCCTGCATTTTTTTTGGACATTTTTTAAAAATGTTTTCATTTTTTTAAGGTTGTGCATTTTTTTTATTTCAAAGTTTTTGAAATTGTTTCAAGTGTTTTTTAAAAAAAGACACCTCATGTTCAATGTCAAAAATTCAAAAAACTTCTAGTTTAAATAATAATTTACTAGATTTTAACGATGCATAGAACTTTACACACTGTAGTTTTTAAAGTGAAGATAAAGTCGATTTTGTGGCTCCTGAATGACTTTAATCAAGGTGAGCTGAGGCTAAATGGCTTCTTTTAAAGTAAAGGTTACAGACCCCTGATCATAACTGGCCTCAAACACCAAGGTCTGCCTCCAGAATGCTGGCCAATCAGAGTCAAGAGGGTTTGTGGAGCCTTAAAGAGACGGCAGCCAAAGCAAAGTGTTTCAGACAGAGGCTGAAATTAGAGATTATAAAACACCAGAGAGAAGAAAATACAGATTTTTTCGAGCTGTTAATCAAGTAAAGAAACTACAGGGGCACCAGAGGGACATAATTAAGAAGTCTGTAAACAAAGCTGACGTATACAAACCCCACAGATGGAGGCAGGTTGGAGGATTTTTAGGTGAATTTCCAGAGTGGGGATTTTAAGAGTTTCTGGTCTCAGCTTCATGTCAGAGCACTTCAAACCGCTCAGCTTCAAAGGCCTCCATTAGAAGTCTGCTTCAAATATTAATAAACTGCAGCCAGCCAGCTCGCTCTTTAATCAATACCTCTGACTCACACACACTCACACACACACACACACACACACACACACACACACACACACACACTGAGGCAGAGTAAGAACCACCAACGACTACACCGTCACACACACAGCACACACCGACATAAACACCTCAAACTGGCTCAAACTCAGGTTTTTCTGCTCTTTTCGCCTCCTGAATGTGAAATATCAACACACACTCTCTGTGTTTGGACTGCTTCACCATAAAGCTCAGTTTACTGCTCATTTACCACCTGTAAACTCATCACCCACTCATGTTCGTTCACCTGGCTGATGCTGAAGCAAAGTTTAAGATGTGCAAGAATAAGCTTGGAGAGATAAAGTGTTTTTCCGACATCGTATCATCGTTTACAGGCTTCAAACAACCCCATGCCGACCAGTTATTGAAATGAGCATTGGTGGATGTTAATGAGGCAGGCTGAGTTAGCCTTGGTAGTAAAGGATAGCACATAGTATCATCAGCATAAGAGGAAACGGACAATGAAAAAACAGTTGGCAATAGATGTAACAAAAGAGGAGACCAAACACAGATTTTCTGTACTTTTTTGAGTTTATGTGGTAAAAAACTATTGAATTGGTAAATAATAAAACGTAAGTTCTTTTCAATGCCACATATTTGTTCTTCAATATGTAACCATGCAAAGCTGTGTTCATGTCCAGCATCAAAAATCACTTAAACTTACACTCCCTCACAGTCACAAGGATGTTTTGAGGTACCTAAAAATGGTACCTTTTATTTTTACGTAAATGGGTACTTGGTACTTAGAGTGATACAAGTTGGGTCCTATCACAAGGTTTAGGGCAGAAATTACCCCTACAGCAGTGTTTTTGTGCAGCAGAAGCCCAGAGCGCTCGCACCATACACCCCCTCCCTGCTCCTCTGCAGGTTTCCTCTGCACTCAGACGGGGCCATATTTTACTTGACCAAAAACACAAATAAACGGACTCCCACCGAAAAACTCTGATATGGGTCTGCATTCACACATTATTCAAAGTGAACGGCAGGTCGTCCTCGCTCTCATAGTCACTCATCTTTATGTTGTTTTTGCACAATTCGTCCCGGCAGACTACCTGTGTTTGTTAAATCTGGCACGCCGTGCGAGGACTGATACACTAAGCGGCGAGCACCTCGTAGCCAGCTGTGGCTCTGCAGCCGAGGTAGCGCCATTTTACAACACAATGAGAACTAGAGCCTTATTTAGCGGTGTTTTTGTGTGAAAGTAACGCGCTGAAAATTCTCTGAATAAAGCGTGAATGCAGACCCATATCAGATTTTTTCAGTGGGAGTCCGTTTATTTGTGTTTTTGGTCAAGTAAAATATGGCCCCGTCTGAGTGCAGAGGAAACCAGCAGAGGAGCAGGGAGGGGGTGTTTGGTGCGAGTGCTCTGGGCTTCTGCTGCACAAAAACACTGCTGTAGGGGTCATTTCTGCCCTAAACCTTGTGGTAGGACCCAACTTGTTCCATCCCGGAGTATCACTTTAGGACAGAAAAACAAAAGGTACCCTGTTTAGAAAATGAAATTTTATTATTTGACAAATTTATATGTTTTACCACATAAACACAAAAAAGTACTGAAAATTGGTACTATTGAATATCGTTACCAAAAGCCAGGTACTGGGAATCGGTACCGTATCGTTTCAAATGTGAAAGGTACCCATCCCTAACAGCGACTACAGGTGGTTGGATGAGGGCTGGGATTCGCCAGCCTTCTGGTGGTCTCATGGGGTGAGTGGGGGCTGCCTCTGACGTGTGTGGGGAGGTGGGCTGAATGGCTTCCCTTGGAAAAGCAAATGTGTTCTGCACAATAGACCAGGCCAGACCATAATTCTGTTGTCGTGATGCTGGACAGGACAAGTTAGGTCAAAAAGAAGAAGCTGAACTGACTAAATTAAATTTCAAATCGTGCTTTTCAAATTTAATACAAGAATTCAAACTCAATTTGTCGTGGCACAAATCTCAGCCCAAAGATTCATAACAACTGGAACAAGTGATGCAACAGAAAAAAGTCTCAGAGGAAGTGAAGATCACAAAGTACAGCTTGTTCTCACAGGTAAATGTTACAGCAGTATCCTACGTAATGCCACATTTCATATGAAATCAGCTGATAAAAAGAGTCAGCTGTTTGAGGCCTGAAGAACATGGTGACGGAGGAAAACCAAGGAACAGAAGAGGACCGAGCACGGATCCCTGAGGCACACCGGATACAATGAAGTGGAGCTTTGATGAGCTCTGTGTCTACAGGGCTTCATGGCTTTGTTACACAGCACTTTGATAACTACAAAGGAAGATGTTGATCACATTTTCACGCTGAATAAGTCCAAATGTTCAGATCTGACTGACTCGAGCATCTTTCTCTGTAACTGTGACGAACATGTTTCTGTTTCTTCAGCTTAATCCCCAAATTAGGAACCAAGCTTTGAGTTTAAATCCAGAGTTTGACCTCGCTGATTTGGGTTTTTACTGAAATAAAACGAGTCAAAAGTACACTTGGAAAAATGAATTTACAGTATTTAATTATGCTTCCAGGAAAAGGAGTTGAATGCATTCCTCTATCTCTGAGAGTTGGACTGATTTAACAGTCATGACCATAAAACTTCCAGACACCAACAATAAGCTCTTTATGGTGCAAACTGCAGCTTGTTATGGCAAGAAAAGCCCATCAGCAGTGTCTGAGCATTGCCACACTTGATTGGAATGCAGCCGTTAGCATGTCTGCTGTGAGAAACCGTCTGAGGAATGAACAACACGGCGGCTGAATGAAACCGCCCACCTCTCTGCTCTGTTTGGTTTGGGCCGGGCTGAGGATTCCTTTCACCAAATCGTGTTGACTTTGGAAAATCAGGAGCGCAGGTTAGAGCAAAGACAAAGGCTCAGCCCACACGGTGTTTGAAATCAAAGCAGTTTCTGTTCACAGATGGATTTAGAGCCGGCTTCCAGAGCCATCCAGGATTTGGTGGTTTTTCCCGACCAAAGCTTTCCCAAATCCCTGCGCTGCAGAGTTTGGCTCGCAGACTGTGAGAAGTGGATGTGAGATTAATAAGTTGAGCTGATGCAGACGTCTTTTAGTCCTTTGTTACAGTAACAGGGGACTTCTTAGATTGTGAAACCAGAGGAGATTAATTCCCCCAGCAAACATTTTCCCCAGACGTTCATGATCTCAATCTCCACCTAAAATTATTTTTAATTCAGCACGACGTAAGGTGTGTTTAAATTAAGGGTCACTGCTTTGTAACTACTGCTCTTATCTCCAAAACATTTAAAAAATCTCATTGTTTTCTATCAGTAGCATTCTATCACTTTGATCTAACTTTATTGTTTTAATATCATTCTATTGTTTGGATCTCATTCCATAACTTAGGTCTCATTCCTTTTATTTTAACTCTATCACTTTGACAATATTCTATTTCTCTGATCTCATTCTATTCTGCTGATTTCAGTCCATTGTTTTGATAACATTCTATTTTTTTTACCTCATTCTGTTGCTTTTCTAAGATTCTAAGATTCTATTGTTATGAGAACATTCTATTGTTTGGTTCTAGTTCTATTCATCTGGTGTCATTCTATTCTTTTGATTTTATTCTCTTGTAATGATCTTGTTGTATTTCTTTGGTGTCATTCTATTGTTTCAATCTTATTCTCTTCTTTTGATCTCATTCCATTCTATTCTATTGTTTGCATTCTATTATTGTGATCTCATTCTATTGCTTCAAAATTGTTCTATTGCTTTGATCTCATTCTCTTCATTTGACAGCATTCTATTCTTTTAATATTCTATTATTTTAGCCGCATTCTATTGTTTGGTTCTCATTCTTGATCACTGCTATCATTTTACTGTTTAGATCTTTTTCCCTTATTTTATTCTCGTTCTATTCTTTTAATTGCATTCTATTTTTTTGATAGGATTCTACTGTTTTGATATTGTTCTCTTGTTATGATCTCATTCCATCGCGTTGAACTCGTTCTATTGTTTTGATTTCATTCTCTTCTTTTCATTACATTCTATTGTTTTAGCCTCATTCTATTGTTTGGTTCTCATTCTATTCCTTTTGTGTCATTCTATTGTTTTGATCTCATTTTATTATTTGATCTCATTTATTTATTTATTTTTACTTTGATATCATTTTTCTTCCTTGAATTTGATCTTTTGCTTTGATCTCACAGTTCAGTGATATCATGTTTTTGTTTTGACCTCATTCTGTTTTATGGATTTCATTTTTTTCCTTTGATGACGTTCTATCATTGTTTAGACAAACATCACTTTCTGACCTTTGACCTTACTGTAACACCTCATCTGTTGGATTAACTCCACACTCTTTCTCAGCTCTTTTCTTGCAGACTACAGTAATTTTAAAATCAGATAAACTTAATTTTTTCATTAATGATCAGATTTTTTAGATTAATCTAACCACTTAAACGCTCCTTTGTGCGTCTGCTCAGCTCAGCCCTTCAGCGGGCTGATAACAATACTAAGCACTCAGCACAAACGGCTCAGATTTATCAGCAGCAGCAGCATCAGTGCAGACGAGGCAGGTAAGAAATGATGGGACTGTACGTGGACCAATTAATGTGCTCTATCTGTGCGGATATCAAAGACCAAGGCCCGCTGCTGCGGCTGCTCCTGAAGCCACACAGGAGGAGAAATAAATCAAGAGCATGACTCACCGTGAGATGAAATACATTCAGTGACTCTGGGTAATTAACTTCCTGAGGACAGAGTCTCCCCTCCCGAGCCGGGCTCCTCTCGGAGGCTGCAGAGACAGAAAGTTTGATGTCAGAGGGAATGTGCGTGGGAGCGTGGGGACAGTGTTTTCATGAATGTTAATGGGCTTTAAATTCTGCCTCTCTGGGTCGCGGCGGTGCCGGATCTGCATAAAGTGAGCAGCTCTGTGGGCGTTATCAGATTCAGGTGGTGTGATCAAAAGCAGCGAGCAGCTGTTCCTGCTCTCTAATGTGAACAGGAAGGACTGCAGGGGGACGCAGAGCGCAGGCTGAACTCTGAGCCGCTCAGCGAGCCGCTCGGCGAGCACAGAGCAAACCGCCGCTTTGACTGAATTTAGTCCTTTCAAAAGGAGCGAGTGGGCAGTGAGTCCATCAGCCAGCTCCACACTTTGATCCCAGCCCACAGGAAGCAGGAGTTAGGGGACGCTTCACTTTGAAACTGGGTGACTCGGCAAAATGTGTTTAATGTGTTAGCATAGATCCATGGACATAGATACGCCCAGAATAAAACATAAACTGATTAAAAAAATCATGACGACATTCTGAAAAACACTGTAACAGTCATAAACATTGTTTTTTGCTCAGTCTAAGGGCGGTCAGGACACAGCATGATAGAGCCCACTACCCCCAAATCCGAAGCCACCGCGAGGACAAACGACCAGTTTAATTGTAACCAAGTGATCATTAATCTACAGAAAAACACTTAAATTTACAACAGAAGCAAACTGAAGATAATCAACACTTTAAAATTAGATTTACATCACAATTATTTCTGCATGCTACTTTGTACCTTCTTCGTAGCTTCACGATCGAGTCAAGCAAAAGACCACATTCATTTAGTCTAAGTCTCTATGACATCACCACACCATCTGATGAAGTTCAGCAGAGAGAAGAGAGATCTGTGCGTTTCTGTGCTGAAAACGATTTCTGTGATTAATTTTGTAGTGATGGTGGACACTGGAGCCTAACTGTCAGACAGAAAAAGGACAGAAGAGCAGAAGAAAGAGAAACAGGAGAGAGATAGAGCATGTGCTAAAAGCAAAAAAACACAGGCTAAAGGCTAAAACATGGGCTAAAGGTTAAAGCATGAGTCAAAACATGAGCTACAGGGTAATTTACAAGCTAAGGGCTAACAAATGAGTTAAAGGCTAAAACATGGTAAAAAGGCTACAATACAGGCCAAAGGCTTAAATGCAAGCTAAAAAAATGGGCTGAAGATTAAAACATAAGCTAAAGGCTAAAACATTTGCTAAACGCTAAAACATGAGCTAAAGGCTAAAACATGGACTAAAACATAGGTTAAAGGCCAAAACATGAGCTAAAGGCTAAAACATGAACTAAAACATAGGTTACAGGCAAAAAAATGAGCTAAAGGCTAAAACATGAACTAAAACATAGGTTACAGGCAAAAAAATGAGCTAAAGGCTCAAACACGAGAGAAAGGCCAAAACACAAGCCAAAGGCTAATGTACAGGTTAATGTGTTTGTGCTAATGTAGCCTCCAACCCACAGTCAGTAGTTATTCTGCAGTGGTCTGTTCAAACTTGAGAGTCTATCAATAAAATGAAGAGCCAGGTTACGTTAGCTCTGCTTGGTGAGGTTGGAGTTGGTAGATGAGCTCTGGTAGGACAGAACCAGGATTCACTAACGTTACACGTTACAGACACGTCTCAGAGCACCGGGCTGTGAGGAGAGAGAAATATAGCAGCTGCTAAGCTACGCTACAAACTGACAAAGTTAGCTTGTTGTCATGTTAGCCTATGGATATGTCGTAGCACCGGGCTGCCTATAGCACTACATTTTGCCACAAACTTACATTTGCTTGTTGTCACGTTTTAAACAACAGCGCTGTGAACATTGCAGAAGAGACTCCTCATTCTACAGGAAATGTTTTTCATTCCTCAAGAAACTGACAACTCATGAAAATACGACATTTCACAGGCAACGAAGACGTTCCACTCAAAGCAACATTTTCTGTTTACAGCCCGATCCCCATACAAAAATAAAAAGGAACTCAAAATAAGGAAGACATGAAGGAAATATTAAAGAAATACTTCAAGACACGTTGTCCTTTCTTTCTATGTAATTCTTAATGTTGGCCTTCAGAGCCACCGTAGAAGTAATGGAAATGCAACTCACAAGTGTGGTGGGGCTAAATACAGCTTTTATGGTAAACACTTAGATCCTGACACCTGAGCTCAGGATGATTTTCACAACAAGAAAAGGTAAGTTGGAAAAAAAAGAATCAAGTTTTGAAAAAGGAACTTTAAATTTCAAACACATCAAAATTTGACAAAAAACATAACTTTCAAAAATGAGTTTGGATTAAAATAAAAAGACAGAAAAACTTGAAAGTTCAGGATGTTTTACTCACTGTTGGTGTTTTCTTGTCTGTATAATAAATCCCCAAAATATAGTTAGAAAAATAACAAACAGAGTCTCAGTCTGTTTTTCAGTTTGTGTTTTTCTCCTCAAACGGTCCCCGGTGTCAGCTCCAATAAAACGTCCAGTGACATGAACACCCAACCTGACCCACAAGCGTGAGATTAATTTACAGGAAACAATCAACTGGTGACAAGCTAATCTACTGTAAACACACACACACACACACACACACACACACACACACACACACACACACAGAGGGTCACACGTCTCTAACGGAGGGGGAGAGGTTTGTTTTTACGCTCGAGAGGCTTTCAGGAGAAAATCAATATTTATCCAAATCCGTCTGTTGTGTTTGGTGGCGGGCAGAATCACGGGCCTCCTGTCTGACCCTGAACGCATCGCGACACTGACACACTGCAGATGGACAAAATCAATGTGGACACAGAGCAGGCTGAGGACTCTGATGGAGTTACGTCTGACAAAAAGTCAAGATCCTAAAGTTTGATTCTGAAAGTTGATTTTTTTATCAACACTCGTCCAAACTTTGTGGAATCAGGGCTGTTTCATTTTAAAGAAACAAACTTCGTTAACAGTTCGAAGACGGGAAAAATCAGATGAGATGTTTGAAGCTGAAACAAAAAGAGCATTTACTACTCTGTGAAAAAGTCAGATTAACTCCTTCTCCTCCTGGTCACGAGTCAAAAGCTCTGAGAACAAAACACGACCCGAGAGGAGACAAACAATGAGGAGCAACTCGCCTCCCCTCCCCCGAAAAAACATCATCCCTCGCTCCGACAACCTGTTGCCACGAGTTACCATCACATGCCGTCAATCACAGGGAGGGAGGGAGGGAGGGGGCTGACGGGCTGGGTCACCATGACAACACAGGGATCTGCTGATGACTCAATGGACAGCGAGGCGGAGCGGGCCGCCATCGAGCCCCGGCCTCGTCTTTATGAGCTGGAGTTTAGTTTTAAGAGGATTATCGACTCTTTCCAACAGCTGCTAACGAGACTAATTAGAGACGGAGACAGAGAAAGAGGATGGGTCTTTATTTACGAGTCACATTGGAGGATGTTCTGTTAAAGTTTTACCTGCGTTTGTCCTGAGAGAAGGTTGGGACATTGTTTTAAAGTGTTGAAAAAAAAAGTTGAGGGTGTGATCAGAGCTAGCAACATGCTAACTTAACTAATAGACGCACATGACCTAAAGGAGAAAGGCTAATGATGCTGTCCCGTGATGATTTCTAAAAAAAAAAAAAACATGGTTAGGGTGATTTAACCAAACTCCGTGTAAAGATAAAAACACAAACAAATGTTTTAAAGTTGTTTGCTTTCCAAAACTGTTCCAAAACAAATTACAAACACAGACTTTTCACAAATCAAAGCCATGATGGAGTTATTCCTAAGAGGTGTGCCTCAGGGCTCCACTTTAGAGCCACTTTTTTTCTCAATTTACATAAATAACCACCTCTTTATGCTGACGATTAGGGAAAAAAACAATACGAAGGTGTGACGATTCAAATCAGCTGAGATAAAAAATAAACTGTTATGCCCTATCTAAACAGCAGAGGGCTGTTTTTCCTTAAAAAAAAAATCCAAAACTAGGAACACATGCAAACCTGATTGTTTATTTTAAAATTATTTAATTATTCTTTATTATTCATTTATTTATTTTGATGTGCGATTTGTTTACAAAATCCTTTTTTTAATTAATTTTTTGTCATTCAAGATAAAATATCGTCTTACTGGCATTTTTTAAAAAAGGACATGCTTAGTTTTACACAGTTTACCCTACCTCAGAGAATTAAAACTGGAATTCTCCTTAATTTGTTAAATATATAAGAAAATATATTTTGTAGTTTTGAATATCTCATCATCCACTTTATCAGGTAGACCTTGCTAGTCCCAGGTTGGACCCCCTTTTTCCTTCAGATCTACCTTAATCCTTGGTGTCATAGATTCAACAAGGTCCTGGAAACATTCCTCAGAGAGTTTGGTCCATATTGACATGATAGCATCACACAGTTGCTGCAGATTTGTCGGCTGAACATCCATGATGAGAATCTCCCGTTCCACCACATCCCAAAGGTGCTCTATTGGATTGAGATCTGGGGACTGTGGAGGACATTTGAGTACAGGGAACTCATTGTCATGTTGAAGAAAGCAGTCTGAGATGATTCCAGCTTTATGACATGGAGCGTTATCCTGCTGGAAGTAGCCATCAGAAGATGGGTACACTGTGCTCATAAAGGGATGGACATGGTCAGCAACAATACTCAGGAAGGCTGTGGACTTTTTTTTTTTCTTTTTTCTCTTTTTTCTTTCTTTTTTTTTTTTTCCTTTTTTTCTTCTTTTTTCATTTTTTGTTCTTTTTTTATTTTTCCTTTTTTCTTTTTTCCTTTCTTTCTTTCTTTTTTTTCTCTATTTTTCTTTTTTCTTTTTTTCTTTTTTTCCTTTTTCCTTTTTTTTTCTTCTTTCCTTTTTTCTTTCTTTCTTTCTTTTTTTTTCTGTGGACTTTAAACCATGCTCAGTTGGTACTAAGGGGCCCAAAGTGAGCCAAGAAAATCTCCCCCACACCATTACACCAGCAGCAGCAGCCTGAACCGTTGATACAAGGCAGGATGGATCCATGCTTTCATGTTGTTGAGGCCAAATTCTGACCCTACCATCTGAATGTGGAGCAGAAATCCAGACTCATCAGACCAGGCAACGTTTCTCCAATCTTCTATTGTCCAGTTTTGGTGTTGCTGTGTGAATTGTAGCCTCAGTTTCCTGTTCTTAGCTGACAGGAGGGTCACCCGGTGTGGTCTTCTGCTGCTGTAGCCCATCTGCCTCAAGGTTGGACGTGTTGTGTGTTCAGAGATGCTCTTCTGCAGACCTCGGTTGTAACCAGTGGTTATTTGAGTTACTGTTGCCTTTCTATCAGCTCCAACCAGTCTGTCCATTCTCCTCTGACCTCTGGCATCAACAAGGCATTTTGTCCCACAGAACTGCTGCTCACTGGATATTTTCTCTTTTTGGGACCATTCTCTGTAAACCCTAGAGATGGTTGTGGGTTAAAATCCCAGTAGATCAGCAGTTTCTGAAATACTCAGACCAACAACCATGCCACGTTCAAAGTCCCTTAAATCACCTTTCTTCCCCGTTCTGCTTCCATGTGATTGGCTGATTAGAAATTTGCGCTAATGAGCAGTTGGACAGGTGTGCCTAATAAAGTGTCTGGTGAGAGTATCTGTGTGTGAGTGTGTTTCAAATTTCTTACGAGTGTCCCAGCCAACCAAGTTATGGAGATACGAGCAGTCACACAGACGACTTTTTGCTAAAGTGACGATGATCAGAAGAAAAATCAGTTTGTGTTTCAGACTTATGCTGAAGGAGGACAGAGTGAGGTAGAAACTGTCGTCTGCAGTACAAACAGTGGGTATGGAGAGCAGCAGCAGGAGGTCTGGGCTCAGATCAGGGAGTCAGAGTGACGCCTCTGTGTGTCTCCTGATGAAGTGAGTGCTTGAAGCAGATGAACAGGAGCTTCCTGGAGGAAGCAATGGAGCTTGAAATTACCGCGTTTCTGCTGCGGACATAAACGCAGCATGGATGTTGTTTTATGGAACAGCTGGCGAACACAGGAAGCTCTGAAAAGTTGGCGTCTTTCCCTGGTGGAACGTGTCGTCTGGATGTCGGTGGGTTCAGATCGACTTTATAACAAACGACTCTGCACTGAGCGCGCCTCAACTTCATTAAAACTCTCCTGATTTCATTCCAACTTCTGAAACTCATCTTCTTCAGTGAGATCCTTTGAAAAGCAGCTTGGAGTACAGCCTGCATATTCTGACGCTCTTTAATTTTCAGGGTCGCTGATTCCTGCCTACAACTGGCACGGATGAAGAAATGAGCTGTCAGGCCTCCATTAACCCCCGGCCTCTGACTCTCCGCTCTGAACGTACCTTTGCTCAGATTCACTGTATGGAAGTTTAATTAAACACATCAGACTCGGAGGGACACACTTCTGATTAGCTTTGCTCAAGAACAAGAGCAACGCTTGATTATTTAACGGCTTCTTCTCAAGCCAGAGTAAATTACAACCCTTTGAATTAATGAGGCTCCCTGGTGAGCTAATGTTAGCCTGAGAAACTCTGAGGACGAAGAGGAGATCAACAGGGGAGAAAGGTTTCTCTGCTGGAGGAAACTGGATCAATTGGCCAAAAATGTTCAAACTGACGCGACTCTTCCCACAACCCTGACACTGACGTGACCCACACTCTTCAGTTGCATTTCCCCAGACGTCGTCTAGTCTCATCAGCTTTGTACCAAAAGAGAAAGACTACATAGTGATCTCTAAAGCTTTAAAAATCTGTATGGTCCCTGTTTGGAGAGGGATAAAAGAATAAACAGAACTCTTTCAAAGTAGGGTTCAACCTCTGGGGAGAGCAGACGGCGTCTTCCAGAGTTATTGGCTAACGGGGAAACCAATCCTCAGGAGAACAAGCGATTCAGGTCCAACGAAGACCTTGAATTGGTACAAAGTGTTGGACTGATCAAGCCTTGAAAGTTGGTGCTGCCAGTTCCTACAGGTGTCCCAAAGATCGGGAAAAGACAATTCATCATGAAAGAGAGACAGAGGTTTTTAGTCAAGAGACAGAAGTCAAAGAAAGTCAAAGGTGAGCTCAGTGAGGAGCGTTTCCTTCAGCATCCAGAGACACTCAAGAACTGGACTGGAAACTCTGACAGGAAGAGGTCTGACAGAGCCAAACCAAAGGACCAGTTTCTGAGAGTCAACAGCTTCAAGCTTCCCAGGTAATTCTCAATCAAACGTTAATAAATCCATCGAAGAAGAAAAACATGGCACACTTTCGTTTCGATAGCACTTTCAACAAAAACAAAGTTCTCTGGCTCTTTCTTTCAGGAAGTTGATTGGACATTCAGACAAGGCAGGGTTATGTGTTGTCGCACAGGAAGTTACGATTCTTTCTACAAATCAATGGACTGCAGTGTTCATAGCTCCACCTACTGGCACCTCAACAGAAGGGAACCAAAAAGTGGGACGGTACAGGTTGGTAATTTGGGGACTTGTCCTGGTTTCAGTCAAAGGAAAGACCACACAATGTGCGCCGTACCAAGAGGAACTGAACCATTTGGTGGAAACAGGACTTTGGGACGCAACTTTGACTGGTGAGACTGCAGAAAGAAAGACATTCAAGGATGAGAAAGAGTCTCGCCTGATCCATCGACCACCGCCAACGGACTACTGAAGACAGGAAGATGGACTTTGATTCAGTAGCTAGGGACTACTGAATACTGGAAGAGGAAGCAGGATGGTCTGGGGCTGTTTTGCTGAATCCAGGATCTGGGACTTGTACAGAGTGAGAGGTACACTGAATCAAAAACAGTTCCTACAGTATTCTGCAGCGCCCCCCATGCAGTACCAGAGCCTGGTTGGTCTGTGGTCCATCCTACAGCGAGATACTGAACCCAAACATGAGTCTAAGCTCTGCCTGAACCACTTCAAGACTTAAACCCTGTGGAGCTGGTTTGGGATGAACTGGACTGAAGAGAGAAAGGTATCAATATCGGTATCAGCCGATATTTGCTCATTGCGTTTATCTCAGCCCTCCATCCCTTGATCCTTTCCATGATCGTCTTTTCTCATGATTGCGCCGCTCTTTCTCTCTGGACCACCTCAACACATCACCTCAGATTGTTTTTTGTTGTTATTTCTTTTCTTTTCCCCAATATCCATATTATTAAGTATCATTTATCGGCAATAACAACAATATTAATATAGAATATGGGTATCGGCCGAAATTTCATGTCGGTGCATCCCTTCTACAGATGGCCAACGGTTTCAGGTATTGGTGTGTTTTGGCCTCTCGTTTACACAGGAACGGCGTAGAACAGAAACTTTTGAAAACGACCTCTAGATTGGAGTTGTTCTGAAACGCTGTAGCCACCATTGCCGTGGAAACATTAAGCCGAAGTTTCCAATGACAACGCTAGTGATGGGTACCTTTCACATTTGAAACGATACGGTACTGATGCCCGATACCTGGCAATCGGTCCCGGTACTCAGCGGTACTAATTTTTGGTACTTTTTTGTGTTTATGTGGCAAAAAATACTAATTTGTTTAATAATAAAATATTTCATTTTTCAATTTAATATAATTATTCTACAATATATAACCTTGCAATGCTGTGTTCATGTCCAGAATGGAAAATCCCCTACTCTTCCACTCCCTCACAGTCACAAAGATGCATTTAGGTACCTACATGTGGTACCTTTTGGTTTTACGTGTATCGGTTCCCGGTACTTTTGACAGAATTCGGTCGGTACCAATAAAACTACCTAATTCCGTACCCATCCCTAGGCAACGTTGACGCCTTGCACATGCGCAATCGTCATCTTTCACTTCTGCTCTTAGCATTCACCAACACACCTGATGATCGGCCCAACTCTACTTCAGAGGAAATCTACCAAAAGCTGCTTCTGGACAAGACAGTTATAGCACCACCCACAGGCCTGGCATGCTTACTACAGCGTTTCCTCTGTAGAAAGAACTCCAGGAGGCCATGGTCCAACGTGTCGACGGATTCACCAAAACAAAAGACTTCAGAGTAAAAGCCACAAACACTCACCTGAGAATTAGAGAAACACTTTTCTACAGGAAGTCATTTTCCCGTCTCGTTTGGAGAGCCGCTCTGAATTAATCTGAGCTGAATCAGAAGATGTGTGGTTGGGGAAAGGACATCAGGAAACTCAATTACAACAGAAACTATTGAGAGTTCAGGAAATCCAATTTGCCGTGAAGTGACTCAGACGGAGGCGAACAGAAGGAGCAAACGCGGAGGGAGAGCCAGGGGAGGAAACACTTCAGAGGAGAGTCTGAGCGAACAAAGACACAACTCAGAGGCAGGAACTGTTTCATAAACATGCCGCACACCTCCACGCTTCCTGTGTGACCTTTTTCAAACGATCAATACGGCGCAAAGCTGCAGAGTTTATCTGCTTTTCTGAAGACTTTTGACAACTACAGAGAGAGAAGGAGGGGGGGAAGGAGCTGAATAATGAATGAGTTGTTTACTGTCTAAAAGGTCCAGACCACCAGAGTCCACACACACACCCTCCTGTTTTTGCTCTACATAGCGATGCATGTCTGAAAAACAACCATACAAATCACGGCGCCTCCCTCTGGCTCTTTCAGACTCATGTTTGCTCTGACACCAGCGCTCATTGATGCGGCTCAGGATTAGACAAAGACGTGTAGATTTTGTCTGGTCTTGGAGCGAAACCCACAAAGACAGAGGCCCCGTGTGTGTGTGTGTGTGTGTGTGTATGTGTGTGTGTGTGTGTGTGTGGTTTTATTAGCCTTGTCCCAATTAGTCTCACACACACACATGAAATCTCAGTCAGCTGTGACTCGTGTCGCAGACTCTGGGAGCTTGTTTCTGCTGCTTTTTATTCATGTAAATGGTTTTTGGTCTGCTTCACACTCAGCCAAACGTCTTTAATTATAAAAATCAAAACATGACCCGTTACGGAGGGTCGGCGAGGGTTTAGGCGGCGCTGCAGATAATTGGCTGCACTCTGTTTCTACCGAACCACTTCTCTAACACGCCAGGAAAATCAAAGGTTCGTCTCAAATTACAGAGTTTTATCATTTCTGGATCAGGCTCGTGTGGACGTTTACGTCTTCAGAGTGAGCTGGAGCCGGGCAGACTGGGTTTGGAGACTCAGGTAGAATCAGGGACAGACTTTGGTCTCTTCTTCTGTCTGTTCAATCAAACAGGTCTGAGTCGTCTGCTGCAGTTTTAAGGACAGGGAAGGACAGACAGTCACATGACCTGAAACACTTAGAATCCCTAAAACTTAAACCATCATGCGCAACTTCTTTCACTTTAACATGCAACTTAGAGCTGCCACTATTATGTGTAATATTCAACTTTTTTATGTGCAACTTCTGAAACTGTCATGCAATTTTTAAATGTCACTTCTAGGTGCAACCTTTAAATGTCGATATCATATTTCACTGCCATGTGCAACTTCTGTCACTATAACGTGCAACTTTTAACTCACTTTCATGAGCAACTTCTAATTGTTACCATCATGTGCAATTTCTACTGTAACTATTATGCGCAATTGTTAACCGTCAATATCATGTGCAATTCCGACCCTAGTGTGCAACGTATTTAACTGCCATGTGCAACTTCTGTCACTACAATGTGCAACTTATAACTGCCAATATCATGTGCAATTTTTTACTTCGTTATGTGCAACTTCTAAACGAGACTGTCATGTGCAAATTTCAAACTGTCACTTTAATGGGCAACTTCTTACCCTCACTATCATGTAGTGGCGCAACGGATCATCATTGATCCGTGATCCGTTCTGATCAACGCAATCGGTTCGGCACGCACATGACCCGCAGATTGATTTCTGAAAAAAGCTGTTTGCTCATCCGCACACATCTTTTGACGAGCGGAGAAGGGAGGTATGCAGTTATGATGATCAGTAAGATATTGTTTGTTCACAGCCCATAAGAGAAAATGTTGGGCCAAAAAAAACAGGGGACGGTTCCGCGCCGGAGGACTTCACTCCGGCTGAGCAAATTGGTGACTGAGCGGTCTTTTATGCCCGCCCAAGAGAACCGATTGGTCAGCGGGCAGTCTGTCACACCCCGTGAGCTCTTATCCTGGAACTTAACCTGCTCCGGACCAGGTTTGGCGTTCGGCATCAGTTACCGGGGCAATGTGTCTGGATAAAAAGAGATCCACATTCGTAGTACGGAAACTTATCCAGGAAGTTATCTCTCTAAGAGCTAATCCAGCTTCGTAGTACAGGCCCCAGAATTCAGAAGAGCAGGGAAATCTGTGTGATGAGTTATACAGACGGCTCGAGAGCCAGCAGTGTCCTCTAACTCAGACAAATCCTGAAGAGTGTCTGTAACCAAGTTCCACTCGTGACAGCAGTAACACTCAGCATCCGTGGGCATTGAGTCACAGCTCAGACATTTACACCACTGAGTATTTCCGACTCTATCTTGATGTCCAGTGTCCACGGATGTTTCCTCTGTATTCCTTTCAGTCTCCATCTGTAGCAGCTCTTCTTCTGTGTGCTCCGGTTCATACAGGTATCCTTTTGGTTCCAAAGTGAATGAAACTTCATCGTCGCTGTCATAGTCACTCATTTTGAATTTCCTACGCTGCCTCACAATCCTTAGAGTACAAACAAAAGAATTACGATACTTGATCAAACTTACACGAGGCTAAAACCAGCGCTCGAAGCACAGCTTGTTTACATTCCCTACAGCTGAAAGGAGGAGGGGGGACGGAGCGCACTAACGCTGCGCGGAAGGACACATGACCAGTTAGTTAGGTCCAGATAAATGTTTATATTTCCGAAGACTTAATGCACTTAAAAAATATTTTATGTATCGTACTCTTAAACTGTGGTATTACTTTTTGATTTTAGTTCTTGTAGGCAGAGAAAATAGCCTTTGAATATGGTACCGTCTGTCCCTGTTAGCGTCTATTTCCTCGTCACCATCGATTAAAGTTTGTGTCTTACTGAGGGAGAGGAGACAACTTTCTACTGTATCTAATGCTCTTAGTGGTCACATAGAGCTCATACAACCCCACTTCAAAAAAACTGAACTATCCCTTTAAGTGTTTCTGCTTCTTTTTGTGTTGCTGTCATTCGCTTTTCTTTCTTCCCTGACTCACTTTTTGTTTTTTAACGTTCTTTAACTGAAGGAGAAGTTTTAGTGAATGAAATGACAGATTTCTCTGATGACGTGTACAGAGAGGTGTTAATCATCAGTGTTTACTGGTCTCCTACTCACACACACTCTGGGACAGGAAGTGAATTTCCTCCCAGGGCAGAAAAGTTTTTCTGGATGAAAACTCTCCTGACTTTTCAGACGACGATGTCGAGTTACAGAGTCAGAAATGAACTCATCAGAAGTTCAAACTGGAGCAGATTGAGTCCTCGGTGTCTAAAGATACTGTGCTCATTAGCATCTCACACACACACACACACACACACACACACACACACACACACACACACACATCAGCTGTTTGACTCATTAGTGTTGAACTAGCAGCCACTGCACGAACTCACATAAGATCGTCTTTGTAATCATCGTACGCTGCACAACGGGAGGCCTGGGACCCTGAGTGTGTGTGTGTGTGTGTGAGTGTGTGTGTGTGTGAGAGTGTGTGAGAGCCTGAGGTTTGATTAAAAAGCTCTTTTGTGGTTTTGAGATGCTAATCTTTCTATTATCAGCAGGATAAAAGGGAGTTTAGCTGCTTAAAGACAAACAAATGACTTCTGGCACACACACGCACCATACATGGCTAATGAGCGCTTTGTGTGAGCGCCTCTTTGTGTGTGTGTGAGTGTGTGAGAGTGTGTGTTTTTAACTAACGGACAGAGAAACGTCTAAATTTGTCTGAGCTCTCAGGCTCCTCAACGACACCTGAAGAAGAAATCCCCCTCGCCGCAGCGACAGGAAGCATTCATGACATCACTCCTCATGTCGGCTTACACGCCAACGCCAACTGTGATGTCACCGCGCGGGGCTGAAAGGGCGCTCCAGCAGCGAGCGGTGTGAAGTCCAGTCTGGATCCAAGAGGCTTTCAGGAGGAGGATTCAGGTTGTGAGTGGCAGCTGACAGATTAACAGCTCCACCAGCATGTTGACGAAGCTTTTCAGCCTTTTTTTACGCTTTGTTTTGGTTCAAGCTGATCCTCTGAGGAGCTTTTTGTTTGGTCAACAAGAGAAAGAATTCTTAGGTCGATAAAAATTGATCTTCCAAAACTTTCTTTGCTGCTTCCACCAGCCCACAGATAGATATCCAGGTAAAAGACTGAAGATCGAAACACCCACAGCCCCAAACCCACTCAATGTTACACAGCCATACTGAAATAAACAGTCCCTGAAGTCCCAAGAAGATCATATTAATCAGTCCAGTGACGTATGGAGGAAAAAAAAGAATTGCACTACACCTCCAGAGCAGTAGGGGGCAATAAGAGAGAGACAAAGGCCATTTTAATGACCCCTTTGACTGCGGCCTTAAAGGGCAACTCCGTTTTTTTGACACTTGGACCTTATTTATAGGTGTGTGCATGCTCATATACTCACTCAGACAAACATCGTGCAGCTCGGAGTCCTTCAGAAGTTATTTAGATCCAGCTGATTTTAGCCGCACTTAGCGGGGGCCACGGCAAGGGAGCTTCAGCGCGGGACATAATCTCTGCAAAATCGCTCATTTCGGCTATATTTTTTCATCCATGGCCAGTGTTATCATAAAGTCAGCTCGTCTACCGTCTTCAGACTACGACTTCGAGTTTGACGGTTGTCCTTACCGGTTTGAGCCTGAGTACACGGACGAGGAGCTCCATGAAAGAAGGATGCAGAGGGAGAGAGACGAAGAGCTGACTCGAGAACAACAAACAGGAGCACATCCACGACTCAATGCGAACTGGTGTTGCGCTTGTGGACAGTGTTCGCCTATGGCAACAGAAGAGGAGTGTGTTTGTGATAACGATGGATAGCGATGGATGAAAAAATATAGCTGAAACGAGCGATTTTGCAGAGATTATGTTCCGCGCTGAAGCTCCCTTACCGTGACCCCCGCTAAGTGCGGCTAAAATCAGCTGGATCTAAATAACTTCTGAAGGACTCCGAGCTGCACGATGTTTGTCTGAGTGAGTATATGAGCATGCACGCCTATAAATAAGGTCCAGGTGTCAAAAAAACGGAGTTGCCCTTTAAATATAACAAGCGTTCTAATGTAAGGCGGCGACAACAAATCAATAAAATCATTAAAAATCGATCAGTAAAAGCGCTGACAATGTTTTTCCATAATTGATGCACTGTGCTGCGACATTACTGTTTTAGTTTCTCTTCAGTTTGTTTGTCTTCTTCCTTTTTGTTAGCTTATTAACGGTTAGCAACTAGCTGAAGGTGCATTACCGCCACCTACTGGACTGGTGTGTAGATTACAGCTGTGGGGCTGTATGCGTCACATGTAAACAGATCAGCGTGGCGGAGGAGAAGCCGAGCCGGCAGGTGAAGGGAACAAGTAAACACGAGAACAACAGCAGAGCCGGAGAATCCGTTCGTCCAAAAACTCCAGAGTTTGGGAGAACAATATTTATTTGCCTTTTTGACTCACTAAGTTCTTCATCTGATGATATAACAATACATTTTCTGTTATTTTGCCCAAACTGTTGATTATTTAAGTGAAAAAACATTCATATCACTTTTTACACTTTATAAACATAGCATCTGGTCAGTTTAATTGCAAATTTTACTATTGTGCATTCTCCTCTTTTTTTTTTTCCAATTCATCGATTAATCGTTAATATAATCGTCACAGTAAGCGATTGGTAAAATAATCGTGAGTTGCAGCCCTGCTGATAATTCAACTGGTGAGGGCATGCATTTCACAACATATAAAGGAGTGTGTGAGGGATTTTGTAGCTCCTCACCTCGCTGTGAGCTCCTGGCTCGTCATCGATGAGCCCAACAGCCCATATAATCTACACTCCAGTTCAGTAGGTGGCGATAATGCACCTTTAGCTAGCTGCTAACCCAGGGGGTCTGCAACCTGCGGCTCTGAAGCCTCATGCGGCTCCCTGACTCCTTTCCAGTGGCTCCTTGTAGATTTGAAAAAAAAAAAAATTAATGAAATACAGACTCTTTATTTATAATTTTATTATTAATTAATTATTTGTCTCATTATTTATTTATTTTTTAAAACTTTTTGCAATGTTTTTTAAATTATTTTTTTTCGTAAACTTTTTGCAAATTTATAAATAAAAATTCCATTTTTTTAAGATTTTGCAAATTTTTAGATTTCATTTTTTTTTTAATTTCTGCGTTTTTCCCCAAAATTTTTGAAATAATTTAAAATGGAGCAAGTTTGTAAAAAGACAGTTTTTTGTATTTTTTTAATGAAATTTTAAAATTTAAAATATTTTGCATTTCCAGACATTTTTTGTATTTATTTTTTTGAAAAAGTCAAACTTACTGAAATATCTTATTATCTATTTATGAACTTTATGATATTACATAGTTTTCTAAATTTTTAATATTTGAAAATTTATTGAAAATAGAAAACTGATACATAACATGTACAATTTTATAAACACAAAATCTTCTCTTTCAGCTAATTATTCACCAGATTTTTAATGTTTCAAATTTATACACTTTTTGTCTTTATTGTGAAGATAAAGTAGATTTTGTGGCTTCTGAATGACTTTAATCCAGGTGAGCTGAGGAAAAATGGCTCCTTTGAAAGTGAAGGATGCAGACCCCTGTGCTAACTGCTGAATTATCAGACAAAAAGGATGAAGGAAAATAAACTGGAGACAAACTAACACAGTAATGACACAGCACAGAGCATCAATTATGGAAGAACATTGTCAACGCTAGTAGCTAATCGATTTTCACGATTTTATTGACTCAAAGTTGTCGTCCAAATTATCAGATCCTGATCACGTGATTACCTGAAACTTGGCACCAAAAGACGAGGCATGTTTCGATACTTAGTAGTGCTGAAGCGTTCCGGTCAGTGCGATGAAAGAAGAATTTCGGTACCTAGCGCTCCATGTAGCATGAAGCTAACCTTATGTCAACGACTTTCTGGGGATCCCAGCTAACATAATGTGATGTAGGATGTTAAGTTTAGCCAACAGGAAATGATGTAGCTTTAGATAAAACGGCATGGTGCATCGCTAACATGATGCTAATGCCATTCAGCTAATTTTCATATCATAGCTGTTGTTAAAAAACAGAAGAAGAAACTTTTCCTCCTTTCGTCTGTTTGATGTAGGAGGACCACGATGATACCGCCGCCCCGAGCGCACAGCTGATCCAAACCCAGTTTTCTGTCTCTGCTGAGAAAACCATCAGCAGGCACGCAGCTTCCACTTCCTGTAGCTCTCAGAGGAACCAGCCTCTGAACATAAACATTATGTAATATGTATACGTGCTTTAAAACGGGTCGGGCCACATCCAGACTCTGAGTCTCTCGGTACTGCTGTGAAATGGGTTGGTCCGTTGGCTTCTTTCTTGGTGATATTTAGTTTTTCTTGCAGGAGTTCAAAGGTCGAGCGTCCGTCTCCGCGTGCCGTGATCACAGCAGGGATCAGAGGGTTTGTGATGCTCCGCAGCCTGACTTGAAGATGAAGCCCTAAGTAAGGCTGCTAATGTCCCCGAGGGAACCTACAGGGGAATAATTTATGACTTCAGACGTTATATCACACTCAGGTTCTTTCTCCAGCTCCTCTTCACTTTCCAGCCGTCACTGCCTCACATCCCTCGTCTCTGATTGGCTGAGAGGGGCGCACGTCCACAACAAAGAGCGGAGCAGCATCACTATTCAGGAGAGGACGCGCCGACGGAGTTTGATGGACTGACGGAGACATGGAGGAGGATGGAGGGAGGCTAAAAGGTGAGATGGAAAGAGTTTCTGTAGGAGGACGGCGATGTGGGAGGAGGGCGCTGATGTTTCACCATCGATCTCGCGTTGCGCCGTCTTCAGTGGGTGAAGCATCGCCGAGCTGAACTTTCCACAGAGCTTCAGGTCAGAGATACCCACACGGGTTTGCAGAGACGGCTTCAAATGGCTGAGAGGAAAGTCTGCAGCGAGCGGAGCTGCCGGTTTCAGAGGATCACGAGTTGGAGCGCCGAAAAAAACAAGACTCTGCAGGAAACAGCAAACATTTCACCGAGCGCGTACACGCTGAGAAACACAGACTTAATCAGCCGTGAGATCTCCAACCTGGCCCTCTGAACTCAGGGTCACAGAGACCCAAACACACACTGCTACACTCTCTCAGATTGGTGTGTGTGTGTGTGTGTGTGTTTTCTGGTTGTCCAGCATCCCCTAAGTCTGCCTGTCTGTGTGTGAATACGCCTACTAACTTGTTTACATAATCCAGTATGAATAAACATGAGACGATTTATGAATAAACATGGCTGAGGCAGCGCTGTGAACACACACACACACACACACACACACACACATTCCTGCAGAACCAGCAGCAGTCCATCATCCATGGGCCAATGTTTCGAGGTTTAACACAAAGTGATCACCACTCTCAGAGCCATGTCTCTGTTTTTTAATGCGGTGACTTCTACTCTAGAGCTACGTCTCTTTTTCTCATGCGGTGCCGCCTGAGGGACTTGGAATCTGGTCCATCCAGTCTTGGTTTTGGCAGGCAGGGCTGGGACAATATGCTATTCCCGCAACTTGATTCTATTACAATTTTTTGGGTACCAATTCAATATGAATTGCAATTCTACGATATTTTTCTTTTTCTTTCAAACACCAGACCATGTGAAAAAATTGAATGATAATGTCTACAGACTATATCAGGAGCCATATTTTCCCATAAAATGCTAATCATGTGAGTCAGAGAGAGACATTTTGCTCTCTGCTGGAGAAAAGTGGAACTTTTTTCAAATCCAGTTTATAAAGAAAGACTGAAATGAAGAATTTGAGGTTAAAAAAAAAAAAAAAAATTTGAATTTTTTCACCCAACCTTTTTTTCAGTTGTGACATTGTCCCAAAGACTCCCTCATTATTATAGCAATGATTAGCCTAATATTAATACTATATAATAATATGAGGGGACTGAAAATGCTGTAGTAAGCATGCCAGGCCTGTAGGTGGCGCTATAACTGTCTTGTCCAGAGGCAGCTTTTGGTAGATCTCCACTGAAGTAGAGTTGGGTCGATCATCTGGTGTGTTGTTGAATGCTAAGTTCAATAGTGGAGCAACAGATGCTCATTTAGTTAAAGACAGTCACAGATTCAGCAGATTGAGCAGCACAAGCTCAACACGGTAGATCACCACCATCCTAACAACAGGACTGCTGTCCTGTTGGATGAGCGAAGCAGTGAGAACATCGGCTTACTGTTTACACGGCAACGCTGTCGGCAGCGTTTCAGAGAAATCCCACTCTGGAGGCTGTTTTCAAAAATTTGCGTGTTAGGTGACTGAAACCGCCTTTTTTGTGTTTCACCCTAAAACCGTTGTTGTATAAACGACCCCTTGGGCTCTGTTTACATAACAACAGTTTTGGGAGAAAAACTTTCCAAAGCAAAAGTGAAAAATTAAACTAGCTGTTTGAGTTAAGGTACTTTAAAAAAAACTAATGGGTAAAATGAAACAGTTTAACTGTTTACTCTCCCAGGTTCATTACACACATATTTGCCGTGGTGTTAAACCACAGCAAATAGCGGCAACCACTGGCGAGGAGGACTTACTTGATGTAAGATTTTTTTGCCTTGTGTATCAGCTGATAGTATTGGCAGCCTTTACCCATAGACTGTATAAAACATGGACGTAGTCTCGCTGAAGTCACCATCTGTTTCTGAAACGGAAAATGAAGCAGATCGGCTATAGCGGCCATATTGGTAGTGGCAAGGGCTTCACCTACAGCCATAGGGCGCCGGCCGTCATGTGACCCCCAGCTGTGCCTCTTATTGGGGGAGCTCGCGATCTTAATATCCTCTGAACGCCTGCCGCCGCCGCCGCCGCCCCCCCCTCAGATTTAAGGGTCTAAGTATTCCCTGAACAGATGAGTCTTCAGACGTCTCTTAAAGTAGAAAGGGACTCTGTGGATCGTATAGAGTTAGGTAATTCATTCACCATTTGGGAACAACAGAGGAGAAGAGTCTGGCTAGAGATTTGGAGCCGCGCTGGGCTGAGAGCACCAGGCGTCTTTTACAAGCAGAGCGTAGTGGGTGAGAGGGAGTGTAGACCTGGATGAGGGACCCCAGGTAGGCAGGAGCTGCTCTTGTCAGTGTTTTGTAATCCAGAAGAAGAGCTTTGAATTTGATTGGGGCTGGTTCAAGACAAGACGTGCTGCTGCATTCTGGGTAATCTGGACAGCTGAAGGAAGGCTTTAGCTGAAGGTGGCGTTCCTTCATCGTTATGGAGATATCAGCCAGACACACTGATATCCGAGCTGAGACATTGTTGCGTTTCAGCCTCTCACTTATACGTGTTTTCAAGTGTTAAATGAAAACAAAAGATAAAACTTATTGTAGTTCCACATTCTTCCTGCAGAGGGCAGTGGTGAGTGTTGGACTTAAAGCATGACATCAGGGTGACTCCAAACAGACCTCTGCTCGTCCCCTGATGCCGGATGCCTAACGACGCCTCGGCGCTCTGTGGGATGGGTTGGTGAGTACGCACACACACGCAGAGCTCTGGGAACTCGGAGCTTCATGAATATTCAGCAGCCGTTCTGTCGTTCGTTCTCACACTCATTCGTTCTGTTTTCCTCTCAGTCAAACTGACAGGTCTCTCAGGCCGGATTGACACTCGTCCTTCTAAGCTTCCCCTCTTTCTTTCTCTCTCTCCCTCCTCCTCCACTTTTCTTTCCCCTCGGCTTTGCTTTTGCACTCCAAAACTCTTTCATAAGTGTTTTTCTTTTTTGCTTCCACAAACTTATTTACGTTTCCTGATTTTGTCGTCCTTCTCTCCCCTCTCTTTTATTTTCTCTCCAGCTTTCTGATTTACTTGTTGAACAAAAGACATTTTTAAGATGTCACCTTTCTCTGATGAAACTCCAGATGGATGTGTTTCATTATGTCTGACATTTAACGGAAGAAAAGATCAATCAGAGCAAAAAAATAATAATAAACAAATGAAAAATAAATCCAGTTGGTTGCTGGAATTATGAGCTTTTTGGCTGCAGCAAAACAGATTTACAGAGAGGAGGAATAACTAACTGCTGTAGGATTGTGAATATGTTGTCCATCCCTCACTTTAAGCTATGCTTCTTTTTTAGCTAACTCCTTTTTTCACGACTGTTAGACAGAAAAACAGCCAAATATCACCTCAAAAACATCAACCACAGCAACACAGATCCAGTCAGACTCTTAAAGAAACTAAAACCAGCAACAAAGACACAGAAAACTTATATTTGACTCACTTTTCTTCGCCTCTTTGGAGTAAATCCATCCTCTCCTCATCCTGTCAGCCGAACACGAAGCTAACGGTTCACGAAGCTAACGGTTCACGATGCTAACGGTTCACGATGCTCCGTGTAAATACAGTTTAATCTTTGTTTATTTCGTCTCTTCTAATGTTTACTGGCTTAATTTAGATGTTTTTAAATAACTCTGTAGATAAAGTGTCGTGAAAGTGTCCGTATGTGTTTTTTTGGATACGTAATCAAACTTTATTGAACTCAACTGGCGTCCGGTTCAGTCTACAGCATTGAGGTGTAGTACCCAATTCTCGCCGCTACGCACATCCTCGTTCGCTTGAATGGAGAGTGAGGAGGGCGCTGTTTCCCCAGTTGATATAATATTTGAATTTAACGGCAAAAATGCACAGATATGGCTTTGAATATCATCCCGGAAGTGAATTATTGTGATATTCAGTATCTAAAATAAAGGAGAAAATAAAAATAGATAATTTTTTGTTAATTTGAACCCTTTCCTTTTGTGTTTTTCCCTTTTTTCCTGTCTTTAATCTCTATTTTTCTTTCCCTTTCCTTCCTTTTTCTCAGTCCAGCCTCTTCTAATGTTTTATTTTCTCCCTCTCCCCCCCAAATGACTCAAAATGATCTTCCTCACAACTAAAACAGCTGAACAGATCCTGATTTTACTACTTTTCTACACAAACCACAAAGATGACAACAATCTGCTCAGAAATAAAACGCAGACTGAAAGTTAAAAAAAAAAAAAAAAAAAAAAAATCCCCAGTTTTATATTTCATGTGAATTTGTAGAAAGCAGTGGTTTGAAGGCCGAGCACGTAAAAGCAGATCAGACAGATGAAAGCAGGACTCCTGCAGCTTTCAGACTTTTACTAAAGCCTGACCTTTTCCTACCTGAGCTCAGGTGATGTTTGTCTTTACAGCTCCTGACCCCTCAGATCTGGAGACCAATTACTGCTCCACATCTGTTAAGAACTCATTTAAAGGAGCGTTTTTACACTTCTGACCCCAAAAACTCTGCCTCACCGTGTTTCGGTATTTTATTTTCAACTTTCCAATGCACTTCATCAACACACTGGGTTATACTCACAAATCTGTGTTCCTTAGTGAACTATAACTGGAAAATTTCATCTGTTAGTGGAACATTTTGGTCAAAACTTGTCTATAATGAGCTTTAAAAAGCATTTTTTAACTATGTGGTTTAACAAAAATCAGGAGCTTTGTGTCCGTAAAGGCCACCGTCTTTCAACCTCACTGCCAGATATTAATAAATATTTACATTTCTGCACCCTCTGGCTCTAAGAAATTATCGTTATTTGTCTTTATTCAACCTTATTTATGCAGAAGCACTCAGATATTTAAGATCTGATGGACTCAGTGAAGCTTTTGAAGCCTTGTCTTGAAAACTGTCAAATTTAAGTGTTGTTTTGTTGTTGTTTTTTGGTTTTCTTTTAAGAGAAATGGGAAAAATGAGGTTTAGAAAAAGAAAACACTTAAATCTCATTAATCTTGATTTTTGTGGAAGCTGTCTCTGGAGCTGATCAGGATCCTCAGCAGTGGTTTTCGTCCCACAGCAGGAGCACAGTGCCCCCTGGTGGCTGAAACAGATACTCCACAGTCTGAGTTTAGTTTGTTTTATTTGGATGATAAAGCTCCCTGTCTCTCAGGAAACGTTTTGAGTTTCTGCTGGTTTTTAAAGCCCTGGATGAAACTCTCTGCTCCTTTAAATCCTGTTCAAAGACTCACCTGTTAAGAGCTGAATTTAACTTTTTAACTTTTTTTTTTTTTTTACAGCACCTCTGTTTCCTGAAATATAATGATCATTTTGTACTTAGGCCCATTTAACCACAAAAAAGGAGAAAAGAAAGAAAAAGATAGAGCAACAAAAAAATAGAGTTAAGAGAGTTCAAAGAATAGAACCAAAAGAAAAGAATCACAAAAGGAAAAATAAAGCATGAATAAAAGAAGAATGAGGAAATTACAGAGAAAATAATAAGAGAAACAAATAAAAAACAGCTTAAAGAAACAAAAACAAAGAATTACAAAGAAAGAAAAAGGTAGGAAGAAAGATAAATTAAAAATAAGACAGAAAGAAAATTAACTGTGAAAATAAAAAGAAGGAACGTACATAAAAGAAAATAAGGACAGAAAAATAAGAGGAAACAAAAAATACAACAGAAAAAAAGAGACAAAAGAAAGAAATAATTCAAAGAAAAAAGAATCAAAAGGGGAAAAAAATGAAATTAAAAAGAAACAACGGACAAGAAAAAAACAATGAAAGAACAAAAAAGACATTTTAGAAATACAAACGGAAGGAATAAATGAAAGGACAGAAAAATGAACACCAAAAAATCTGAAAAATACAGAATGAAAAAACAGAAAAAGAAGGATAGAAATACAAAAGAGAAAAAATGGCAAAAAGAAAAATAATAAACAAGCAGAGGTAAATCAAAAAAAGACTTCATGAAAAATGAATGGAAAAAATGAAAAAGAAAAAAAAGGAAAAGGGAAAGAAAGAAAGAAAGAAAGAAAGAAAGAAAGAAAGAAAGAAAGAAAGAAAGAAAGAAAATGACTTAATGGAAGTTGTGTTGATAAAAATCCAGAAACCTGAACGTGATCTGATCTGAGTTCATCTTTAATGACACAAACAGACTGTAATAAATAAAACATGAGAAAAATCTAAGAGGACATTTTGTTTTTCTGATTCACCGACTGAACGTCCAGCACGTCGTTTTCACACAATCTGAAATAATAAACGTTTACACACGCTGCACTCTGCATCATAACGAGGGTACCAGGAAATTCAAGTCTACATATTTACAATTACAAGCTTAAAATGTTCAGGTATGAATAAAACAGCTGAGATTTATTGCATTATATTGAAATCCTTCAGAAATCTGTTCTCATCGTCTCTCTGGACCCGATTAACAGTCAGACGTTTAAAACTAAAAAAATATGAAAGAAACTATAAAACACAAGCCTACAAATAAAATAATCTGAGTTTAAACCCCTCATGGAGCCTCTCTAAAAGGAAAATGGGAAAAAAAACAGCCACTCTGACCCATATTTACATTATATAGAGACAGCAGCCTCCAGTGGTTGTAGTGAGTATTACAAGATAATTAGCAGAAATCACAAGATCAAGAATAAACTGGTTGTTTGTAAGATGAAAAGTACCCAAGAGTCAGATTAGATCAGGTAATCCAGTTTTGGTTCTGGATCAGACTTCTAGTTTGTGTCGTCTCAAACTTTTTAAGGGCTGAGATCAAAGGTCAAAGTCCATGACACATTTTTTATAACCCTGAAGACTGGTTTACATTTCTGCATCAAATCAATGTCCTAGCCTACTCTGTAGTTTGGCTTGGTCGTAGAAGACACCCCGATGTCGTTGCTGAAATATTAAAAGTGCAGTTCCTCAGGTGTCCACTAGAGGCTGTCTGCAGAAGCACCAAAAACCACACACACACCCATTCAAAAAGCCAATGTCTAGCAGAAAACAACACATTTACAGCCTGGTTAAAAAACTCAAACAAGGCTTCATTAAGATCAGCGTTTCTAACATGGTACTGTCGACGATAGGCTTCAAAACTCTGTATCACAGGCAGATGGATGACATCACATAAACTGCATCTGCATATTACAGAATCTATGGTCTTTTTAGACCTCTTCCAACCTTGATGTCCATCATCGTAGTCCTATTTGCACCTCTTCCCAAACGAAACTGTGCATCAAAAGGACATAGAGTACAAGCCCTGTGATTGGTTCACTGAGCAGGATCATGTTTCCTGTATTTACGACATCGGAATTGGACGTTTTTTTCTCCACGTCGCCGTCTCCTCTCTATTCTTACTTGTTATAGCCAGGGTATAATATTTGTAGACATGTATGAAAAAATGATAGGATAGGATATGGAAGCTCTGACAATTGTACAGACCTCACTGCCCCCCTGTGTTTTGGAGGGGTACTGCAGACTCATTGATACTTAAAGATAAACCAGGCTAATATATTTTTTTCTTTTTTTTTTCTTCTTTTTTTTTCTTCAAAAAAAGAAAGAAAAAAAAAGAAAAAAAGAAAAAAAAGAAAAAGAAAGAAAAAAAACAGGCTTATATTATTAATGTCAAGGTACCACAACGCCCTTCAGTGCAAAATACAGTTTGAAATTTGTTTAAACAGTCAATATTATTTGACAAATTTTGCGTTTTTGGCCAATTTTAAGGTTTAAATCTCCAGAGACACTAGAAAAAAATGAGATTTGATTACCTGATCCTATAATTTTGTCTTTCAAACCCCTGGTTTTAGGGTTTTTTAGGGTGTGACCCTATAGGATACCTGTACTCTGATCAGATCACTTAGGATTACCTGATCTGTGATGGAAAGTCTGGCTCTTGTGGTCTAGTTTCTGTAAAATTAAGTTAATTTGGGAATACTGGGGTGGGAAAAAGTAAAGAAAGGTTTGACTCCTGTACTGACCAGTTTTTGTGCCTTAACCTAACCAAGAGTGACTGTTTCACCCCTGTCGTCAAAAGGAGGAAGCGCTTGTGTCTGAGTTTGGCTGCCTGTGAGAGGCCTGAGAGACAAAACTGAGGGCAGGACGGCGTCACATTCACAAACTCACTGTCTTCACCTCCTCCACACCAGATTACGTCACAGAGACAAAAAAATCAAAACATAAGAGATAAAAGTTGATCAAAGACTTCAGGGATCGATGGAAGAAGCTGATCCGACTCCTTAAGTCATTTCATTTTAGGGGCTGAGTTGCATTGTGGGAAATGTAGGCACCAAATTTAGATGAGACAGAGCTCTCGTAGCAAAAACAAACTTTTCTAGGACAACACGCTGACACAAATTAAAAAAAAAGTAACTGAAGTGGCGTCTGACCCCGTGGTCAGAGATCAGGTGGCACTCGGATCATGTCGTGTCCTGAAAGGCCGTCACAGCAGCGACCTGTAGAGTTGTGTCACTTCCTGCTGCTGAGGTCACATGATGAGGAGAAGCAGGAAGTTTAAAGGAATGACGCTCCTCCTCCTCCTCTTCTTCTTTCGGCTGCTTTTGGTCATGTGACTCCGAGCCTTTCTCCCCCTCCCTGTCCCTCTCAGGTGCGCCTCCTCTTGGCTCCTCCAGGACTCGCCGGGTTGGAAGATGACATCAGTTTCTCAGCAGCTCTACTCCTCTTTCTCTTCTCCGCTTCCTTCCCTCCTCCTCCTCCTGCTGCTCCTCCACCACCTCCTCCTGCTCCACCCGCTGCCGCTGCTGCTCCTCCTTCACTCGAGCCTTTATCCCGCTCTCGTTCCTTTTCCCGGCTGCTGCTGGTTCGCTCCGACATCTTCACCGATGAGTTACTTCCTGAGGAGTTAGAGACACAGAGGAGGAATGAAGATTTTTATGCCGCTCAGAGTCTGGATTCATTTTTAAAAAGACGGTACCTTCTTCGTGTGTGGCTGGAGGCTCCCTCTCCATCCTGAACTCCTCTTTACTCTCCTCCTCTGAACAAATCTTTCCTGTGATCACACAAACACACATTAACACTAACAGGATCCAAAGATTTAAAAACTTGGTGGATGAATGAAGCTCTTCCTCACCTTCTTTCACTTCCTGGATGATGTCATCAGGCAGAGAGAAACTCTTCTCCGAGTTTGGAAACGGCAAAATCTCTGACTCATGCTGCAGAATGAAAACACACAGAAAGGTTCAAAGCATGTTCAAAATTCAGCTCCGTGTGTGTGTGTGTGTGTGTGTGTGTGTGTGTGTGTGTGTGTGTTCTCACCAGAGCCTGCATGTCGTACATGGTTCCCAGATGGTCCCAGATGACTGAGGAGGAAACCTGTCGGCCGATGTTCTGACTGAATTTATCTCTGATGCAGATCATGTGGAAGTGACGGTTCACACCTGAGCGCACAGAAACACACCTGAGTCAGAAACTTGAAATACAACAACCCTGACCTGCAAAGACTCACAAGAAACTTTTAACACAGTAGAAATAAAATCACACCAGTCTATTTTACCTTTCCAGTAAAATGATCATTACCTTATTTGAAATCTTTTAAAGGGGACATATCATGCTTGTTTCTCCTTTTCACTATGCCAGACTAGGATGCCTGTAAAGCATTTCTGCCCTCAGTACAAGTCATTTAGTTCCTTCATTGCCCCACAATAGCGTTCTCAATATCCTCATTTTAGGCCATTCTGAAGATCTCGTTGAAACGCTCCGTTTGGAGAATGACCTCCAGTAACCTCGCAACGTCACAGCCCTTTGTGCTCTGATTGGTCGGTTCTATCAGAGGGGCGGAGCGGGTAGAGCCAGGGGGCGGTTTTTGCAGCGTGGCAGTATTTATAAAATCCCCATATTGAATGGAGCAGACCGAGCGAGTTTGCTGTTTGCCAAAACTTCACCGTAAGGCATTGATAGCACTAATAAAATGGGAGAGTGTAGGATACGTCCTTTTGTATTGGACCCAGAGTCAGACCCGGACGGTTCTGCAGCTCAGGAGGAAGAAAATCCACCTGGACACAGATCATCTCAGGACGCTTCAGTGCGGTGAGTCAAAGCGGTACTGTAACATGTATAGTTTATACGTGGAAATATAGGCAGACTTCACCAATAAACTATTTCTATAACAGGGCTCCATCCTGCTCCTTCACTTTTCTCTGTCTGTTTTATCCATCATGCTGAAAGTGTAGTCTAAAGATCGCCTCTACCGTCAGTTCCTCACTATGTTATTACCGCAGCATTATTGTGGTCCAGGTTCACAGAGCATGTCAGAACAAGCATGCAAATATCACAGTCTCACAAGTATTACGACGTCTGCTAAAACTACGGTGTTTTAACTGCTAATTCACCATGTAAAGCCGAGCTGCTCAGCAGAGCAGAGTCCCTGCATCCAGTATCTGAGGGGGGATACTCGGCTCTTGGTGGGTGTATCCCTCGGTGGCGGTTGTGTGACTAACTGACATCACAGAGGAGGAGCTGCTTTATCAGATTACTCCAATAAAAAGAAAGGATCCTCGTGTCGTCACGAAGGTCGAAATCTCGAGGCCAAATGGCAATGACCTATTTTCAGAGGCATCAAATCTCGTTCTAGGATATCAGAAAAAATACAATATCTCATTTTTTGAAAATTCAGGGGGTGAAAGGTCTTGTTTTCAACTTTATTATATCATATGTAAATGCTACATACCACTTTTTGCTTTCCGTGCTGCTGCCCTGCACCCTTGGGACATGCCTGGCTTGTTATTATGAGCCAATAACAAGTAAAAATGTCTGCAACTACATACATATAAGGATTTTTTTAACCAATGTGACGTACTTATGGAGTGAAATGTGATGACTTTTTCTGACCTAAGCCTGCTAAAATTAGTTTTCAGACATATTCCGAAAGATTTACAGAAATTCACCTGGTTAGATTTAAGTTTTTTGCAGTGTAGACATTCAGTCAGCTGTTTGGGGGGCCGAAGGTTAACTGAGTAACTAATGCAAGGTAAATGTAGCTGTTTTTAATTATTCCCACAGAAAATACATAAATGCACGTAAAATAACTGTTTTTAAAGCTACACAAGGAGAGTAACTGAAGGTAATGTTGGAAAAATACTTTTTAACATTTCATTTCTGTCAGTAAAATGCGTGGGGAACCCCTAAAGACTTCCAGGAGACTACAATGTGTCCGTGACCCACAGTTTGACCCACACTCGGCTGAACTGGCTGAACTGGGTAACTCTGCCTGAACTGGCCGCTAACAGCTAACAGGCTAACACCGTTAGCTCGCCGTTTCTTACCCACGGGTTTGTGTCCGATCATCGCGTGGAACAAACACACCTCCACCTCGTGGCTCCACACCACCGAGTCCTCCCCGGGGACCAACCCGGAGTCTGGAGGCTTTTCATCGGTCTGATTTAGAGTCACGTCAGCCTCCCCCATCTTCACCTAAAAGATAAAACAGCCTGCAGAGCTAGCAGCTCACAGCTAACGGCTAACGAGAAGAGCCCCTGACTGTTTGGTTGCTAGTGCGCCTGCGCGGTCTGTGGAGTAAGCTTTTCAGAATAAAAGCGGCAGGTTTCAAGCGCAGGCGTCAACTTAAAACTTGGTTTTCGATTAAACATAAGTATTTTGACAAAAAACTGACCTTAATTCCTCAGAGTTTGATAAACAGTTGGTATGTGATGAGTTGGTTTATAATAGTATCTTTGTTTTATCTGTTATTTTTACTAGCAAAATATTGAGTCACATACATATTCACATCCATGTTAAATTTTACAGATAAAATAGAAACATCTATGATTAATTTGTTCTCCCTTCAATTCTTTCGTCTTATTTTTATTTTTTCTTAATGAAGAAAATTTAATTTTGTCTGGAAGAAAATCAGTTGTTAAATTTCTGGGTATGTTGATAAAGTTTTATTAAGCAGGAGTAGGATGTTTCCTATTTTTAAAAATAGAATAGAATAGAATAGAATAGAATAGAATAGAATAGAATAGAATATTCTTTATTGATCCTTCTTGGGGGATTTTTTTTGCCACAGCAGCTCACAAAAAAGTGCAGTGATGCAATAACAATAAAAATAGAATAATGATAATAGAATATAAAATTAAAAAATGAAGAAAAATAAATAATAGAAGAAGTATAGAAAAGTAGAAAAAAATACTACTATTCACATATTTATATAGGAGTGAGGTATATATACAAGAATCCCTGAATCTCCTTGAATTTCCCTGAATCTTCAAATCTAATGATAAACAAACAAATAAATTATGTAATAATGACGAATTTACTGTCAAAGTGATCACTATTGTTCTTAAAATGACACAAAATAAAAAGCTTGAAGTGTTTTCTCACCTGAGGGTGTTCAACAGGTTAAAACAGAGACAAGGCGCTAGTTTCCATTTATCGCTTACTTTAGTGCGCATGTGCAGACGCAGAGAGCTGTTAAGGCTGAATAACGGCGCTGTTGCAGGTGATCCAGCTGTGACTACAAACGTCCTCGTTCTCTCCCTTAGTTTCCTCCAATCTTTCATCTGTTGTATCTATTGTGGGAGAGCAACAAGTGGAGGACACAAGGGTAGACGTGAAGAGTTTGGAACGCAGCCCAGAATGCAGAGCTCCGCCCGTTAGAAGCACTGACTGTAGTTACACACCGTGGTGAACCTGGACCGGCAGAAACGTTGACTTCCGCCTGTTCCAAGACTGTGATTATAACCTGAAGGATCATTTGAAGATTTTTTCAATCAATCCGTTACCTTAGACCTCAAGACTTTTTATTTTCTCCAAGAAAGAGAAGAAGAGGAGACAAAGAGGAGGTAAAGTAGGATGTGTGAAAGTCTTGCTTCCTGTCCTCTCATAGTGTATCTCTGAAACAGACGTTTTGAACTCTTCTTCCAGGAAATGGATGTTTCTATGCAGCTCGAGGACCCCGGATCAGACTCTGGTGATCCCAGCTGTCTGTCTCTGAAGAGTGATCGCTCCAAAGGTCAAAATCCACACTTCAGTAACGAACCAAGACCTCCAGACTCAAAGTGAGACACTGACTCTACTGCAGAAGTTGTGTTTTTTTCCAACACATGTGATTTTTACTCATGAATGTGAATCAATTAAACACATTTACATATTTAATCTGGTTATAATCTCTTTTAAACACACTTTATTTAATCTTTATTTTGTCCCTTTGGTGTCCCATAGTGTCTTTACACCATTCACAGCTCATAAAAATCCATATTTTCTCTCCCTGGTGTTTCAGAAAATCCATATTTCAGCCTCTGCCTGAATCACTTTGTTTTAGCTGCTGTCTCTTTAAGGCTCCCTGCTTCACAAACCCCCTTCACTGTGATTGGTCAGCCCTCTGGAGGTCTATAAGAGGCATAGCTCTTGGGAAATATGTTTGAGTTTGGTTCATTGGGTTTGGTTTTTTAGAAAGAAGAAAATTAAAGGTCATTTCTGAAATCAAGAAAAAAAAAGTTTCTCAAGGCTTCATGGGATATGATTTCAACATGTTTCAGATTTCGGTTGAAGAGAGGAAGTTCAGACTCTGACGATCTCAGCTGTCTGTCTCTGAAGAGTGATCGCTCCAAAGGTCAAAACCCACACTTCAGTAACGAACCAAGACCTTCAGACTCAAAGTAAGTTTCTGATTTTATGATTTGTTGGTCTTACTGTGTATTTCCTCAGGTCAGGTCATCTGATGATCCTTTCCTTACTGCCCTCAAGTGTTTTGGAGAAGTACTGTAGCGCCTTTGGACACATCCATACATAAAAAGTAGACCCTATGTTTGCAACGCTCAAGACAACGTAGAGTCAATGCTGAAGTTTACACCAGGCTTAGGTCTGGATTTGATCCTAAAACCTTGACTTAGGGCGTTACTTCGAGGATCGATCTTATACCAGTGTTGGATCAAGTACATATCTTTGTGTCTTTGAGAATGATTTCTTTATCATGACACTTGTTGGGTGTTTCAGATTCCTGCCCAGAGGAGGGAGGTCAGACTCTGATGATCCCAGCTGTCTGTCTTTGAAGAGTGATCGCTCCAAAGGTCAAAATCCACACTTCAGTAATGAACCAAGACCCCAAGACTCAAAGTAAGAGACTGATTCTACAATCCAAGTCCTGTTCTTTACATTTTACATGTTACCTGTGTTGAACCCAAAGTCTACCAACTAGTAAAGAACCTACCTCTTGTGTAAGCCAGATTTTCTTAACATCATGGTCAAATCAATGCATCCTCTTCCTTTTCATATCAAACATGTTGTTTTTCAGATTTTTGTCAAGAGGACATGGTTCAGACTCTGACGATCCCAGCTGTCTGTCTCTGAAGAGTGATCGCTCCAAAGGTCAAAATCCACACTTCAGTGATGAACCAAGACCTCCAGACTCAAAGTAAGACACTGACTCTAATAAAAAGTAATACTTTCTAGGAATTTAATTTGTTGTATTAACTATTTGAATATTACAGATAAACACATTTAAGGACACGTGTCATTGGAAAAGGTCTTGGCTTTATTTCCTGTAGCTTCTCCAGCAGTTGTGTAGTTCATATCTTGATTGTTGTTAGAGTTCTTGTATCAACTATACTGATCGTCTGATCAGTGTTCGTTTATTCGTTTTCCACCACTTATCCGGGTCCCAGGTCCAGGGTCCGGGGTCCGGGGTCCGGGTTGTGGGGCAGAAGCACCATCAGTGAAGACCAATGGCCCCTGTCCCCGACCACTTCCACCGCCTCCTCTGGGGAATACTGAGACGTTCCCAGGCCAGTCGAGAGATATATCTAATCAGTGTGTCTCTTTCTAACGTTGCGTGTTTCAGTGTTCTGCCAGGAGGGGGTTCGGACTTTGAAGGGCCCAGCTGTCTGTCTATGAAGAGTGATCGCTCCAAAGGTCAAAATCCACACTTCAGTAATGAACCAAGAACCCCTGACCAAAAGTAAGAGATTGAATCCACAGTCAAAGTCCTGTTCTTCATATTTTTACATGTAACCTGTGTTTGTAGCGACGATCTCCCCAACCCAAAGTTTACGGCCTGGTAAAGAACTTTATGTTGGATCAGCCAGATTTCACTAAAACCCAGACTAGCTTCATGATATAGTAAGTGACCATTTGATCAATGGATCTTGTTCTTATGTTGTGTGTTTCAGAGTTCAGCCTGGAAGAGAGAGGTCAGACTTGGAAGGACCCAGCTGTTTGTCTATGAAGAGTGATCGCTCCAAAGGTCAAAATCCACACTTCAGTAATGAACCAAGACCTCCTGACCCAAAGTAAGACACTGACTTAACTGCTTGTAATTTCAAGTTCAAATCCCAGGACGGTGCCAAATTTCTTGCCATATGGAAATATCTTAACAAGACAGGTGTAAAATGTAGTTAAAGCCTAATGACCAAAGCTTGTGTCTAAGTACAGAACCAAATTTAAGAAACCCACCCCAAACTAGCTTAATGATTCAGCTGTTGACAAATTTTCAATATGAGTTCAGTGCATCTCTTTGGGTATCTAACATGTTGGGTGTTTCAGAGTTCTGCGCAAAGGAGAGAGTTCAGACTTTGAAGGACCCCGTTGTCAGTCTCTGAAGAGTGATCGCTCCAAAGGTCAAAATCCACACTTCAGTAATGAACCAAGACCTCCAGACCTAAAGTAAGATCCCAGATGATTTTCTTATTTTCAGGAAAACAGATAAAATCTTAAGTTCATAGTGAGCTGCTCAAAGGAATAATTGCATCTTTGATCTTAAGGTCAAGGTCCTTTGGAAGACTCCTTAGAGGAATGTTGACCTGGTGGTCAAGGCGTCCTTGATCAGTTTCTTTTGGTTATAACTTGTGACCACAAATGAGGGTAGGAATGTAGATTGACTGTAAAAATAGAAGATAGTTTAGGAAGACGCCAAAAAACCAGCTTGTCTACAAGAAGCACTGATGGAATGCTGGGGTACTTTTACTAAATACCCTCGTCCTCCTCGGTGACCAACCCAGAGAAGGCAAGAACAGTTGACTTTGTGCCAAACAGCTCTTACGTTGGTCATACAGGGACTAGATAGACCATGAATCTCATAGTTCCTCAGTAATCCTCACAAGACCCCCTTGAGACAGGATCATAGGCCAAGAATCAGAGGCTAGATGATCAGCTGGTGCCTCTTCCTAGTATCCTGTGGTAGGATCAGGCTCAGGTGTGTGGTTAGATCAGATATGACAACAAAGTCAATCACTGATCTGCGACCCAAAGTGGTTTGGTACCATGCAGATTCATGAACCACCCTATGGTGTTTGTTATGGCCAATCAATGACCAGCACGGGAGTCCAGTAACAAAACCTCACTTGGGTTTCAGATCAGGCAGGTCGTCCCTCCCAGTCACCCTCACCAGGTATTTCCCTCACTGCCTTCTTAAGTCAAGGTCCACCAGAAGAACTGCAGAGTCCCCATGTCAGATTTCTTTGTCGTCCATCAACCTTCCCAAGTGTGCCCCAAGAGGGGTGCCCCGGCAACCCTCTCCCGGTTAAGGTAACTCTTAAGCCTGTGAGCTTGTCTATATGAGCTTAACCAATTGCTTTTGGAGACCCAGCTCACAGGTTCACAGGGTCCAGAAAAAACTGCTTCCTGTAAACATCAGAGCTTCAGATAGTGTGGTCCTGTTTTTATATTATTAACTGAATTTAAAAAACCATTTTAGTGATTCAGTAATGTCTTCACAGAGGTAGGAGGAGTCCAGTTCCTATGGAGGAGCAGCCGTCCTGCTGTGCCGTGTGTCAAGACATCCTGAAAGATCCAGTGTGGACCAGCTGTGGACACTGGTTCTGCAGACAGTGTCTCACTTCATTCTGGGACCAGTCTGGTCCACTAGGAGAGTCGTCCTGTCCCCAGTGTGGAGAGGGATCAAGAGCAAGACCACAGACAACCAATCAGACCACTTTAAGAAGTAAGACTGTTGAACAGTCTCATGTGTTAATCAGTTCTTTAAATCTTTGTACCCTGATCCTAAGCCTGAAGTGTCTCCTGGCCCACTGTGTGTTGTTTTGGTGGAGGTCAGGTCTCTAGGTTATTGATGTAGAGCAGAACATCATCAGTGTATAATGTTAGTTTATGTGCCCGGTCACCCAGCACAGTCCCCGTATGTTTCAGTCTTTTTTTGTTTCTTGTTCAAGGTGGTCTGCAGGAGGTCTTAGATGGACACAAAATCAGTCTGAGGCAGCGATGTGAACGTGTGACTGAAGGGTCAGATGAAAAAGGAGGAGGAACCCTCCTCAGTAAGATCTACACTGAGCTCTACATCACAGAGGGACAGAGTGAAGAGGTGAACAGGCAGCACGAGGTGAGGCAGCTCGAGGCCGCTTCCAAGATGGAGATCCTCCATGAGACCCCCATCAAGTGCCACGAAATCTTCAAAGTCTTACCCGACCAACAGAGAGCCATCAGAGTGGTTCTGACAAACGGCGTGGCTGGGGTTGGAAAAACCTTCTCAGTGCTGAAGTTCACTCTGGACTGGGCAGAGGGCTCTGAAAACCAAGACCTCAGTCTGGTGGTCTTGCTGTCATTCAGGGAGCTAAACCTGATCAAAGAGGAGCGCTACAGTCTCCTCAAGCTGCTCCACGTTTTCCATCCGACATTAGAGAAGCTCGGAGCTGAGGCGCTGGCTGTCTGTAAACTGTTGTTCATCTTTGACGGCCTGGACGAAAGCAGACTGGCTCTGGATTTTAACCACGCTGAGGTCGTGTCCGACGTCACACAAACATCATCGCTCGATGTCCTGTTCATCAACCTCATCCAGGGGAATCTGCTCCCCTCAGCTCTGGTCTGGATCACTTCTCGACCTGCAGCGGCCAATCAGATCCCTTCCTCAAGCGTGGACAGGCTGACAGAAGTACGAGGCTTCACTGACGCCCAGAAGGAGGAGTACTTCAGGAGGAGGTTCAGGGATGAAGATGTGTCCAGCAGAATCATCTCACACATCAAGACGTCCAGGAGCCTCCACATCATGTGTCAGATCCCGGTCTTCTGCTGGATCACGGCTACGGTCCTGGATCACATGATGAGCACAGAGCAGAGAGGAGAGCTGCCCAAGACCCTGACTGACATGTACTCACACTTCCTGCTGGTTCAGACCCAGAGGAAGAAGAAGAAGTATGATGGGGGTCAGGAGACCAGTCCTCAGGAGCTGATGGAGGCTGACGGAGAAGTCCTCCTGAAGCTGGGCAGGCTGGCGTTTGAACACCTGGAGGAAGGAAACATCCTGTTCTACCAAGAAGACCTGGAGCGCTGTGGTCTGGATGTCTCAGAGGCCTCGGTGTACTCAGGAGTTTGTACAGAGATCTTCAAACCGGAGTGTGTGATCTTCCAGCAAACAGTCTACTGCTTCGTCCATCTGAGCGTTCAGGAGTTCCTGGCTGCGGTCTACATGTTTCGCTGTTTCACCAACAGAAACGCAGACGTCCTCAACGCTTTCCTAAAAGAGGAGGGACACAGCTTGGACCAGAAGTCATCTTTGGATGGTTTCCTGAAGGTTGTCACGAGCAGATCCTTCAAAAGTAAGAACGGCCACCTGGACCTGTGCGTTCGCTTCCTCCACGGCCTCTCTGTGACCACCAACCAGAGACTCTTAGGAGGTCTGCTGGGTCACGCTGACAACAGTCCAGAGATCATTCAAAGAGTTGCCGACAACCTGAAGGAGGTGAAAGTTGAGAGAGTCTCTCCTGAGAGAAGCATCAACATCTTCTACTGTCTGACGGAAATGAACGACCACTCGGTGAATCAGAGGATCGAGGAATACCTGAAGTCCGAGGACCCATCCAGTCAAGACATCTCTGATTTCTACTGCTCTGCTCTGGCCTACATGCTGCAGATATCAGAGGAGGTTCTGGATGAGTTAAACCTGGAGAAGTACAAGACATCAGACCGGGGCCGTCGGAGACTGATCCCGGCAGTGAGGAACTGCAGAAAGGCTTTGTGAGTCCAGATGTGATGGTGGAGAAACAGTTTGTGAGACACAGGACTCCTCTTCCATGATAACATGTTCTGTAATGTTTGTGTCTTTATAGACTCTACTGCCGCGGACTGACAGAGAGCAACTGTGAAACTGTGGCCTCTGCTCTGAGGTCCAACCCCTCCTACCTGAGAGAGCTGGACCTCACCTCCAACACGCTACAGGACCCAGGAGTGAAACTACTGGCCGCAGGACTTGAGAGCCCGTTTTGTCGACTGGAGACTCTCATGTAAGTTCACAGAGTTGATCTTTTTTTAGAAACCTTTGAAATTTTCAGGATTTACCTGATGACCAGTCTGAAGTGATGTATTTGTTTTCCAAATGTAAAGAGGTCAACCACTTCTGACTTTTTCTGCACTTCAAAAATCAAAAACAAGCAAATAACCCAACTTTCTTTACATCACTTTTTCTGTACAGATTGAAGGGCTGCCAAATATCAAACACAGGCTGTGCTTCTCTGGCCTCAGCTCTGAAGTCAAACCCGTACCACCTGAAAAAACTGGACCTGGATGGCAATTCTCTGCAGGATTCAGGAATGGGGGTGCTGTTTGGTTTTCTGGAGAGCCCACATTGTTCACTGCAGACCCTGGGGTCAGAAACTGTTCATCCTGCTTTACTGAAAAAAAAATTGAGCATGTTGTTTTTATGATGGCAGCATTTCTTTTAGCTTCTCTTGCACATCTGTTTCTATTTCTGTCCACAGATTAAGGAGCTGCAATTTGTCGGAGATAAGTTGTGCTTCTCTGGCCTCGGCTCTAAAGGCCAACCCGTCCCACCTGACAGAGCTTGACCTGAGCCTTAATGAAGTGCAGGATACAGGAGTGAAGCTGTTGTGTGGTTTTCTGGAGAAACCCGACTGCAAAGTGGAGACTCTGATGTGAGATGAATATTGTGTTTGTGATTAATAGTTATGTAGATAGCTCTGAGGATGCTGCTTATGTTGAAAACAGAAGGAAAAGCACAGAGTGACGAGTTATGTTTCCTTTAAGACATCGCCAACAAACAAACTCCAGAGCTGCTTAACTTACATTTATTTCCTCCACAAAGTATCTTGTAAATGTAAGTGACATCATTTTTCCTTTATTCAGATTGATTCGCTGCAGTATTTCAAAGATCGGCTGTGCTTCTCTGGCCTCAGCTCTGAAAGTCAACCCCTCCCATCTGAAATATTTGGACCTGAGCTATGGCAGACTGGTGGAGTCAGACGTGGAGCTGCTGTCTGAGCTCCAGAAGAGTCCAGACTGCAAACTGGAGACTCTGAAGTCAGTATCACACTGGAGATTCAGTTTTTAATCTGGATGTGTTGTTTTACCTGCACATTTATGACTCCTACTCTCTGTCCTCTTCTCTTCTCAGGTGGTGGGACCCACTTTTGTATCTAAGTTAGAGTCAGAGTTAAGGATCAAAAAGGTGAATGTACCGGTGAGACCAGCTCCACTGTCAGTCGCAAAGCTGAGTCCAGAATCCCCCCCCCCCCCCCCCCCCCCCCCCCCCCCCCGTGCTCCTCAGTATGAGTATCATCACAGTATCTGGACTTTCTTTAGACACGCTGAGACTCTCCAACCTCTTCCAACCTCCACCTGGACCTGGACTTCATCCTGTGAGCCCAAACTGACGATGCAGATCAGTCCTCTTCTGATCCGTGTGTTGAGCCTTTAAATTGATGTTAAAGTCTTTGTTCTTGTTTTTAAAGCTCTACGCGGCCTTTATGCTGCAGCTCCATCAATGAGGTTCAAGAACAAGGGTCTTCAACCTGAGGCTCTGGGGCCTCATGCGGCTCTCTGACTCCTTTGCAGTTGCTCTTTGTGGATTAAAAAAACAAAATATATATTAATTTTTCTTTTTTATTATTTTCTTTCAAAGGATATTGATGATTTAAGACATTGACACCAGAAAGTATCATGTGTTAACATTTAATTTGTTGGAATACTCTATTTTTTAATTTTGCAATTAAAAAAATAATAGTAATAAATTTTTGAAATAAAAAAAAACTTTTTTATACTTTTTATACATTTTTATACATTTTAAATATTTTGGGGACTTTTTGTAATATCCTTTTTTTTCACATTTTTGAAATTTCATTGTTTTAGTTTTTTGCATTTTTTCAATTTGTTTAAATTTTGCAAATTTCTAATATTTCAAAAAAAAAAAAACCTTTAAATTTTTGTACATTTTAAATAGTTTGGGAACCTTTTGTAGTTTCACTTTTTCCAAATTTTAGAATTTTTTTTTTTTAGATTTTTTTTTTTTTTTTCATTTGTCTTAACTTTTTCAAAATTTTGAAATAAAAAAAAACCTGGAAATTTTTAATATATTTTGAATAGTTTGGGGAATTTTTGTAGTTTCAATTTTGACTTTCAAACTTTTGAAAATTGCATTTTGTTCAGATTTTTGCATTTCTTCCATTTGTTAACCAGCAATTTTAAGTTTATTTTTTGCAAATTTGAAATTATATTGATTTTTTTTTTTTAAATAATAACCAAAGACATCACATGCACCATAGTATAACTGTGATTGACCAGCCCTCTGGTGGTTCAGTGCCAATACTTACAGTATGTAACACTTGATGTGAAGTCCTGTGAGGATGTCTGAACTATTATTGTCTGTTTTGTCAGCTGACTGTACTGTACAATGTAAGAAAGAAAAATCAACACAAATAAATATCAAACTTGTTGTTGCACTGATTGAGGAAATACCTTTCTTTGTATTCAACCATTGAAAAACATCTTCAGGTGGAAAACAAGGAAAATTCAGAGTCTTGGAGGAGTTTTTATGTGTTCATTTGAGTTATGACTGATCATTCCAAAGTGTTTCAAAGTAACGTTATTTATCTTTACTCAGGTCGAGTCGGGTGTGGTTTGACCCAGATTAGCTGTGCTTCTCTGGCCTCAGCCCTGAAGTCCAACCCCAAAAACACGGGGGAGCAGAATATACCCCCTCTTTAATCTGGAAGTGCTGGTCTGACAGCAGATAGAGGGAGTCTCTTTAATCACTGATTTATGACTTCTGCTCTCATCAGATGTGGGCACTGACTGCAGTCAGAGTGACTGAACCCCAGAGCCATGCTGCTCAGACCCTCCCTCAAAACCAGGGGTCGACAACCTTTACTTTCAAAGGAGCCCTTTTTCCTCAGCCCACCTGGATTTAAGTCATTCAGAAGCCAAATATTCTACTTTATCTTCACAATAAAGACTATATGTGTATGAAATTCCAAACAAAGTTAAAATTTGAGTAATAATTATCTAAACTGGAGGGTTTCTTTTTTTTTGGAATTTATGAAATTGAAGTTGTGATGTCTCAGTTTTTGTCATTTGGAATAAATATGAAAAAAAACAAAATTTTTTAAAATTTTAAAAGCCCTAAAAAATTGCAAAATATTTTGGCATTTTATAAAAATTGCAAAATTAGAAATAAAAATTTAAAATGCAAAATTAAAAAAAACAAAATTCCTAAAATTGCCAAAATTCAAATTTTCTTTATTTGTAAAAATAATAATAATAAAGAACAAATAAATACAATTTAAAAAAGATGCTTAAATCACAAAAAATTGCAATTTTTTTATTTAAATTAATTTACAAAAATTTCAAAACTTTTGAAGGAATACTTTGATTTTGGTAATATAAATTGATAATGTCGCTCAACTCATCACTTTTTGTTTACTTATGTCTTGCCACATTTCAAGCATGTATATTAATCTGCCACGTTGTCAGTTAAATGAATCCATCCTCACAGAATTAACATCTGTATTTCCTCCAGATTAGTCTTTTTGTAGATTTAGTTATCTTCCCAGGGCTGTCTTTAATCATCAATACCCTCTGTAAGAAAAATAAAAACTCTTTATATCAATAATTTTTATTAGAGCTACAAGGAGCCGCTTTGACGACTTCGTGTCCTGCTTTGAGCCTAAGCGTGTGGTGTCCCTCAGGGCTCTACTCTGGTTCCTCTTTGGTTTTTAAAAACTGTCCGAATCAAAGAAAGCAGATCAGTAATAAACACGTAAAAATGTTTTCTTGAGTCAAAGTGAATGAGGTTTTATAACAGCTCATCAAAGAATCAGCCAGAGTCAGAGTGATGCTTCTATACGGTGATCAAAACACCAAAAAGTTTATTGCAAATAAAACCGATACAGTCGTGGCCGTGAAACGACCTCCTGCACAAAAATGCGACCAGAAAGAAAAACAAAAAGAAAAACATTTCAGGAACTTCATGTTTCAAACGATGACAGGCTACTGAACGTCACTGAGCTGAAGATGAGCATATTTATGTTTTTTTAGACTTTTGTTTTTTACATCAAAATACAAAAACTGTGCATCTCTCAATAAAGCATCAACATCAACAACATCCAGAGAATCACGCGAGGCTGAAAATGTCCAGACAGAGCGGCTTCGTCTTCACATCAGGCTCCAGAAAAAAAAACACCAACATCCGTCGGCCCAACTCCTGACAGACGAGGATCAGACGAGGGAAGTTTTTGGTAAAAGTTTGCAGAAAAAAAAACTCAAACTTCATCAAAAACAGCAAACTTTAGTGGCCTTAATCTTCCCCTAAAAAAAAAATTATAATCAAGTTGTGAAAAAGTTGTAAATCTGTTTGGAAACGAGTCAACATGTGAAGCAACATCAGACATGCTCCAAACAGGTGTTTGTGGAGGCTTTTCAAAATAAAAGCTTCAGTTTTGGGCTCTTTTATGAAATTTATGGACTTCCAGAGACAAAATAAAAGTTTAATTTTACTTTTCATGCTTTGAAAACAAAACTGTGCCACAATTTAAAGGCTGGTCTTGAACTGTACGTGTCTCTGAATCGACATGTGAAGATTTAAAAAATGGATATTTCTCTTCATTGTTTATCAATTTCTCCAAATTTGTTGAATTTTTCCAACAAAAACAGATTTTATGACCAAACTTCATCAGCTGATCGATGAAAATCTGCCTGGGAACCTCGACCTGACGTAAAGACCAGAGAAGTTTGAGCTCTTCTCATTCTCACAGTCTATTGGACGAGGCAACCACATGGTCCCGCCCCCTCAGCATCTCCTCCAATAAGACGTGAGAATGAGGACTGGATGTTTTCAGCAGAGGAGGCTCCTCCTCCTCCTCCCTTTTCTCCTCTAACAGGCCAGAAGTTTAAGACTGGAGGCGACAGGTCGACGAGGAGCCGAACGTCTGGTCCCTAAAGTTTGAATGTACACTTCTGTGTGTGTGTGTGTGTGTGTGTGTGTGTGTGTGTGTGTGTGTGTGTGTGTGTGTGTGACAGTCTTTGGGTGTAAACACAGAACAGCTGACAGACGAACGCGTCGCTGAATGAAAATTAATCGTCCCTCTGGTCTTAAATCTCTGGCCTCTCTGACGTGAAAATGAAAACGAGACCAACAGAAGTCGCTGACGTGAGAAAGCAGAAGGCAGAGCGAGTGGCGATCCGGCGCCAAATAAACCAGGAAGTGCAGAAAACCGGCGCCGAAGAGCCGCAGAGCGAGGATTTGAGGAGCGGGAGGTTTGAAGAAAAAGAAGCGGAGAGATTTTTTCACGTTTGGGTCTAAAACCAAAACGTGTTCCTGGTCCATCTGAGCCGGCGAGCTGCACACACACACACACACACACAAACGGGACGCCGCGCACGCCCGGCGTCGTGTGTGCGGGCAGCTCAGAGACAGAGAGGATTATGGGTTAGGCACCGAGTGGGAGCTGTTGTAATGAAACAACCACCACCGCTGACACGACAGCAGCCTTCGCCACGCGGACCGGCGGCCGCTCCCGTTTGGCGATCAGAGACAAACACATTCGGCTACGTGAGCCCCCCTCCCTGTCCCCCCCCTGGTGACAAACAGGAAGCTGGAGCGGCGAGGGGGTGGGCGGGGCTTCGGTGAAATGTGGCGGCAGCAGGCTGGATGAGACGTGTTTGAGAGGCGGGGGCGGAGACGGCGGGGGGGCAGTGAGCGATGCTATTGGTCCTTTTTCTCTGACTCTGAGGATTCTTCTTTAGGCCCCGCCTCCTCAGGTGGCGCCTCCTCGTACCTGCAGAGGAGACAGAGACAGACTGAGTTTAGTCATCAAGACGACCACGTTCAGACTGAGGAGGACGTTAAACCCTTTCAAAATAAAAGCCCTGTGCGGTTTTTAGGGAACGTTTTATTTTGGAAACGCTCTGTGACCCAGCTTTGCAGTTACCTGCCTCGGTGTGACAGGAAGGAGGGGGTAAAGAGGAAGTGGGCGGGGCCTCTACATGGACGTGGGCTGTAAGTGACGGCGACGGGGGGAGGAGCCTGTCGCCTTAGAGACGGCGTCCATGGAGCTTGCTAAGCTGGCGGGCGAGCCGCTGACGGTGGGGAAGGAGGTGAGCCTGGGAGAGCCCGGGAGGAGCTCCTCTGACGACTCAAAGCTAACCACGAGGGGGGGAGACGATGGAGGGAGGGGAGAGGAGGAAAAGAACGGTGGAATAAATGACGGAAACAGGGGAGAGAAGAGAAGAAGAAGAAAAGAGAAAGAGGAGGTGAGATTATAATCTCTAAAATCTGCTGAGCTCTACAGATTAAAGCAGGAAGGACAGACGCACGAGAAAAGGTTCCTCCTTCACACGACAGAAGAGACGAAGGGATGTGAGCGTCACGCCGCCAAGGGAGGGGAGGAGCTCGATGGAGACAGAGGAAGGTGAAGAGAAAGGGGGAGGAGCCAGAGAGGTGAGGAAAAAAAAACTGAAACAAAGCTAAAGATGAGGGAGGTGAGGAAGGGGAGCCAACAAACTAAAGGTTTTAAGGTTTTGGAAATGAAAGGAGATCAGATCTTTTTAACTCTACTTTTCTTTACGAGGTAAGGTATTTATCAACAGTTAGGTAGAGCTACACTTTGAAACCTGACAACAAGCTAACTTTGTCAGTTTGTAGCATAGTTTAGCAGCTGCTATATTTCTCTCTCCTCACAGCCCGGTGCTCTGAGACGTGTCTGTAACGTGTAACGTTAGTGAATCCTGGTTCTGTCCTACCAGAGCTCATCTACCAACTCCAACCTCACCAAGCAGAGCTAACGTAACCTGGCTCTTCATTTTATTGATAGACTCTCAAGTTTGAACAGACCACTGCAGAATAACTGCTGACTGTGGGTTGGAGCCAACATTAGCACAGATTAACCTGGGTTTTAGCATTTAGCTTGTGTTTTAGCCTTTAGCTCACGTTTTAGCCTTTTAGCTAGTGTTTTAGCTTGTGTTTTAGGAGTTAGCTCTTTGTTTTGCATTAATCCTGGGTTTTAGCCTTACATTGTGTTATATCTTATATATATATATGAGACTTTAATCCATGTATTAGCCTTTAGCTAGTTTTTTAGCAGTATATCAGGGTTTTGGACTTTAGCTCTTGTTTGGCGATAGCTTGGGTTTAAGTCTTAAGCCCGTGTTTTAGTTTGTGTTTTAGGATTACGCTCATTGTGTAGCATTTAGCCAAGGTTTTAGCCTTGCTGGTTCTAGCCATGTTTTAGTTATAAGCTTGTTTTTCTCACCTTTAGCCTGTGTTTTCGCCTTTAGCCTGGGTTTTAGCCTTTAGCCCATGTTTTAGCCTTCACCCTGGGTTTTAGCCTTTGGTCTTGTATTTACTGCTAAATCACTGGCTAAAGGCTAATAAATGGGCATTAGCTAAAGGCTAATACATGGGTTAAAGCCCGTATTAGCCTTTAGCTAGTGATTTAGCAGTTAAATCAGGTTTTGGTCTTTAGCTCGTATTTTTTCCTTTAGCCTGGGTTTTCAGCCTTAAACTCATGTTTTAGCCATTAGCGCATGTTTTAGCCTTTAGTCTTTACTTCAGCCTTTCGCCCATGTATTAGCCTTTAGCTGGTCATTTTGCAGTTAAATCAGTATTGGACTTAAGCTCTTGTTTTATGCCTTAAATCGTGTTCTAGCTTGTATTTTAGGATTTAGCTCACTGTTTAGCATTTAGCCTGGGTTTTAGTCTTATGCCTGAACTTCAGCCTTTGGCCCATGTATTAGCCTTAAGCTAGTGTTTTAGCAATAAAATCAGTATTGGACTTAAGCTCTTGTTTTATGCCTTAAATCGTGTTCTAGCTTGTATTTTAGGATTTAGCTCACTGTTTAGCATTTAGCCTGGGTTTTAGTCTTATGCCTGCACTTCAGCCTTTGGCCCATGTATTAGCCTTAGCTAGTGTTTTAGCATTTAGATCAGCTTTTGGCCTTTACCCTGTGTTTTAACCTTTAGCTCATATCTTAGCTTTTAGCCTGTGCTTAAGCATTTAGCTCATGCCTTGGCTTTAAGCTTGTGTTTTTACCTTTAGCTTGTGTTTTAGCTTGAGTATTAGCATTTTGCTAGTGTTTTAGCATTTAGCCTGGGTAATACTTTATTGGCTAACGTTATAGCCTCTAGCCTTAGACGTGTTGTATTAATCTAATCCTGTCCAACCCGATCAGGAAGCTAAGAAGTAGCATGTAGGAATAACCAACGTTGTTGCAGATAATCTCATTTTAAAGTGTGGATTAGGATCAGGCAGATTTCTAGAAGAGAGACTTATTCAAGATCACTGAGAAACTCCTCAGAGTCTCTGTAACGATAATCTAAAGCTGTTTGAGAAGGAAGCATCCCGGCTCCATCTCTGCGTCTTCGTGCTTCAGACGGGGAGCGCTCAGTCCACCGTTTCTCTGCCCCGAGCTGTTTGAGGCTTTTTCTCAAGAGCTCAACTCCTTTCAAGAGTCAACAAATCCATCCGCAGTGAAATAAAGCTCCATCAAAACCAGCACAGGCTGAAGATCCTCCATGCTAACAGGCTAACTGTGATGCTAACAGCTTGTCTGTCTCCTTCTCTGGGGTCATTTCTGCTGAAAGACCTTTGTTGTTGCCCCCTACTGGTCTGGTGCTGTTTTTGCACAGGTTCGTTGCTCACTCTGGGTGTGAGACGTGTGACCCTGGAGGCGCCATCAGACCAAACACAGACTGTTTCTGCTTCAGGTGACGCCGAGGACGTTGACTCACCTGAACATCTCTGTGAGCTCTCCTTTGAACAGCGCTACGATGACGGGGAAGCCCACGCAGGCCGGGACCAGGTAGAGGAGAGCGGGCTGCCGACAGAGACAGACAGAGGTCAACAAAACGCTTAACATCTGAGCAGCGTGTGACCTTTGACCTCTGTATGACGTACCTGTGCGTGTTTGAAGGTGTGCATGACGAAGATGGTGAGGCCCAGTCCGAAGATGTAGGCGAAGAAGCTGGAGTAGAAGTACGTCCTGCTGTTCTTCTTCAAGCTGCACACAGGAAGTAGCAACGTCACCAAACGCTCAGAGAGGAACGGGAGAGGAAGAGGACGAGGCGTTACCTGACGTCGAAGCGCAGCAGCAGAGCGATGAAGATGCCGGGGATGACGATGTCACCGAGGCCCAGCATGGCGAAGTTACTCGCCCCGAGGCCTTTTTCTAACAGGTCCTGAGGAAACACCACTGAAGAAGAGATGGACAGGTGAGATCACACAGGTGAGACACAAACCTTCCTGAGAGGAGGGAATCAGACACACTCACGTTTGATTGGTGCTTCGAACGACTTCGCCACGGTGACCATGACGTTGGTGCCGAACACCTGCAGAGAGGAGAGGGTTACACAGAGCAGGTGATGATGATGATGATGATGATGATGATGATGATGATGGTGTGTGTGTTTCTCACCCAGAAGACGTCGTAGACAAACAGCCCCCCCAGCAGGATGCAGCCGGTGCTGACGTTGTTCAGGTGCAGCAGCTCCACGCCGTTCAGCGCGAACGCCAAACCGAAGAGGTTATTGGCTATCCAGTGCTGTGATGTCACAGAGACACAGGCAGGTTATTGGCTGCTAGGAGCTTCTGATGTGGTTTGAACTCTTTCTGCTCAGGCAGGTGAGTCAGGTGTTACCTTTTTGAGCAGGTACCAAACGCCTACCACCGTGCTGATGAGCAGACACACCAGGTTCTTGGTGTCGAACTCGTAGTTCACGATTTCTGCAGAGACGGAGACACAGGTTTAACCACATTTGATCACCTGTTTGACTTTCAGTCAGTGATTCAGGTGTTAAGGTCTTTAAGGTTTAAGCCATTTCAGATGTTTCATTTGTTTCAGGCATTTCTGGTTTTTAGGAGTTTTCGATGTTTTAGGTGTTTAAGATGTTCCAGATTTCTATTTGTTTAAAGTGTTTCAGATGTTTCAAGTGTTTAATGTGTTTCAGGCATTTCAGATTTTAAAGAGTTTAAGGTTTTTTGAAAGTTTCAGGTTTTTCAGATGTGTCATGTGTTCCATGTGGTTCAGGTGTTTAAAGCCTGGCTCACACTACAGGATTTTAAAAATCTTAAAGATTCTGAAATCAGGTTGTATCTCACACATGAGGAGAATCTTCACAGATCATCTTCTCTTACAGCACGCACTAACAACAAGATTTGAAAATACTGACCAGCACACACTACAGGATTTCACCAAGATTATTTGACCAGAGAGAGTGATGCACCACATGTGCTCAGTTGTTTGATCTGAGGTTTTTAGCGCACTAGTGGGACAGGAGGAGAAAGAAGTGGAGCTGTCTGCAGCGGTGCCTTTCATCCATTACGCGCACGCAGAGGGACAGAGGTGAAACTGTTGTTGTATCAGCCAATAATGGCATGATCTAACACTGATCACTGATAAAACAACAGTTTGCTACTGTATGAAAATGGCGTGGTTATGTGTTATTTTTAAAGGCATTATTGAACTGGCTGGAGTGGGCCAGTGGAGCGCGCAGTCAGCTGACCGGAGCCTTTCAGTTTCACTTTGAGCCTGAGTTTGTTGTCTGTTGTCTGGTCTCTGGGGCTCTTTCTAATTGTCTGTTGTCATCCTCAGTGAGAATGAATGTTGTAATCATCCAGATAAATATCAAACATGTTTGAAAATTATCGGGGCGGCTCCGACGAGTCTGTGAGACGATCGTGGGGCTAAAGATTCATCTGTCAACCGCTCACACTAGAAGATAATCTTGGCCGAACATCGGGGCCGATTTTAGTCCACAACCAGATTTCTTCCCTGATTGTGGGGAGGACCGAATCTGTGTTAAATCAGGGCAAGAATCCTGTAGTGTGAGCCAGGCTTCAGGCATTTCGGGTTTTAAGGTGTTTCTGGTGTTTTACATGTTTCAGGTTTTATGTGTTTAAAATGTTTCAGGTGTTTCATGTGTTTCAGATATTTAAGTGTTTAAGGTGTTTTAAAGGTTTCAGGTTTTCAGATGTGTCATGTGTTTCATGTGGTTTAGGTGCTTTAGATGCTTGGTGTTTTGGATTTTTCTATTTTTTTCTGGTGTTTCATGTTTTTCAGGCATTTCTGGTTGTTAGGTGTGTTAAGCCGCGTTTCCACCAAGCAGTCCGGGTCGGTTCGTCTCGGTACGGTGCGCTTTTAGTGGCGTTTCCACAGACTCATCCCTGGACGGATCCTTAAAAACCGAGACGAGCCGTCCCACTTTTTTGGGACCCTTTCGTATGGGTGCCAGACTGAACCGATCCGCTCTCGGGAGGTGGAGCAACACACTGCAGACGGTTGATTGGTCAAAAGAATCGTCACTCACCCCGACAGCGGCTGCATTTCTCCTTGCGGCTCACAGACTTCTCTGAAAGGAAGCTTGATTGCACTTTGTAACAGAGAGTTACATGAAAATCACAGAGAGGACGAAATGCTGCATGTCTTCCATCCGTGCTCTTTGTTTACTGTGTCGCGTTTTCTTCTTTGTTGGATTTAATCGCGGGGTAAGCTGCTACGGCGTCGCGCTATTGTTTGCCAGCTGTGGCTTCCAGCATCCGGCTTACACGCCGCCCACCACGAGAGGGCACAGTTTGCTGTGGAAACGCAAACGGGATGAGACTTAACTGTCCCAAACCGTACTGAACCGACCCGTACTGCTTGGTGGAAACGCAGCTTTAGGCAACCTAGGGCATGAGTGCCATAGCTGGCACGTGAGGCTATTTATGTTGGCATGCAGAGAATAATTACAAAGGATGGGAACTAGAGCCTTATTTAGCGGTGTTTTTGTGTGAAAGTAACGCGCTGAAAATTCTCTAAATAAAGCGTGAATGCAGACTGATATCAGATTTTTTCAGTGGGAGTCTGTTTATTTGTGTTTTTGGTCAAGTAAAATATGGCCCCGTCTGAGTGCAGAGGAAACCGGCAGAGGAGCAGGGAGGGGGTGTTTGGTGTGAGCGCTCTGGGCTTCTGCTGCACAAAAACACTGCTGTAGGGGTAATTTCTGCCCTAAACCTTGTGATAGGACCCAACTTGTTCCATCCTAAAGTATCACTTTAAGGTGTTTCAGGTGTTCACACCGTGGTCTCTCACCCTCTTTGGACTCCCCTGAGCCCTGTGTGAACAGCAGCTGGTACTGTTTGTTTGGGAAGGAGGCGGGGAAGATCCTGGACATCAGAGGGCTGAGGGAGACAGAAACTACGTTAACATTCAGACCACGACGCGGCGTGACGTTTGCTTCCTGCTGAGCGTGTTTACCTCATGGTGTGAGACAGAGCCAGGACGCCCAGGCCGAAGAAGTAGACGGAGAGCAGCAGGTTGATGTACTCCTGAGAAAACACCTGCAGCACAAACAGCACAAACAGCACTCAGTGTCAGAGACAGAGAGTGTTTATCCAGATCCATCCTCTGTGTGTCTTTGTGTGTGTTAGATACAAGCCCCTGCACGAGCCCAGAGGAGACCCCGTACCTTGAAGAAGAGGTAGAGTCCAAACAGAGTACAGCTGGCGATGATGGGGAACCGAGCGGCGTCCCGACCGGTGATGGTCTCTGGCATGTCTGATGCATTCTGGGAGAAAAAAAACAGAAACAAATAAAAATTTCTTTACTGACAATTAAAAATAAATCCAAAACAAATCAAACATCTCCATTTGATCTGGACACTGAATCACATCTCTGCTCCAAACACCCTCAAGATTAAAGTTTCCTCCGACGGTTTAACGCTAACTGGACCAGTCGCTCTGTGTTAAAAGGTTTTAAAAGTGTTTTTCTAAGAGATTAAGTGGATTTTTTAATTTTCTTGTTAGCAAAAAACATTCATAATAAATGTTTTTGAGTTGTGGACAAAAAAAGACATCGTTTAGACCGTCATTTTAAGCTCCTGGAAAAACTCTCCAGCATTTGATGCCATTTCTGACAATTACAAATAATGAAGAAGAAGAAGAAGAAGGAGAAGAAGAAGAAGAAGAAGAAAGTAAATGAAGAAATAGGCTTAGATTATTTTACTTTAACTCTCAGAGGTCAAAGCTGCAGCTCGGTTTACGAAATCGTCATGACGTTAAATTTAAATTAAAGCTCCAAGAGCTCCCCCGTGTGGAACATGTTGGTATTACAATATTGTTTTTGTTTGTTTTTGGACTGTAAAGCATTTCTTATATATAAACTGTCGTGTTGGAAAAACACAAGCTGGCTTTTTAATAATAAATTTCTTCCATTTTGGATCTGTGATGCCAAATGCTCGAGATATTTTTTTGTTTTTGTTACATTTCTTAAATATTTCTTAAATGTTTCTGTTCAGAGAAACAGGCTGCAAATCAAAAACACAAACACACAAAAAGGCCCAAACGTAGCCCACGCGTTTCTGGACGCTCATGAATCTGCAGCTCTCTCTAAACAGAAGCTGATTGGCTCGTCAGGCGTCAGCTCGACCTCCTCATGAGCGTCGTCTCTCCTCCTACGCTCAGCTCTGACCTCCTGCCGTGAGCGAAGACTCAGACCGGCAGAGACGCAGCGTCCCTGAGAGAGTCACCTCCTTCTATTCTCCTCCATCAACTCCTCCGGGACAGGAAGTGGGACAGAGGACAGGAGAGAGGGGGAGGATGAGTGGAGAGGACAGAGGAGGTGAGGACAGAGGGGAGGAAAGGAGGAGGATCCTTGTTTTGCTCTGTCTCAGAGGAGTTACTGGATCGTTAAGGCCCTGTTTCCACCAAGTGGAACGGATCTATACACTTTGGTCTGGTACTGATCTATACAGTTTGGTCTAGTACGGATCTGTACAGTTTGGTCTAGTACGGATCTGTACAGTTTGGTCTGGTGCGGATCTGTACAGTTTGGTCTGGTGCACATCTGTGCAGTTTGGTCCGGTACAGATCAGTACAGTTTGGTCTAGTACGGATCTGTACAGTTTGGTCCGATACGGATCTGTACAGTTTGCTCTGGTGCACATCTGTGCAGTTTGGTCCGGTACAGATCAGTACAGTTTGGTCTGGTGCGGATCAATACAGTTTGGTCCGGTACGGATCTGTACAGTTTGGTCCGGCACGAATCATTACAGATGGTCTGGTACAGATCTGTACAGTTTGGTTTGGTACGGATTTGTACAGGTTGGTCTGGTACCGATCAATACAGTTTGGTCCGGTACGGACCATACAGTTTGGTCCGGTACGGATCAATACAGTTTGGTCTGGTATGGATCAGATCAAAAACCTTATCCTTTTTGAAGGACTGCGGTGTTTCTGACCCGGTATGTCTGGCACCCTAACAGAAGGGAACCAAAAAGTGGGACGGTACGGGTCAACAATTTGGGGACCTGTCCTGGTTTTAGTCAAAGGAAATGCCACAAAATGTGTACCGTACCGAGACGAACCAAACTAAACTGCTCTTTGGAAACTGTGCTTGAGAGGTTCATAAACAAAGGAAAAAACCACTTGATGATGAATAAGTCTCTTTTTTTTTAACGCTGCAGACGACGCTCAAAAACTATCAGGGAAGTAAAACAGTATCACATAAAAGCAAGACTTTAAAAGTGAGTTTAAGACGAGATTTACAAGATTAGAGCTTTACTTCCTCAGGTGTGTTGTCCCAATGTTGAGGGTCTGTGATTCAAAAAATCTTGGTTTAAAAAATACAGAGGAGATGTTTCTATTTCTGAATGAATATCTAAAAAACATAGGGTGGTGATGTTATGAAAGTCTGATTTTGACAGAGTTTGTTTTTACTTTGTTTTCACATAAAGAAAAGACTTTGGCGATGAACGATGTTGAGCTGCAGCTCGTCCTGACCTGAAACACTGAGCTGCAGATTCACAGTTTCTCACATTCTCACGTCAGACAGGATTGTAAAAGGAGCAGCTCTCATACTCACTCTGTACCCAGAATCGTAATCATTTTCTCCGAGCTCCTACAGACAGATAGACAGACAGAATGGATGGACAGACAGGTGAGCACAGACAGACAGACAGACAGACAGACAGACAGACAGACAGACAGACAGGGAGAGAGGGATCAGATTCAGAGGAGGAAGACTGAAAGCACGGCCACAAATCAAATCATCAGTCACAAACTCAGAGAGGATCACAGCTTTAAAGTTTAGAGTCATTATTTCATGATCAGAGATTCAGGAAGACAGGAAGAGGAAGAGGAGGAAGAGGAGGAGAGAGGACGTGTAAAAGTTTCAGGAGGAGCAAGTTTGTCCCTGCAGGCCACCGTACCCCCTTACTCTTCATATCTCCTGCTTCTCCAGCTCCAACTTCGTGTTTTACTACTAAAGTTTTAAACCCATAATTAATTTACGGATCATTCCTCTAAATTTTTGCTTCATCAAACGTAAAAATATGTCTTATTTTGTCCACAACTCAACAATATTCAGTTTAAGAAGTGATAGAAAAGGTGAAAAAACACGCATTAGCTCCCTTCAGATGTTCATCTTCACCAGCTCAACAACACTGATGTACAGTATGATGGATTTAAAATCTTAATCCACTGTTACCCAACAATATTTTAGACGTTTCACACTTTGTTTACCTGGAAAAATTTGGCAAGAAATTAAAAAATTAAAGTACGATGAAACAAATATCCATTTAAACACACCAGTCGCCCCTCAGGTGTGATTTCAGCTCAGGTCGTTTTGCTAGCTGCTTTCTGCTCGTGTTTATTTCTGGATCGGGTTTTTCTTCCTCTTAGGAATCATCCAACAGATGTAAGCTTGTTCAGTTGTAATTCTGGCATTGTCGGCAGGAGCCAAGTCTTGCTGGAAATGAAATCAACATCTCCTACTGACAGTGCAAAGTTGTTTCAAACCGGTTCGATATCATAAATGAATTGATGAGGTCTATATAGTCAACTTCTACGAGCACAATTTGTTCTTAAGCTCATTTTTGTTCATATCTCTGTTTAACTGACAACTGGAACGTATCTTTTCTCAAATTATTTGGAGTGTATGTGTCAATAAATGAGAATAAAGATGCATAAGTATGTCCTACAACCACCAGGGGGCTGCTAAAACAACCAGAAAACACAAGAAAATAAATTTCTAAGATGACATAATGGTCACATAATCTATTTGATTGTACTATTAAATGATTTTTGGACTCTCTTGGGAATTTGTGTCGAATTATTCAGCTGGTTATTTAAGCACAGTAACATCACAGTCAGTAAATCAACTGGTGGTCATTTTGGTGCTGTGGGCAGGAGCCAAGTCCTGCTGGGAAATGAAATCAGCATCTCCATAAGGTTTAACAGCTGAAGGAAACATGCTGACCGATGGTAAACAGCTGCTTTGACTTTGGACACGATAAAACACACATTTTAAAGATGAAATAGTAATCACATGATCTATTTAATTTATTATTATTAAACAATTATTGTTTTATTTGAAAATAGAGACTCACTCCTAGTCCAGATTAGATTTTTTTCACTTTCCTGAATTGATTATGGACAATATAGAGCAATTTCACAATAGTGGTATCTGTTTAAGTGCACCTGAAGGGTATTAATGCAAATATATTTATTTTACATTAACACTGCTGCTGGTAAAAGTAGAGCTAATCTTTGTTTTACAGCAGAATAAATCATAAAATGTTAGATTTTCAAATGCAGAGGAATATAAGTATTGGGTAACATGAATTTGAAGCGCCTAAGTACAGTAAACAGCAGTAGCATCACCTCCATGCTGCACAGAGGATGTGGGAGCTGTTGACACAAGTGCGCATGTGCACCAAAAAAACCCCAAAGTGAGGGCAAATAGTCCCTCTTGTACACGTCACTGTCTAACACACCTGCAGTTCAGTGATCACTTTAACCTCATTAAACATCGGTTTAATCACATTAAACACACTATTAGTAAAAGTCTAATGCTGTATTATCAACTTAGCTGCCTTTAAATGTTGATTAGCTTCATTAAAGGTGTTATTTATGCAACACTTTTAACCTTTCCCCTGGTTGACATGTGGCCCAGTCAGATGTCCAGGTACAAGTAGTACAGCAGGTAAACAGTTGCCACAGGAGTGTAAACAAAGGAGGCAACATATCAACACATGATGCCATCACTCAACCAACCACCAACAGAGAAGATATGAGGAAATATCACCATGAAACTGACACCAAAAGGCCCCAAAAAACACCCAGAATGTGTCTGAAACGTGAGCAACAAGTTCAGGTGAGAGCTAACAGAGATGCTAATTTAAACCGAAAATAACCGTTAGAAAACAAACAGCTGTAGAGACATTTTTCGACTTTAAAGGCGCTGTTTGGCGCTTTTCATGGAAGATGTTACATTATTTAAGATTAATTTAAGCGTACAGTCATCTTTCAGAGTGTTTAAGTTGATAAATGTGACTCGTGATGTTTTAAAGTCGGTGAGAATCACCTGAACAGCCGTTAGCTCACCGTTAGCTGGAGCAGCTAACCGGTGGATGCTAACTGAACCCAGCTTGAAGTGAACCCGCATCAGGAGGACTTTAAAGGACAGGTACCTTAGATTTGGAGCAGCTCACGGACCGAATAGCTCCGAAAAAGATGGGCAACAAAGCCATGAAGACCAGGCTCCCGTACGCCAGCGCTGTGCCCTCCGGGGTGGCCACGAATTTCCCCGTAGCGTTGATCGCCTCGGTCCCGTTGGAGTCCGTAGCGTTCAGGGCTTCCAGGACGGCAGCAGCGGCGGCCTCCGGGGCCGAAGCCGGGACCTGATCAGCCTGGGACATGGTTACTCAGAGAGGGGCTTCAGGGGACCGCAGGCAGTGCTGGAGCTGTTGCGGAGGCTGACAGACGGTGGAGGCTGAATCTGAAGCCGTGTGTTTCTCATTCATCTACAACAAACAGTCGGTAACCGCTGCCGCAGCCGGAGATCGGTAAGGCCACGTTACCTTAAGCAAAGAGGGGCAGGAGGAGGCTGGGGAGAGGTCTCACTCTGCTGCTGTTTCAGGGAACCGTCAACAACAACGAGTTCGGTCCAGTACCGAGTGTTTGTAACATTTACTGAAATTTTCAGTTAAGAATTATTGGTACTTTGAAAAAAATGAAAACATTTGGAAAAGGAGCCAACAGCGCGATTAGCAACAGAAAAGCAGAATAACCCTAAAGTATGCTTAACTAAAGTTTGACATAATCAAGGAACAGGAAGTTCAAACAAGCAGACCAGAAACGAGGAAATACAAAAGAATAAAATACAAATATCAGTTACACAAGGGACAAACCTAGAATAGAAACTTAAACATGAATCAATCATCCCTGTTCAAATTATTATCTACTGTTTTATTGTAATTTTTGTTTTCCAGTTATTAAGATAAGTTGATCTTTGTTGTTTTGATATTGTGTATCTTGAGAAAATAAGTGATAAAATTTAAGATAATGGAATAAATCATTATGTTAACTCAAGAAAACAAAAGTTGTTTTCCCAAGACAGTTCTCTGGTGATCTAAAAATAATAAATAAATAAATAAATAAATAAATAAATAAATAAATAAAAATTCAAACACCTTTAAAATCAGACTTGGTTTATCTCACTATCTAAAGAGGAGGAAAAATATTTGTTTTTTTAAATATTGTAAAATATCAGTTAAGATCTTGAACAAACAATTGAAATCAACTTATTATCCTATCATATACTTTCAAAAAAATCAAGTATCAAAAAAGTAGGGAAAAAAACACATTTTTTAATGAAACCAAATGATTTTTTTTTCCACAGAGAACCTTTGGTGAACATATGTATTTTTCCCCGTTTCAGACTTGTGATGCATCTTTCCGTCAATAAGCGATCTCTGTTGTGAGGGCTCAGCGTGTCTTCTGCGTTGGTGGAACAAGTTGTTCTTAGCACGCATGTTGTTCCGGAGTCACAGCGTCACCTGCTGGATAAAAAAAAATAATAATAATAAAAAAAAAAAAAAAAAAAAAAACAATTTAAAAAATGATAATAAAAATAAAAAAAGTAAATAAATTAATAATAAAAATGTAAAAAAAAATAAAATAAAATAAAATAAAATAAAATAATAATAATAATAATAATAATAATAATAATAATAATAATAATTCTTTTTCACTGCCTTATTGTCTGACACATGAAAAGTCAAAAACCTTTTACATCATTCTCCCTGACTGAAAACTGTCTTCCTTTCTGTAAAGTTTGTATTTTATTTGTCTTCCCTTCTGTTAAGCATTACCTTGTTCAAATAAGGCTTTTTGAACTAAGTGTTTGAGCTTCAGTGATTGAGTTTTGACTTCCTTAGGTTCTAAATCATAATGTAAACACTTCAAATACAGAAAATACATTTTGGAGGAATTTTCAGGAATCATTCAATGACCTCATTATCATTTTTTATTTCAACATACGAAATTTTACTGAGAGTTAAAAACATACAAAAACATCAGAAACACATTTTAAAATATCTCCTGACATTGAATATTTACATCACTTTCTGTACAGAGAGGCATGACAAACAAAAACAGAGAAGATGATTAAAAAACAAAATTTCACTTATTACCTGCTCCAACAATGATCAAAATTAAAAAATGATTCAAAATTTAAAATACAGTTTGTACATTTATTCAAAATGTGTTTAAAAAGTCGACATGAACACTGCTCCACATGTCTCTCTGAAAGATGGAAAATCTGAAGAAGGACGTCATCACTTAGACGACTTAATACATCTTAATTTTAAGTTTATAGCTCAATTAAAAAATAAAATAAAATAAACATATTTGGCACTGTTTTAACATCTTTGGTGTTAAATCTCTGCTTGGCTGCACGGCACTGAATCTGAGGAAGTTTAACATCAAATCTACAGAGAACTACTGAGGTAAAAATCCCTCTTTGTGCAGAAATCAGCAAAACAGAGAAGTAAATATCATATTAGTATGATGGCTGATGAGCTTCTGTTTAAAATGTAAATAATACAGCTGAAGACAAACTTTGATCTACAGAGCATCTGTGTCACCTTTAAGAAAAAAATGGGTTGTAATAATTTAAGAAATAAGCCGTGGATTGAGAAGAAAAATACAGCTGATGATAAGAAGTCTTAGTTTTTGTCTTTAAAAAGCTTGTTTTTTATTTTGAAGGGGGAAAAACTAGAAGATCAGTGAGCAATATGTGCTAGGATGAGGAATTTAAAGCATCTCAGGAATGTCTATTTTAAAAAAAATGTGTGACAAAACCTGAACTTTGAAGGACTGTGCAAGAACCAGAGTCTGTTTAAGATGTTTCTGACTGAGTAAGGGGAGAATTCCAGTCTGGAACTGCAGTTCCATGAGTGTCCACTGGAGGCTGTCTGTAGGAGCAGCAAAAACCACAAACACCCATTCAAAAAGCCGATCTTTACACCAGACATGTTTACAGCCTGGTTCAAAACATGATGTTAGTCTGGAGAGATTATTTCACTATCAGCTCACACTGAACAGGGGGAAGAGTGAATATGACAAGTGAATTTTCTCATTTTCTAAACTGACAAGTTTTTCCAATATAAGGGCAAAACGATAGGCCCGTCTTTAACCCAACTTAGCCTCAGGCTAATTTAACCGGACAAAGTTACTTTCTAATAAAACTAAACAATGATGTGCACCCATGGCCCAGTGATTGTAAAAAAAAACATGCATTAAGATGCCCTTTGGGGGCCAAAACATGTACTATAGTGACATTTAAGGCACCTAAATTCATACTAAAGTTGCCTTTTTGGGGCCAAAACATGCACTTCAGTGGTGTCTTGGGGGCCAAAACATTTCCCTATGTGACATTTTGGGAGCCAAAAAGTTCTGTCGGGGGGCACTTTAGGGGCCATATCATGTAAAAGTTGCCTTTGGGGGCCAAATTGCGGTCTTAAGTGTCATTTTGGGGGCCAAAAACATACTTTAGTAGGCCAAAAAGCAGTCTTGAGTGGCATTTTGGGGCCAAAACATGCACCACGGTCACCTTTTGGGGGCCAAAACATGTTCCAAAGTGGCATTTTAGGGGCCAAAAAGTGGTATTAAGTCCCATTTTGGGGCCAAACAATGCACTAAAGTCATCCTTTGGGGGCCAAAACACATACTTGAGTGGCATCTTGGTGGCCAAAACATCTTCGTAAGTGGCATTTTGGGGGCCAAAAAGCAGTCTCAAGTGGCATTCGTAAGGCCAAAATATGCACACGCATCACTTCTTTGGGTCTTAACAGGCATTTTGGGGCCCATATCATGTACAAAGTGGCTTTTGAGGGCCAAAAGGGGTATTAAGTTTCATTTTGGGGGCCAAAAAATGCACTCAAATGGCTTTTTGGGCACCAAAACACACACTTAAGTAGACCTAAAAGCAGTCCAGTAGCATTTTCGGGCCAAAACATGCACTAAAGTCACCCTTTGGGGAGCAAAGCATGCACTCGCGTTGTTTCTTGGTGGCCAAAACATGTTCCTAAGTGGCCTTTGGGGGCCAAAAGGGGTATTAAGTTTCATTTTGGGGCCAAAACATGCACTAAGGACACATTTTGGGGGCCAAAACATAAGTTAAGTAGTCTTTTGGCGGCCAAAGCATTGGTCAAGTGTTCTTTTGGTTTTGAAAAACACCTTTAACTGTTTTCTTGGGTGGCAAAAATGTGTGCTAATGTGCCATCACAACCAGTGGAACTTAGTGCGAGAACTTGCGGTATGTGCCTTTTCTTCTTTTCGACCCTGGCTTTCAAAAAGTCTGTGCACACTACATGATGAACATGACCTTTCTTTTGATTCTAGATTTGATTGTTCTAGTCTTATAGTTATTCTTCAGTGTGGCCCCAGTGCACTGTGGGAAGTTTCTAAAATACATGATCACAATCTATAAAACAGCCTGTTTTAAAAACTGCTGACGAACCAGGGACAGATTCATCTTCCAGAAAACTCAGAGAGATCAGAGGACAGATCAGGGAACAGACTCAACCAAACGATCACAGAGTGGACAGGAAGGATTGGATGACCGTGCAGAGGCTGAGCAGTATTAAAAGGGGTGTGGCCTGTAGGAGGAGGGCGGAGCTCTTTAGTTTCACCTCCACAGGAAAATGATCGCTCACTTCTAGCACCTGGCAGACAGAAGCAACAGAGCGCAGAGTCAAACTAAAGAAGAGTTAACATGTAGAGGAAAGTTAAAAAAATGAACATCAGCTTTTACACGAACCTTACTGCGAGAGATTTTAAACTCTTTGCCAAAGTTAAAGACTTTGGCGGAGAATGGACTGATCCCCTTCAGGAAGGATTTTCCATGCACCACGATCCTGAAACACACACACGTTGAAAACATTGAAGAAATTCAACAAACTACTCTCCTACACACACACACCTACACACACCTGTCATAAGCACAGCTGTTGTCCTCGTTGACGGTCGTGTCCACTTTGTCCGAGATCAGCCAGGAAAACTTCGTCTGGAAGAGTCGGATCTTTTTCTTGTCGTGTTTCGTCATGTGGGCGCAGCCGGCGTGGAAGTCTCCCAGGAACATCACGTTCTGCACACACACACACACACACACACACACATGCACACACAGTTAGAGGAGGTTGCAGTCTGTGGTGCACAGGGAGCCTGGTATCATTGCAAACGTCCTCCTCACCTGGTTGTCCCACTTCTTGGTGACTTCCGTGAAGACGTCGTAGAGCCGATCCAGCTCCTGAACCACCTTCTCGGGCGCCGTGTGCAGAGCGACTAACACGAACTTCTTGATTGCTGTGGAGAAAAAGAAAACACGCAGACAGGAAGTGGGAAAGTGAGAGCCTGACCTTGCAGCGACCTGCTCCAGGTGTGTTTCTTTACGTCCCCTCACCTGTCTTCTCGCTCTGGAAATGAACGGCGAACGGCTCTCTGACGAAGGACTGCTTCTTCTGGTACTGGTACTGGTCCAGCACGCTCACCGTGTCCGTCCTGTGAGGAGAGATTCGCTCATGAGTCACAGAACGAGCTTCACACCTGAAGAGGCGTCGGGCTCAGAGTCTCACCTGTAGATGAAGACGTACTGCTGCATGTTCGTCAGAGACGTCCCCAAACTTTTACTGGACAGCGACTTGTATTTGTAGCTCTCATACCTAATGGAGAGACAGACGATGACTGAGTCACAGCGGACAGGAAACCATCATCTGGATCTCTACTTTCTCAGGTGAGCAGCAGGTAGCAGGTAGGTACAGGTGGTGTTTGATTTACATGTTTGCATCCAGAATCAGATCAATCACCTTTAAATGTTACTGATGTTTCAGAAAATTCAATGTTTTTATCACTAAATTAAAGACCAGGTTATGGATGTATTTTTTAGTATTTATTTTGTCCCTCTGGTGCCCCCGTAGTATCTTTACATGATTTACAGATCAAAGAAAAGCTCTGTTTAAGTAAACCCTTATTTCAGCCTCTGTCTGAAACATTTTGTTTTAGCTGCTGTCTCTTTAAGACTGACCCCCCTTCCCTCTGATTGGCTAGCTCTCTGGCAGCCTGTTGAGGGCGGAGCTTTGGGTAAGCCTTAGTGTTTGAAGCCAGGTCAGAGACTGTGAAGACCTGGTGTAGATCTACTATGGGCTGAGATTTGTTATTTAATGATTTGATTTAATTTAATTCAATTCAATTCAATTCAATTCAATTCAATTCAATTCAATTTAATTTAATTTAATTTAATTTAATTTAATTTAATATTATTTTTATTTAATCTAATTTAATTTAATTTTTATTCAGCTTAATTTAATTTTATTTAAAATTTCAATTTAATTTAATTCAATTTAATTATTTAATTTAATTTAATTTTTATTCAATTTAATTTAATTTAATTTTTATTCTGTTTAATTTAATTTGATTAATTTTTTTATTTAATTTGATTTAATTTAATTCAATTTAATTTAGTTTAATTTTTTAACCCTCAATCTAACTCAAGTATCTGAGCATGTTTCCCCTTGTAATGATCTGTTTAAAGCATCCACTCATGCAAAGAGCTCTTATTCAGAGGGTAAAGGATCATGCTTCTCATGCTACGTAGATTAGTGATTTTTAATGGTCCCACAGAAACCGTCAGTCATGCGTGTGTTAGGAAAAGAGCAAAGGTGTTGGTGAAGCCGAGCTGTGTGTGGAAAAACAGGCTCAAAAACTTTAGTCAATGCTGAGATGCCCTGAACCTGCATTCTCTCTGATGGCCACTAGGTGTCAAATTTCAGTGGGTGCAAGTTTAGCCTCCTGGTAGGTTGGTTGAGCAAAAAATTCCTCTTAAAATGTTCGCCAAAATAAGACCAGAATGATTCCTGATTAACATTTATTTTCTTTATAAAAGTCACAAAGTTCAACACTGCCCCCTATGATTGTTGGTGGTATCACAGCCAATGAACTGTGTGCAAGAGGAAACAGTAATTCGCAGTAATTCAATTTATTTTAATTTTATGAAGTTTCAAAATTTCATTTTTTTTGCATAATTTTCAACATTAAAGCATTTTTTTTTTCAACTTTCTAAAATTTCAAAAAGTTTCTCGATATTTGCCATTTTTTGCCATTTTTTGCAGCTTTCTGAAATTTCTAAAAGCTTTCTAAATATGTGCATTTTTAATTTTTTTTTTGCAAATTTACTAAATTACATTTGTTTATTTTGGGGCTTTTTATTCTTTTTTAAAATTTTCAACTTTTTTGCATTTTTTTTGCAATTTTTTCTGCAACTTTCTCAAACTTCAAAAAGGTTCAAAAATATCTTCAATTGGTACCATTTTTTGCAACTATATTAAATTTCATTGTTTATTTCTGCAATATTTAATTTTCTAAAAGTTTTCAACATTTTTGCATTTTTTTGCAATTTGTTGCATTTTTTTGCAACTTTCTGAAATTTCAAAAAGTTTCTAAATATTTGCAAATTTTTAAACTTTTTTTTGCAAATGTATTAAATTCCATTTGTTCATTGCTGCACTTTTTAATTTTTCTAAGTTCTATTTTTTTGCATATTTTTAAATTTCATTTTCTAAAAAAAAAAAAAAAAAATTTATAAATTAAAAAATATAAATCTCAACTTGTATAGATGATTATCCAATGATTTAACTACGTATAGAATTTCACTTTTTTTTTTTTTGGTCTTTTTGTCTTTATTGTGAAGATAAAGACATGTTTTATGTTGCTTAATAACTGCATTATTATGTTATGTAGACCAGTGTGTTTAAGGGGTTAATTGGTGTAACACTTTCATCTGTAATTCAGTTTATTCACCCGATTAATGAGCCTGTAAAAAGTCTTTCCTCTCAGTCTGTCAGATCTGCTTGATACAACAGAGGATTAGGGCCATGTTAAAGAAAAATATTAAAAAATTACAAGATTAATCGGATAAATATACAAGAAAAAAAATCATAAATTTACGAGTATAAAGTCATAATTTAAAAATAAATAATAATAATAATACATAGTTTTTATCATGGCGCTAACCTTCTGTCAGAGTTTGAAAGTCTTCATCAGTAACTGAACTACATCAACTCTCACTTCTCATTACAGGGATTAGGATTAGTAAAGACAGTGATTAAACTGGAATGATTAATTTGAATTAGACGGCGATTGACATGCTCATAGAGTCCACTGTACCTGTCAGTTTCCCTGTTGAAGGCAGACACATACAGGAAGGTATTAAAACACATGATGCAGTGTTAGTATCACTGTCTGAGTAGCTGAACTCATTAACCCTAAACTTCCATCTACAAAACACGACTTCTGATTTTTTTTTTACAGGTTTTAAAAATATTTGGTACGAGAAAATCAGCGACAACCAGTCAGGAAGTGTACGGCAGGTCTGTGAGAGGGCGTCTTTTAACAAATCTTCAAAAATTTACACTACTGCTCAAAAGTTTTCAACATTTTTTCTCCAGTTTATTATTGAAACTAAAGCAGATCAGGTCCAATTAAAAGCTCGAAATGGAACAAAGTATTGAGCTGCAGGAAAATAAAATGTATCATTCCTACAGACCCTCCGACCACCAGGGAGCAGCAGAGGAAGCCGAGGTTAGTGAGTTCAGTCAGTGTGGGCGGATACCTTTCACTGTACCTGTTGAGAGCCGACACCAGAGTTTTTATGGCTTTACCCTGAGGATCCATCACTTCCTGCAGGAGGCTGATGTCACAGCGAGCCAGAATCTGCACAGAACAAACAGACAGATACGATCAGAGTCTGAGCATCACAAAGCTGGCTCATTGTCAGAAAATCAGAAGGCCCATTAGTCAGAATGTCTGTTAGTTCAAAAACTGTTTTTGATGTAAGTGTATCAATGAAATCAAAAATAGTTTTCTAACTAACAGGCCTTCAGACTAATGGGTCTGACAAGTAGGCCTTTTGACTTGTAGGCCTTCTAAATAATAGTCCTTCTGACTAAAGAGCCCCCTGACTAAAAGGCCTTCAAACTAACAGACTTTCTGATGAACAGACCTTCTGATTTCTGACTAATCAACCTTTTGACAAACAGACCCTCTGAGTAACCAGCTTTCTGACTGACAGGCCTTCTTAATTTCCAACTTAAAGGGATAGTTCAGTTTTTTTGAAGTGGGGTTGTATGAGCTCTATGTGACCACTAAGGACATTAGATACAGTAGAAAGTTGTCTCCTCTCCCTCAGTAAGACACAAACTTTAATCGATGGTGACGAGGAAATAGACGCTAACAGGGACAGACGGTACCAAATTCAAAGGCTATTTTCTCTGCCTACAAGAACTAAAATCAAAAAGTAATACCACAGTTTAAGAGTACGATACATAAAATATTTTTTAAGTGCATTAAGTCTCCGGAAATATAAACATTTATCTGGATCTAACTAACTCATGTGTCCTTCCGCGCAGCGCTAGTGCGCTCCGTCCCCCCTCCTCCTTTCAGCTGTAGGGAATGTAAACAAGCTATGCTTCGGGCGCCGGTTGTAGCCTCGTGTTAGTTTGATCAAGTATCGTAATTCTTTTGTTTGTACTCTAAGGATTGTGAGGCAGCGTAGGAAATTCAAAATGAGTGACTATGACAGCGACGATGAAGTTTCATTCACTTTGGAACCAAAAGGATACCTGTATGAACCGGAGCACACAGAAGAAGAGCTGCTACAGATGGAGACAGAAAGGAGGAGACATCCACAGACACAAAAAACTGAACTATCCCTTTAAAGACCCTCTTACTAATGAGCTTACTGATTAAAGAGCCCTCTTATTTTCTGACTAACTGACCTTCTGACCATCAGACTTTCTGACTAACAGGCCTTCTAGGAATAGGGTGGATCCTGTTTTAAGAGCGTGAGCTAAAAACTCGTTACCCGTGTCAGAGTGTGCATCACTCTGTGGTTCGCTGCCTTCGCGGCGTTAAACTGTTGCAGGTTGTAGGCGCAGATCCTGAACTCCTTCTTTTTCCCCCAGGCTGAGGAGGCGAGGAAGGACAAGAGGAGGAGGAGGAGAGGTAGAGTTGATGAGCGCCACCTCATGGTTGCACTGTGGAGGAAACAAAATACATGTGATTTTATTTGTTCAGTGTGTGAAACCATGAGCAGATAATTCAGAATCACATCTCAAACATCCAGAGGAGCCAAACAGGAAGCTGGATTTTACTTTACGCTCTAACTTCCTCTCTGAGAAAATGTGTGTCAGTGATCTTTGATACGTGATTGGCTGAGTGACAGAGCGACGCTGGAGCACAGAGCGAGTGGTTTGACTGGATAGAGGGAGGAGTGGGAGCGAGTTCAGACATGAAGCAGAGACAGAAAAGTTTCTCTGACCCTTTTCCTGAAATGCTCCTTTATCTGAGTGACTTCCTGTTTTTCTGAAGCTCTGCAGGATTCGAGAAAAACTCTCTTTGACCACGTGTTCCCCTTCCTACTTCCTGTTTCATCATCTGCGGATTGATCCAAAAGTCAGATTTCAATGCTTAAATTTCAGTTTGCAGAAGTGAGTCAGTAAAGTGTGTTTAAGGCCTCTCTGCCGCTCCCAGGTCTGGAGGTGGTCGGACCAGTCGGGTCACTTCTGTTCAGACCGTCAGTGAAATGACTTCAGCACACGTTTACGAGTCATTCAGAGCAGAGCACAGAGTGAGCCTGCAGCTGTGAGTGTGCACCGTCAGGTGGAGGCACAATAACTCAGAGGTAGGACGGTGTAACCCAGCAGCAGCAGCTCTGACTTTCTGAAGCTTTTAAAGCCACCTTTTCATTTTCTTTTTCTTTTTTTATTGACAACCTGGAATAAGAGGTCTGCACTGTTTTAAGAAGTTGCTATTTTTTCTTCATGGTTGTAAGATCGAGCAATTTAATCCATAAAATGTCAAAAAAGCATAATATAAAGATCTATCACATTATCAACTGTAAACATTTTGACTGATATCCCATGGTATTGTATCAAAACGCGCTGTATCATTACATACTGCATCTTATCAGTCTTAATGTACTGTACCTTGTCATTACCCATCATAACTCATTATATCCCAACACAACGCAACCAAACCTAACGCAACGTACCCCAACACACCAAACAGAATGGTGAAAAACTGTATTATAATGCACCTTATCTTAACACACCCTATCATAACACGCCATGGTGTAACACACAGTAGCAGAACACACTGTAGTGTAAAACATGATGTCATAACGCAACATATTTTAAGGCACCAAATTGTAACACACTGTAGCGAAACGCACTGTAGCATAACACACAGTAGTGTAACACACTATATTGTAACGCACTATATTGTATCGCACTATATTGTAACACACTATATTGTAACACACTATATTGTAACGCACTTTATTGTAACACACTTTATTGTAACACACTATATTGTAACACACCATAGTGAAACGCACTATATTGTAACACACTATATTGTAACGCACTATATTTTAAAGCACTATATTGTAACACACAGTAGTGTAATGCACCATACTGTAACGCACTTTATTGTAACCCACTACATTGTAACGCACTATATTTTAACACACTGTATTGTAACGCACTATATTTTAACGCACTTTATTTTAACGCACTATATTGTAACGCACTATATTGTAACGCACTATATTGTAACGCACTATATTGTAACGCACTATATTTTAACACACTGTATTGTAACGCACTATATTGTAACGCACTTTATTGTAACGCACTATATTGTAACGCACTATATTTTAACGCACTATATTGTAACGCACTTTATTGTATCACACTTTATTGTAACGCACTATATTGTATCGCACTTTATTGTAATGCACAGAAGCGTAATGCCCCATACTGTAACGCACCATATTGTAACACACTTTATTGTAACGTACTATATTGTAACGCACAGTAGTGTTACGCACCATAACGTTACACACAGTAGCGTTTATACCATAGCGTTACACACAGTAGAGTAACACACAGTACTGTAACACTGCCATAGCGCAGCATTGTACCATAACATACTGTCCTTTAACACATTGTATTTGTTTTTAATTTAACCTAATTTAATTATAAAGGGACCATGTACAATATTTTACATACATGTCACCATTTGATGCATTGTACCAGAGTTAGCTTAAAGCTATTTTACATCTGCAGTCCCTTGGCAGGTATTTCACCATATATAACCAGGTCGGTCCCACTGAGATCAAAAACTCTGTTTTATAGGGGGACCTGGCTGAGACAGGCAGCAGCAAAAACACAAAGTTACACACAGGAAGCACAAAAAGAGACAAAGCATAGTCAACATAAAACAAGACTATGGGTTAAAATAACTTTCTGTGAATCAATGGTTTAAACAGTAAAGCTGAATCACTAACATCTTATAAAACCAGTGTCCACAACTTCCATTTTAGATTTAAAACCATTTAAGGGACCAGCTCCTTGAGCTAAAGTCATTCTGTGACTGGCTCCAAGCTGAGAGTGAAGGGTACCCAGAGCCTTTGAGTCTTTCTCTGCTTAAATCCAGAGATGACAGAACAGTAGATAGGGCGGGTATTAGGCTGAGGGTGATATGCAGGAAGGAAAGAGGTTGCAGGTCCCATGGTCTAAGGTTAACCTCATAAGAGGTGTGACCAAACCTCAGGCCACATCAGCCCCTGGTCTTACTTATGTCTGACTCACAGACCACTGTGGTTGAGTTTTATGGCGTCTTGTTTGTCTTTCGTTCCAGTCTGTAACAGAAATAAACGCCAAACATGACGACAAACCATGTCTGGGCTCTATTTCAGATCTACATGTTGAAATTTATAGTTCTTGGAGAGTAACAAACAGCTAAAATTAAGCCTATAAATCTAAATCTGTATGTTTTGTGTCTTGTTCCCTCCTGTTTCTGTGTCACTGTTTCTTTGCATGATTAAGACTCAGCGGTTAACCTGATCCTGAGAAGATATGTTTGGAGAAGGGATTTGTGAACCGAGAGAATGTAGTTTGCTTTAAGTTTCAGTCATCACCAAAGACAGATTAACCATTAACACCTGCTTCAAACATTAACACGTCCAAACAAAGCCTAACGCTTTAACCCTGGAGTTTCCCGTCAAAGATCAAAATAAAGAGACGGTTTCTACACTCCACGGCACAGCTAACTCATGATTTAATGCTACGTGACGGCTTACCACAGCTCTTAAAGATAAAAGTCAAGTAAATAAATTTAACTCTAAATCTTCAACACCTAATCCCCCTCTGGTGAGTGCAGCCCCTCAGTTTCGAGTTAGACGCAGTCTGATGACATCAATCTCTGACCTGTGTCCTTAAACCACAGTAACGACTTACTGCTTTTTTTTTACATTAATTTTATGGAAAAACTGCTCGATCTTCACACCACGATTGTATGAATAATAATCTGAAACTCAGTGAAACTCTATCTTTGAGATCTGATTCCAAAATGTGAGGCTGGATTTAAAGAAAATACTGAAACAGCAGCAAACAAAACGTCGAAATGAAGAAAAGCACCGTACAGTAAGAGTTTCTGGTTGATTGACTGAAATAAAAACACAAACAAATGAAAAATGAAAACAAACATATGAGAAAAACACACAAACACACCTTAGTCATGGTCACACACTGACACACACACTACTCCCAGCTTTAAACCACCTCTTTAACCTTCAAATAACACACACACACACACACACTAAACCCACACACACACACACAGTACCTGCTCCTGGTCCAGTCCCAGTTCAGGGTTCTGGTGCTGCTGGTTTTCTTACCTGTTCAGGTAAAGAGCCGAGGGTGGATCGTGTGTCTCTGCTGGACTTCCTGCTCCTGCTGCTCCAGGGTGGAGGCTGTTACCTGCTGCTGGTGATGATGTCATCTGCACACCTTCCATGTTGTGTCAGGTTAGCCACGCCCCTCTACTACTGCTGCATTCGGGGTCTGCGGTAAGGATGGGACGTTTGTGTTGTGTCGGTAAAAGTGGAAAAACAGGATGACAGGATGTTAAACTCCTGTTCAAACACGTCTCAAAAATGCCCAGATTTCGTAATTGGGTTGTGACCTGATTTTTCCTGCCAAGAAACAAAAATATTACAAGTTTTAAAAATTTGAAATGAAAGACTTAAATAATTATTTTTGTGGGACACTGAGGTTTCATTTGACGCTAGACACAAACTAATATTTATTTTACTAATTATATTCTCTTATGAATACTCCTTCACAAAGCTTCTGCTGTACTCTGGGATTGTATCAGGGTTATCAACAAGAAAAAGAGGTGAAAAATCATTATTTGTCAACTGACATAAAAACAAAAATATGCTTTAGAAACAGAACTAACTTAAACTTTTTTTTTGACTCAACAAAACTAACAAAAAATTGGAATTAAAGGCGAAATGTGTATTTTTTTTGTATTTTGTAAAACTTTCCGACCATTAAATGTTCAATTATCACATTAGATCAACTCATAAAAATTCAATGTCACATTTTTTTAACAAAAAAACATAAAAAATACTTAAATGAAGTTATTCTATAATATAATTTATTCCCAACACTTGAAAAAAAATCCACATTTATTTATTATTCACTTATTTATCTAAGTACTTAATATTTAATTTACTGATGAGTGTAAGCTAACTCTAGCTTGCTAAAAACTTGTTGTCTAGTTTGACTTAGATTTACAGTGATTAACTATTTGGGATGGTTTGCTTGTTTCAGCTAACATCTCATACATTAGTCAGTTATTTTGACTGTTCAAATCAAAAATATGCTCATCAATTTACCCATTTATCTTTACCTATAGTTCAAATATTTATCAGTTTGTCTAGTTTGAAATTAAATGCAGTTTACCCTTTTAAATCAGTTACATTAGTTTCTTTTTCCAAGTCAATAGAGCAAACAAATTTTTATTGTCATTCCGTTAAATTAGCTAATTTTACAGCTAGAGAAATAGCACATACATTGCACGTCATTAGCTGTCTATGTATAGATTATAAAGGTATTAATTTAGATTGTTAAATTTTGGGCCCTCCTATTAATTTGTTGACTCAAGACAGAGAATTAAATTATTTCGTTACTAAAAAAAAGTAAAGAGAAAAGTCTCAAGAAAACGACTGAACTCAACTTGCTTCAAGACTTTTACTCTTGAACAACTTGGACCAGGTGTTAGGGGTGAAATTATTTGCTTATTTTGTAAAAAAAAAAAAAAAAAAAAAAAAAAAAAAAAAAAAAAGAATAAATAAATTGACTTATTAATAAAAAATAACATTAATATAATTAATAAAAAAAGGGGGAAAAAACATTCTTTTTTTTTTTTTTTTTTTTTTTTTACAAAGCAGAAAACCCCTCTATGTTGGATTGCAAGTCTGGAGTCACCAACTGTTGATATATGCCAACACCGCCCTCCTGTGTCCCTTCGGGAGCACTGCATCACCTTCTATGGTCACTGCCCCTCTTCCGCCAGGCCCCGCCCCCTCCTGCAGGCTGCAGCAGGGATCGTCTCAGGAATCAGGGCTCAGCTCAGTCAGCTGGATCTGGACCCCGGAGTCTCCACCAGGACGGTCCAGCCTAGAGGTCCCGCCCGGAGCTTTAAAGTTGACTTCACCCCGCTGACATGGACTGAGAGGAGCGGGGACAGGTCACCTCTAACCCGGGGTGAGTCCGTGAAATAAATCAGTGACCACTAGAAACTCTGGAAAGTAACCTGTTAGCCTGCGGGCTAACTTTACAGAGCAGGAGGCTAACGGGTTAGCCGTTAGCCCCTCAGCTCCTGTCACTCAGACTCTAAACCCAGAGTGAAAGTAACAAAGTTAAAGCTACTGAACATTTAAATTTATTTTATTACTAACAGCTCAGAGGAGAGCCTGTGTTTTAACTCCACACAGCTTCATGGTGAGCTAACAGAGTTAGCCACATGCTCACAGTGGGTCTGGTGCTGATGCAGAACTGTCAAAGTAGTTTTTAAAAACTAACTGACCAGGATAATATGTGTCAGAGCACTTTTTAAACTCTTTTAAACGCGATAAAACACACGAAGGCATCAAGTTGTAGCATGTTTAGAAACAGAGAAGGGATGAAATGTGATGGATTAATGACAACAAAACAAATATCAACTATAATGTGAGAATGAAATAACAACAGATATATCGCCCTGTCTTTTTGGGAGATATTACTTCTTCATGAAGCTTCTGTAGTACCCTGGGATCTCCTCTTTAAGCTTATAATAATTTATGAAAACTATAAAAAAAACAATAAAGGTGATTTTTGTGAACTGAAACAAAAATAATAATGAGGCTTTAGAAAAATAAATATCTTTAACTTTTTTGTGATTTTACAAAACCAGGTAAACTGTACTGTAATTAAAGAGGAAATCACTTTAATTTTGGGCTTTGCTAATCTTTGTCATACACGAACTCAACATTTTGTGTATTTACCATCCGCCCAGTGGCCAAACTGAACAACACTGAATACAGTGAATACATTTATAAAAATGTTTTGATGTCAATTGTTTTTATTTCTGTCATTTTTGACTCTCACCCCTCCCCCAATGTTACAAAACAAAAAACAAAAACAAAAACAAAAACAAAAAAACCTAAAACCAAAATGAATAAAAGCTTATAAAGCAATAAAAACATTTTGAAGTAATAAAAACTAAAATTAACTAAAAAAAAACCTGCTTTAAAATGAGTTAAACAAAAAAGTGAAAACAAAATAAAAACTTATAAAAAAAAAGTTGAACTAAAACAACCCTGCCCCTTGGTTCGTCATGCCTTGAAACCTTCTTTTTCATTTTATTTTGTAATTTCTCTGCATGCAAACAGTTGAAGTTTGGAGAAGTAGATAAAACAAGGTGTAATTTTTAGGGATGGGTACCTTTCACATTTGAAACGATACGGTACAGATGCCTGGTACCTGGTAACCAATATCGCTACTCAACTGTACCGATTTTTTTAACTTTTGTGTATATTTAAACATTTAATTGATTAATAATAAAATCTAAAAGTTATCAATTTAAAATATTCATTTTTCAATATATAAACTTGCAATGCTGTGTTCATGTCCAGCATGGAAAATCGCCTACTCTTCCACTCCCTCAGAGTCACAAGGATGCGTTTAGGTATCGCAATATGGTACCTTTTGATTTTACGTGAATTGGTACGTGATGCTACGGAAGGAATTTGGACGGTACGTTTTCCAGGGGTGTATTTAGTGGTTTGGGGGCCCAAGGCAAACCCAGTCAATGGGGCCCTCCATGTCCTTGTAACTCATCTTCCTCAGAGCTAGACTGGCCTTCCCTGGGTCCACTGTCTCTTTCCCAGAATCAAGGCATGAGACAGTGCTAATCTTGTACATGCTAACTTAACACAACTAAATGCATTTCCTCAAGTTCTGTACTTTAGTTTGATTTAGAAAAAAGTGAATCCATCATTTAGTCCACTTTGTCCTGGATTTGAAATCTTTTATGGTCAATTGACAGCTTATTTGTCCCACAGTGGGGAATTTACAGAGTAACAGTAACAAACAAGGAAGTATGAAGTGAAAAACATTACAATAGGTAAATATTGAAAAAAATAATTTAGTAAAGAAAAAATATGTAAATATCAAGCACAACATAAAACTGGAAAAAAATCTACTGAAAGAGGTGATATTTACAGTTACCATACTTTTTGGTACTATTATTTTAAAGTTAATGTATTTTTATTTGACCCCCTGTCCAGTGAGTTATGTTTCCAAAAAAGAGATTTATACAATAATGTTTATCACCAACTCAAAAAGTTTGATTTAGAGAAAATGCTCCTGTTTCCTGGGCTAGATAAAGTCCTTAAAATCCTAAAAGTCTGATATGTTTATCTCAGATCTCAAAGCAACATTGGTTTTATTCCTGACTTGGTTGAAAATAAGAAAAAAATGTGAAAAAAGTGTTTTTCCCACTTTCTTCCTGAATCAAATGTTCAGATGTGTTGTAACATGGAATAGCCCATTGAATAAGAAGGGAGGGAGAGGACCCAAAACCATCACTACAGATTAAGCCTTTTGATGTATTTTGAAGCATGTGAAGTAAGATTTGGAAAAAAGAAATGCTTTCAATTGAAGAGAACTTCATAAATCAGTTTTTAAGAGATGCTTTGGGGGCCCCTGGGAATCTTGGGGCCCCAGGCAACTGCCTGTGTTTGCCGAATTGTAGCTACGCCCCTGACGTTTTCACCCGAACAGGCTCAGTTATCGTGCTTGTGAGGTTGTAAAAACACAAAGACTTGCTGCTTAGTCTGTGGACGGTTGGGTGCATAAGGGCAGTGAGGGGATCAGGGGGTAAGGGTTGAGTTAAACACTGTCCCACAGACACTGTGGACTGTATAATACATGGACTCAGCTTCTGTGACATCACCCTATTGTTTCTGATGCATAGTTTTGAAGCCTACTGTCACTGCAGTCATATTAGAAACGCTAAACCTCACCATGTTTGAGTTAGGGTGACTTAAAGATATGGCTCTTGTGTGAATGAAATTAGAGTTTAGTGCTTCAAAGTGACAGAGAATTTGTTTTTTTATAATAATTTCTCACTTTTTTTCTGGTTGTAAATGAGGCATAAAACAAAAACTGTAAAAAAGGAAAAGTTTTTTGTAGTTTTTCAGGCTTTGTTCTCCTCCTGGGAGCATTAATCACCCAGGATAACTTTATGTTCCTTTCCTAAAGTCTTCACAGTACTAGATCTAAGTCATGACCCTGGCTGATCCCTCTGCTTCGGGTTTGTCGTGAGGAAGTTCTTTGTAGTTTGAACCTCGTGTTTCAGGACGAAGGGAAGAGAAACTGCAGTTTTCTCCTGAAGAGCTGAAGATGCTGAATCACTGAGCGGGCTGTCCTCTCTCAGCTCGCTGCGTGTTGTTTTCCCGGGCTGCAGGCTGACTGAGCATCCCGCTGCATTATTGATGTGTGACATGATTTCCATTGAGAGCGGCCGCCAGCGCCACCGTAACGTGAGCCAACTGCGCTCTGTGCCATGTCTGCCGGCTCTGTTTCCGATGTGGATCTGTGTGTCTGTGGGGCCGAAACGTGACCCACTAGTGTTTCACTGACCTGGATTGTGGAGAGGAATGTCCCGTTGATCTTTATTTTTTTAGTTTTCCATACAGTGTTTGGACAAACATGGTCAGAAACTTTTGAGAATACAATTTTTTTAATGTTTTGTTTTGACCACATCCCAGAGGTTTTCAGTTTACTATCACATAAGAGAACAGAAACAGAAACTAGACACAGTTCAGATAAAACCGCTGCAATCAGAGACTGTGTTGCTCTTTAACGTGCAGGTCGTATTTTTAATCAAGCTCCTTGATTTTTTGATATTTCTACATCCTGTTGAAGATGCTGCTTTATCCTGTGAATGAAAAACACAAAACCTTCTGTATCTGCAGGATTTCACTGAAAAATGTGAAGTAGTATGATGCTGTGTTCTTTATGGTACTGCTTATGCTGCTGCTGCCATCTTGTGGCACTTGTATGCCACTACAAATAACAGCTTGGCTCAGACCTCGACCAAAGTCAGAATTTATGACTGTAGATCCTCAATTATAGGCAAAACATCCACATATTGTAGACTTCCTGCAAGAAACACATGTAAATGAACCGTATATGAAGCATATAGTGTATTTAAGCATTAACTGCTATCAGAACGCAATACGTGCTTTACCATAAATGGTGTAATGATAGCATTTATATCATTTATGCATTTTGTAAACTTTTAAATCAAGTTTCTGGTCTCTAGCTGCCCCCTGGTGGTGTGATTGTGTCCTGCAAAAACATGAAACTTACCAAATCTCTAGGATTTTTTTGTAATGTGGTGTATAATGTGATATTGTGGTGTTAAAAATCTTTGTGACTTTCACTGTTTTCTGTATAGTTCTGGCAATGCAGCTGCTGCCATCTAGTGGCACTTGGGCGCCACTACAAACAACAGTTTGGCTCAGATGTTGACAAAATCGGACATTGTTAATTTAGAGTCAGAAATTGTTGAATTTCTCAAAGAAAGTTTATGGGATGAGTCATGAGTTTGGAATATTTGGTTGAATTTTTATGAATTACAAAAATCAAATAATCGCCTTGCTAAAATGTGCTATATATGCTATGTTAGCGTGGAGGCTAAAGGCCCGCCTCCTTGCCTCAGCCAACTCAAACAAAGCGAGGTTGGGCCAAGCTTTTCCAAGATCCCCACATCGTCCAGCTTCAAAACGCTGCATAAGGAACAAATGGGTGACATCACAGAGACTATGTCCATGATTTTTACGGACTATTGGTGCATTCCATTTACATGGGATCTGGGAAGCGGGCAGTGGGAATCATGTAATCTTCAAGTTTAAAGCCAGAAGCGCTAAAATAAACAGAATATAACAGGAGCTTAATTACTGTTTACACCCAGGGCAGCCATCTTTGATTGTAAACTCAGGGGTTGTCTGGATCTGTTGACTTCCCAGTAGGAAAATCTGACCTCAGGGGGCGTTCCAGTAGAAATTTCCCACTCGGAACTCTATAATGAGCGCACCATTGCGTATTAAATTTTAGACCGGCTATTATAAAAGGTTGATGTGTGTTGGTTTCTGGATCGTTCATGAATTTTGTGACTGATAAAAACTAAAGTTCCACTCTTCTTTCATTTTACAGCCGCCCCCCCTGGAGGCCAGGTGGCGTCATGGCGTCCCGGCTCCTGGACCGCCTCAAGCGCTCGTTGTTCAAAGATGGTCAGGGGGTGGGACTGGAGCAGGAGGCAGGAAGTGTGCAGGAAGAGGAAGAGATCAAAGAGGACCGCTGGGAGGCGGAGCTGGAGGAGGAGGAGGAGTGTGTGACGGACCGGCTCGGGGGGACGCTCTGCTTTGACAGCGGAGGGGGAGGAGGAGGGGAGGACGGCGAGGGCGAAGGGTCCGGGCTGGACAGTGACTCGGACTTCCTGGGAGAGTCGATGGAGGAGGGGCTTAGCAGCACAGGTGAGATGGTTTTCTGTTTTAGCGTTAGCGTTAGCGTTAGCATATTCTTTGATCACCTTAATATGGCCAATCTTCTCTCACCTGTCTGACCAGACGCCAGTCCAGTGGGCGTGTCCCCTGTTGCCCCCTCCCCCTCCTCCTTACTGGCTCGCCAGCTTCAGGAGAGCTGGAGGAGCCTGCGAGGACTGGGAGGAGGAAGCACCTCGCCGACCGGGAGGCGTCTGACGGACAGCTTGATGTTCGAGGTCACAGACGCCAGCGTGGTGCAGGAAGGCTCGTCCAAGTATGTGGTGAGTACAGACGCCGCGGTGTAAAGTCGTCATGAGGTCAGACTGTCCGTACACAAAGAGTCATCCTGATCCCTGTGGTCTCTCCCCAGCTCTACACCATCCATGTGATCCAGTCCGGCGGCAGTGACAAGACTCCCGCCATCATCACCCGACGGTACTCTGACTTCCAGCGGCTCCATGCCACGCTGCGCCGTAACCATGGAGACCAGATGGAGCGCGTCTGTTTCCCACGTGAGTTTACTTTAAGATAAAGACATGGAGGGTTTTTTTACGGTCGATAAAAATACGGAAGTTCCCTTTAGGCAAAAAGCTGAGGAGCAACTTCACGGCGGAGACGATCGCCAAGCGGAGCCGAGCCTTTGAGCAGTACCTGTCTCACCTGTGCTCCCTCCCCGCCCTGCGGGGGGCGGTGTGTGTGCGACAGTTCTTCTACCTGAGCGACCTGCAGACGGCTCAGCTGCTCATCAGGTAACTCGACACAAACCAGACGTAGCTCACATTTTAATAACCCATAGAAAGCACATTAAGGTTATTTGAAGAGGGGCTGTTGTGCTTATGGTCTCCTCCAGTCTCTTTTCTGGCTCCTGTCTCTTTAAGAAATGATGTTAAAGTCCTTGTCCGTGTTGTTAAAGCTCTACACAGCCTTTATGCTGCAGCTCCATCAATGAGGTTCTAGAATGTTCAACAACAATGACAGAGAGCTTTCTGCCCTGATGATGTCACTACATTCCGGAACTCTCTGAGCTCTCTGATAGTTTCTAAAGGAGCAGTGTGTAGAAATTGGAACGTCTGTTCCTGAAACATCACTCAGTGGCTCTCAGCCTTTGTGGATCAAACAGGATCCTGATGTGGCGTCATTTATTCTGATCGTCATATCGATGGGTGTTTATGCTGCAGGACATGTCCCATAGCTGGAGAAACAACAGGCACAAACCTCCTTCCCTCTGATTGGTGGAGCTATGAGCAGACCTTGGTGTTTGAGACCCCGCCCCTCCAACGTGTCATGAAGCAGTTAGGAGGTCTTCATGTGACGACCTTGTGTGTTTTTATCAGTTTACGGACAGATTCAGGGGTTTGTAGAAGTTTGAGAAGTTTGTCGCTGTGAGTTCTCGGCCTCCTCTTGTTTCATAGAGATTAATCATAATTTCATTTCCTTTTTGCAAAACATTCAAAGATCCTCTTTCTGGCCTCTGTTTTTGCTTCTGGAACAGGGAGCCAACCGTCTGTTCAAACACTTCTCTGTGATTAACGGGGGCATAAAGAATTGCCACTAAAAGCGTCAAGATTTGTGTGTTATTAGTCCTTCTGTCTGTTTTAATCCAGGGGTCTGTGGCTCTCTGACTCCTCTGCAGTGGCTCCTTGTAGCTTTAAAAAAATATTATTAAAATAAAGAATAGTTATTTTTCTTCCAGAGAGTATTGATGATTAAAGACACTGACTCTAAATAAAATCCTGTGTTAACATTTAGTTGAACTAAATCTTCATCCCATCTGTCAATAAAGCCTGCCACCGCTCTACTTCACCTCCTACAACATCAACAGCCCACCAACTTTCCATGCACCTGTGGCTAACCTCAAGTTTTACAGCCCTGGGAAGATAACTACATCTACAAAAAGACTAATCTGGAAGAAAATACTGATTTTAATTCTGGATGGATTCATTTAACTGACAACCTGCTGGATTAATATACATGATTGATATGTGTTAATTTCAAAACTGTTGACAATTTTTGCAGTTTTAAATTTAAAACTTGTTCTAAATTTTTGCAAAATTTTGAAACATAATATATATATATTTTTTTTGCATATTTTCAAATACCAAAAAAATTGCATTTTTTATTTCAATTTTTGTGGATTTTTGAAATCAGATTTTTTTAAATTCTTGAAAATTTGCTCAAATTTTTTTTTTTTTTTGCAAATTTTTAATTTTTTTTTTTTTTTTTTACATTTTTTAAAATTTGTTTTTTTAATTATTTTAAATTTGTTTAAATTTTGCAAGTTTTGCAAATTTTTGAAATTTCTTTTTTGAGAACTTTGTAAATTTATTAAGAATAAATACTAAAACAACATATGCACAATTTCATAAATTCAGGAATCTTCTAGGTAGTTTCACTAGATTTAAAGTCTGTATAGACTTTTATACACTTTGATTGTCTTTATTGTGATAATGAATTAGACTTTGTGACTATGGAACACTTTAATGAGCTGAGGTGAGCTGAGGGAAAATGGCTCCAATAAAGCAAAGGTTGCAGACCCCTGGTGTTTAACCCAGGGTGTTACTGAGTTGTGGGAAGTTTTTTGCCATTCATCATTTTGTTTTTACCAGACGCTTATGAGGAAATGTGATGTTTGGAAAGAATGGATAAAAAGGTCTAGACTCCTTCATACCGCTCAGTCTGAGCCCAGTTCTCTGGATCCGGTCTATAACTGGGTCATGTAAAATCTACCTCTCCTGCCCGATTGACTGAAAATCCCATCATAAAATCCTCGTAATCCAGCCTGATTATAATTTCTGTTATTTAAAGGGCCGGTCCACGTGAGGTGTTTCTTAATCAGATTGAACTTTGATCAAATAAAGCCGAGATCACACTCAGCTTTTAGTGGTTTACTCTGAATTTAACAAACTAATAATCCATCAGCTGGACAACAAGCAGTGAAAAAGGGCGGAGTGATATCTGAGGATGAGGTAAAGATGAAATCATTCGGGTGGAGCTTTTTCAAATCTCAGCAGAGCGCCGAACGCCTCCTGCGTCACTTTCTCCAAAACAGCTGCTTGTGTTTGTTCCAGATGTTCATCTCTCTTTGGGATTTCGCTCTTTGGAAGTCTTAGCTTCATGGATTTAATCTGTGTTACTTTATGGTTTTTCTGACTAACGTCTTATAGTTTGAGTTTTTCCGTTTGGCGTGCTTCCATGTTAAGTGTGTCTTGTTTCATTGAGGGTGGGACGTCACCAGGAGGCCTTGGGTCCGCTCCTCAACGCCAAAAGACTGCAACACAAACTGGGCTGGACCACTTACTACGATAACCAGGCTCAGGCTCCGCCCCCTGCCTCCTCCCATTGGTTCTTCACCCTGGTGGGGCTGTCGTGCTGTTTCCAGGAAGTGGACCAGCTGGAGGAGGCGAGGGATCACTGCGACCTCGCCCTGCGCGTCCTCACCCCTGCCGACACGGACGATAAGCCCCTCCCACTCAGCGATAAGGAGGAGGTGTCGCAAATGGACAGGCCACACCCCCTCCTGCTGCCTCTGCTGCGCGCTGTGGTTCGGCTGTCGTGGCAGACAGGGAGGGACAAGCGGCAGTGGGAGGAGCTTCTGCAACAGATGGAGGAGCAGTGGGCGGGGCTTGACAATCAGCCATCGGTTAAGGAGTATCTGGTCAAACACACCCTGGAGGAGGGCGAGGGGGAGGGTTAGCACCACACACACACACACACACACCACACACACACACACGGACTGCTGAGAACAATCGCTAAAAACAGAAAAATTTCAAAATAAAAGTCCTCGAATTAATGAGAAAATATCTGCTCATCTTTAAATGTCACTCATGGTGCAGCAGATAACGGCGTATTTCAAAAGAACTGTTAAAAAGGTGACGCAGGAATGAAGTTTGGCACTAAAACCCTATCAGGACCAATTTTTGAGAGAAAGACATCAGACACTTTAAAGTTCGAGATGGCGGCCATTTTTCAAGATGGCCACCATGGCCAACATTTGTTCCAGTGCTCATGATGTCAACAGTTTAAAGGTGATGCAGGCACAAAATAAGATGCTCTCCAAGGACACCTTTTAGGAAATGACATTAGACACTTAAAATTTAAGATGGCGGCCATCTTGAAAAAGGGCTGCCATTTCTGTGGAACTCTTATGGAACTCAAATTTAAATAGCTGAAATGGTGATGCAAGGCATAAATTTTGCACAGATACTCTCCAAGGGCCACTTTTTTGTAAAAAGATGTTGAACACTTGAAACTTCAATATGTCAGCCATCTTGAAAAATGGCCGCCATCTTAAGCTAATGCTCATTCTTACTTATAAGGGCCAGTTATCTTAATGAATTAAACTGTGATGCAGAGGTTAATTTTAGCACGGCTCCTTTTAAGGAAAGACATCAGACACTTGAAAGTTCAAGATGGCTGCCATTTTTCAAGATGGCCACCATGGCCAACATTTCTATCAAATGATTCAGGCGCAAAATTTGGCACAGATACTCTTTAAGGAAAAGTTTTTTGAAAAAAGACAATAGGCACTCTCAAATTCAAGACGGCAGCCATCTTGAAAAATGACCATTTCTGTAAAACGCCAAATTTAAAAAGTTCAAATGGCAAAGCAAGGTGTACATTTTGCACAGATACTCCCCAAGGGCCACTATTTTGAAAAATACATTAAACACTTAAAAGCTCAAGAAGGCAGCCATCTTGAAAAATGGCCACTGTCTCAAGCAAATGCTCGTTATTACTAATAGATGCCAGTTTTTTTAATATTCCAACTGGTGATTTAAGGGTTGATTTTAGCACGGCCCCTTTTGAGAAAATTGACATTACACACTTGGAAGATGGCGGCCATTTTTTTTTAAGATGGCCACTATAGCCATTCTTTCTATCCAGTGGTAATAACTTTGACAGTTTAAAGGTGATGCAGGCATGAAATTTGGCACAGATACTCTCTGAGGGCCATTTTTTAAAAAGACATTAGACACTTTGAAATTCAAGATGGCGGCCATCTTGAAAAATTGCCACAATGTCTGTAAATCGTGAAATTTAGATAGTTCAAATGGTGAAGCAAGGTGTTAATTTTGCGCAGATACTCTCCAAGGGCCATTTAAAAAAAAAAAAGATGTTAAACACTTGAAAGTCCAAGATGGCGGCCATCTTGAAAAATGGCCTCCGTCTCAAGCAAATGCTCGTTACTAATTACTAATAAATGCCAGTTTTTTCAATAATCCAAATGGTGATTCAGGGGTTAATTTTAGCAAGGCCCCGTTTACACACTTGGAAGTTCAAGATGGCGGCCATTTTTCAAGATGGCCACCATGGCCAACATTTCTATTGTATACTTATAAGGTCAACAGTTCAAAGGTGATGTAGGCGTGAAATTTGCACAGATATTCTCTAAGGAAAACTTTTTTGAAAAAAGACGTTTGACACTTTAGAAATTTAAGATGGCGGCCATCTTGGAAAATGGGCTCTATGTCTTTTGAACACCAATAACTTTAATAGGTCAAATAGTGATGTAAGGCTTAAATATGGCACATATACTCTCTTAGGCCCCACTTTTTAGAAGAAAAAAACAGAGACTTGAAAGTTCAAGATGGCGGCCATTTTAAAAAATGGATGCCATTTGTATTGAATGCTCATAAAGTCAATCGTTCAAGTGGTAGTGCAAGGCTCAGATTTGGCAGGGATTCTCCTTCAGGACCCCTTTTTGGAAAAAAGCTGTTAGACATTTAAATTTACGATACTTTCCTTTTTAAAGATGGCCGCCATTTCAGTCACCACTTAATCAATCTTAATTTACATAGCGTCAAATCATAACAAACATTATTTCATAACACTTTCCAAAAGCATCACCAGGTTTTGACCTGACTTAAGTAACATTTTATTTTACTAACAGAGCCCCAACATCAAAACAAGAGAAGTCTGGAGAAAGACCGAAAAAATTAGCATTCGCTAGAAATGGCCACCAGCTTGAAAAATGGCAGCCATCTTGAATTTTCTGTGTCTAATGTAATTTTTTCAAACAGTGGCCCTTAGAAAGTATCTCATCCAAATTTGAAGCTTTCACCACCTTTGGACCATTGAAACAATGGACAATCAGCCGTATTGAAAAATGGCGGCTAACCTGAATCTACGAGTGTGTAATGTACATTTTCAGAGGAGCGGCCCTTAGAGGGTTTCTGTGTCTAACTTCATGCTTGCTCTCAGCTCTCTGCTTCCTGCACAAAACAACTGATAATCTCAGCAATAATCAACTCACACACCAGACAATCAGACGCAAACACGACGCACGGACACATCACAATCAGCCTTTGAGGCGCTTTGAGCGAGCGTTTAAACACTTCCTGATACAGCTGCCGTCACTTCATGGACTTCTTACTTTGAGATTAACGTAGATTTAAGGGATTTTATTGCACTTTTTGAATCATAGGGATGTGGATGTTTCTGTGATGCCAGTATGAAATTCTGCGCTGTTTGAAAGGCATTCGACTGTTTGACGTCAACAATCAGTTCGTTTATACATTCAAGGGAAAGTCTGCTGCTTCTCTCACATACCTGTGTGTTTTACCTGGATATGGTTACTATGGAGTCATGTGGTATTAATAGGTTCAATGACCCTGAGTGGATGATGGATGAAATAAGAGAAAGGACTTCAGTTACATCAACGAGAAAAATGTTTTCAACACCAGCGCCCAAACGTTGGTATTTATCCTGATGAAACCTCCACTTCCTGTAATGTAGTTTCCTAAAAACCCAGATTATCCTAAACCCAGCAAAGGGATGGATTAAGACGAGATTACAGGGAAGAAAACGTTACCGTTGGTTACAAAACAACAACACAAGAGCTTGAATTGTGAAAAGTGACATTGTAGCAGTTTAATTTACAAAATATAAAGACGATAAATTCCCACAAGAGATAAAAAAAACACCACCAATGAAATAAAAAAATCAAATAATTCACTGATGATTAAAACTCCAAGGAGTTAAGTTTCGATTTCGTTTATAAAACCATAACAAGATGAAAAAGTTCAAAATCCATGATATTAAATCTCTAAAACTAAGACTAAATCTAAATTAGCTGCTAAAATTAACACTCTTTTGTAGATAAAAAGATGTTTTTAATTAGATAGGTACTTAAATCAAAGCAGCTGTGACTGTGACGATTTTGGCCCCCCCTGTGGTCAAAGTATGTAGTAACTTTTAGACCTCAAATAAAGAGAGAGAAATGACAGATGATGCACAGATTGACTGGAGGAAACTTACCGTCACCGCTCAGATCTTTAAAAAAAACATCTTTAAGGTGGAAATTTGCTGAGACTTTGCACAAACTAACAGACGTTTATTTTCAGCCTTATGACATTAAACTTCACAGCTGCTCTGCTCCCTCCTTCACGCTCGTACTGTTTCATATGTTAGCGTTAAACTCGTCCCCTCTGTAGCTCTGTGGACCTGCAGCCTTACAAGCATCACCGTCTCTAAACGAGTAATGTGAAACTTTAACGGGCTCCAAACACCAGAACATGAAACGTTACAAACCTCATGTTTCCCTCATGTGCAAACCACTCACTGTGTATAAAGATGGACGACACTCCTTCATGTCCTTCCACTGCACCAAGGTGAAGCCAAAACATCCTCCATGGAAGTTTGATTCCTTTGTTACATTTCCTCCCACCTTTACTTGTCCGCTCTGATGATGAGGTGAACTCAGAGCTGGAAGAGGTCTTCTGTTTTCCTCAGAGTTCGACCTTCAAGATCGAAACTCTGAGATTAAAACTGGGATTAAAGGTGGAGCTCTGAGATTAAAGGGTGACATTCTAAGATTTAAGGAGGAATTCTGAAATTTAAGAACGGATCTTTAAGATTAAAAAGTGTAATTCTAAGATTGAAGGCAGAATTCCTAAATTAAAGGTGGAATTTAAAAATTTAAACTCAAAAATGTGAATAAAGGCAAAATTCTGAGATTTAAGAACAGATCTTTGAAATTTAAGGTGGAATTCTCAGACTAAAGGTTGGCATTCTAGAATCAACGATGGAATTCTGTGATTCAAGTGCAAAATTCTGAGATTAAAGGTGGAATTCTATGATTTAAATGGGGAACTTAGATAGTAAAGGTGGAATTATGAGATTTAAGTTAGAATTTGAAGCTCAAGAGTGGAATTCTGAAATTAAAGGGTATAATTCTGTGATTTAAGGAGGAGTTCAGAAAGAAAAGATCTTTAAGATTGAAAGTGGAATTCTTATATTTAATAATGAAATTCTCAGATTAAAGGCAGAACTCTGAAATTTAAGGTGGAGTTCGTGATTGAAGGGCTAAATTCTGAGATCTAACGTGAAACTTTGTGATTTAGTTATCAAACTTTGAGATTAAAGGTGGAATGCTGTGATAATAAGTGGTATTCATGATCGAAATGAGAATTCTGTGATGTAAGGTCAAAATTCTGTGATTTAAGGCGGAATTCTTAAAATTGAAGAACAGATATTTGAGATTAAAGGTGGAATTTTCAGACTAAAGGGTGGAATGCTAAAATCAAAGATGGAATTCTGTGATTAAATGTGGGAACTTTGAGATTTAAGGTGGAATTCTGAGATTAAAGGGTTAAATTCTTAGATTAAAGGCAAAATGTTGAGACCATATGTTTCCTTAGAGGAGCCAGTTTACTACCTATACTTCAGCCAGTCACCAGGGGGAGCTCTAAACATTTTGGCTTCACTTTTTAAGTGTTTTCACATCATCCATCTTTTACACCATGTGTGTGTAAAACTCAAACCACGTGTGATAACGAATGTTTGCTCATGTGGGATCTATCAGGTGTTCGTTAAGGGCATCGGCTGTTTTTGCACAAACCTCTGAGGCCTGTGTTTGTTCTTTAGTGGAAAAATAAGAAGTAAAGAAAATAAAGCCTTTCACTGTAAATATTGGTGTTAATGGGTTTTATACGTCGCCTCTCGAGGTGCAGACCTGACCCTAAAGCTCAAACATCTGATGAAACACAAGAGTCTTTTATATTTTAGTGTTTTTTTTTTTCTTTTTGTTTTAAAAATGGTTTATTTCTTGATGTTTTGCTGCATTTCCTCTGAAAACAGACTGGACTGTGTGAGCGGAGGTGCAGCTGTCTGTTTTATCAGAGTGTTTGACGGACTGTAGAGGTGCTTCATGGAGCTATATGCAAGTTTATTTTACAGAATAAATATTTTACAAACTCTGAATTCATCTTTTCTTATTTCTCGGTTTCTGAATGAAATGTGTTCACGTTGCTAATGAGGAGCTTTATCAGTCAGCGTTCATGTCCGCTCTCCAGAGGTGAAACAAAGACAGGGAGCAGGAAGGAAAAAGAAAGAAAAAGAAAGAAAAAATAAAGTCAGAGAGAGCTAAAAGTGTTTCTCCAGCGCTCTGACTGGACTCTGCTTCATCGATCCCTCTCCTTCAGGTTTCTCTTCACAGCGCTCTACCTTTGCTCTCCTTCCAACAGAGAACCTGACATTTTCTTTTGTTTCTATTTTCTCCACGGATGAGTCAACCTGGACAGATCAGGACTCCACAGCTCCTCCTCCTCCTCCTCCTCCTCCTCCTGTCCTCACTCCGTCTCTGCAAACATGAAACCAGCCCAGAATAACTCCTCCACCTTCACACCTTCGTTCATCCACCTTCAGACCAGAAGCTAACGCTAACTGAAAGCTAAAGACTTAAAACACCCGACTTACATAAGAAAACCTGAGCAGGAACTTTCTGGGTTAATCTCCCTCCTGAAAAGTTCCCTGTCTCAGGGTTTAAGATTTTTTTGGGGGCGGAGCCTGCAAATCGAATAACTCCTTAATCAACTGTTAATGTAAAAGTGTTTCCAGTGAGTGGTCCGGTACGGATCAGTACAGTTTGACACGGATCCGATCGGTAAAGCCTGATCCTGGCGTGTGAGCTGGATGATGATAGCTGCGTCATCTACGTAATAGCATGACGTCATAGCAGCGCGACACAGTGTACCCCGCTAATTAATCCAACGAAGAAGAAAACACGACAGTAATCAAAGAGCAACAGGAGCAAAATCCAGCAATCCGTCTTCTTCTCTGACTCCAGTGTCTCTAGCTTCTGGGGTTGGATCAGTATGTCTGGCACTCCAACAGAAGGGTACAAAAATGTGGTACGGTACAGTACGGTACGGTACGGTACAGGTCTGACAGTTTTGGTCAAAGGAATCGCCACAAAATGCGTACCGCACTTAATTGCTTGGTAGAAACTGGGCTCAACACGACTTTCCTGACCCACAGGACAAACTTGCTGAATTTTCTTCCCATACTTTAGACGCCAACACGACTTTTGAGTCATTAAATTTGTCTGTTGTGGTTGTAGCAACAGGTAAAAAGCAACCCAGGAGTCAACAAATAAGCAAAATGTGTCAGAATTAGTTCAAAACCTGGTCTGCAGCGCGCATTCAGGGCATTGATATGTTTTTTTTTTGTTTGTTTGTTTGTTTTTTTAACAGCTATCGGCTATGGAGTAGTGACAGTGCCAAATTACAAAAATAAATAGATAAAAGAAGAAAATAAATAAATATATTAATAAATAAATAACATAAGAATCTATAAAAGAAAAAAAAAGATAAAGTATATAATAATCTACAAGAGAATAATTTAAAAAATGAATCAATAAATAAATTATGTTAGGATCTATAAACGAATTGAAAAATGAATTAATAAATAAATTTTTTATTTTATGGCTTTATTCTTTGATTAATATCACTTCATATAGCTTCTTTCTTTCTTTCTTTCTTTCTTTCTTAATTCATTTACTTATTCATTTATTTGGCACTTATCTATTTATATTTTTGATTTTTCTTTATATTTCTGTTTTTATTAGCCTTTTCTTTCGTGGATTCTTATATATTTTTTTATTCATCTATTTATTATTTCATAAGTTCTTATATAATTTATTTATTCATTTATTTATTCTTTTAATTCTTTTATAGATTCTTATATAATTTAATTATTCATTTATTTATTCATTTATTCTTTTATAGATTCTTGTATAATTTATTTATTCATTTATTTATTCTTTTAATTCTTTTATAGATTCTTATATAATTTATTTATTTATTTATTTATTCTTTAAAGATTCTTATATAATTTATTAATTAATTTATTTATTTATTCTTCAATAGATTCTTATTTAATTAATTAATTAATTTATTCATTTATTTATTCATTTATTCTCTTATAGATTCTTATATAATTCATCAATTTATTTATTTATTCTTTAATAGATTCTTATTTAATTTATTTATTTATTAATTTATTTTTTCATAGATTGTTATATAATTTATTTATTCATTTATTTATTCTTTTATAGATTTATTTTTGTAATTTGGCACTCTCACTACTCCATAATCGGTCATTTCTTGAGCTCCTTCACCCGGATAAGTTAAAAAAAACCTGAAATTCAAGCTAGTTTTTTTTTGTCTCATCTTAGCGTTAATTGTCTAATTAGACTTATTTTGAGCCAAATTCACCTGAATAGTCCAGAAAAATGTCTCATCTTAAGTTATTAAATTTAATAAAAGAAAATCTGCCAATGGAGTAACAAAAAGTACTTGTTTTGTTTCATGTATTAAGACTTTTTTTTTTTTTAAATGTGACCAAAAAAAAAAAAAAAATCCTATTTGCAGATTTTTTTTGCTATTTAAACTATCTATGGCGTTATTTTTAGTTTTTTTTATTAATCTTGAAACACAACGTACACCCTTGCCTAGATTCCTGTTTTTGCAGTGTGGGCTGTAATGCCACATGCTGACCAGCAGAGGGCGCCCTGCTTCAGCTCATGTTGAGGTGATGACGCAGTTTTCTCTCAGATTCCTCAGACCGGCAGCAGTGGAGTGAAACGTTTGAGCGCAGCTTGATGAAAATCAGATCTCTGAGCAGTTTCTCTCCGCTCAGACGAACTCTGAACCTGTGAATCACTCTGCAGAACGTTCTGGAAGCAGACTCCGCGTCAGCCCAGGTGATTTCACTCTCCCCTGTTCCTGCTGCTCGTCTCGCAGCACAGGTGACGTGTGTCAGCTGTAAATAAGTCCCATCATCCTCCACAAAACATCACCATGGCGACAAGGCCAAGAGCTGAGACACCAGCCGCTGTAGAGACACCAGTTGCTATGGCGACGGTCGCAGAAGGGGGGGACTGGAGAGCCAACATGGCCGACATGTGGAGAGGAGTTACCGCCTCAAAAGGCTGTCAGTCAGGGATCAGAGGAGGAACGCAACACCTTCACCAGAGCTGTGACTGAACGGAGACGTGTCGGAGATAAAAACGTCAAAAATCAATCCACAGCGGCGAGAACAGAGCATGATGGGACAGAACAGAGCATGATGGGAAAGAACAGAGCATGATGGGACAGAACAGAGTGCTACTGAAAGATCAAGGCTGAGAAAGATCACAGAGTAACAAACTGAGAAAACCTGACCAACAGGTGACAGGCTTTGATAAAGAGGAGCAGGAAGTCTTACAC
>NW_027437189.1:2223439-2448439 GCF_033239565.1 Halichoeres trimaculatus | reverse complement strand
TGTGACACAAATAACATCGTAATTACAACCCTGATTACGTAACACTCGCTGATCCTGCTTCTTCTTTAGTGTGGCTGATATGTGGAGTCCTGAAGAGCGTAATGTGACAACCTCTTCATCTTACACGAGGGGTTCCCAAACTTTTGGGACCCTAAAAATAGTGATGCTGGAGACCGATGACCCCCTGATGTAAGAAAACACCAACACACCAATTCAAAATCAGCAAAAAGTAGGCCTGAATGCCTTAAAGGTAGGGTCTGCAGGAATTTTCGTGACTTGTTCGTGGACACAACATTCAGACTGGGCTCCTCCTCTTTGGCTCTGTGCCAGCGGCAGCACACACCCGTAGCTACGTGGACACACTCACTAGCCCATCATCCGCTTGTAGCATCGCATTTCTACGTAGGGGAATCCAGAGAGCACCTGACTTGGCATGTTAGCACAAGCTAACCACGGGTACTTGACACATACCTGGTTAGCAGAAAGCTAACTTGTGTCACTCTTCGTCCTGTGCTGCTCTTCAAGTTCCTAAAAGCAAGTGAAGGTCGAGCCAAGCTTCACCATTTTCTGTTTGGCGTTTCATTTCACTTTGGTTGTTTTCTTCCTCTGTGCTACATCCACTATCCTAGCTTCTCTGATTAGGTTCTTCAACACGCAAAGTCACTTGCGCACTGGATGGGCTGTAATTGCCTGACATAACCATGCCTACTCTCCGCCTAGAAACATTCTGACACAACTACAATATCAACATCCAGGCCGAGGAGGGATACAGACACTGACACACGTGTATCGAAGCCCATCGGAGAAGGATTGAGCAGGAGGATTCCTGTAAAAAATTGACATTTTATCTTTTAGGAAAATCCTGCAGACTCTACCTTTAGTTTAGCTGATTGGTTGAAAATCAGACCACCTTTGTGCACATATTGCTGTTTCCTAACTTAATCTATCCCCGACAAGCAAATGAGTGGGGATTGTTCCCAAATTCTCTGACATTAGATGTATTGATTTCAAAAAGAGCAGGTCTGTTTTGATTTCGACTCTCCGAGCATTAAGGTGCAGAAATCCTGTCAGTTCCCAGCTTACAGTTCTGTAATTTTCTGAGTTGTCTCTGACTTTTTATGGCACGGCAACAGGAACAGAGGCAGTAAAACCAGAAAAGGAAATGGAGACACTTTGTCACAAGGCAACACAATCAATGTGTGATATTTCAGAGCGGTCACGGGCCGTCTGGTGTGTGAAGAATCTGATCAGTCATCCCAGTGATGCTGTTAGCGCTGCAGATTCTGAAGCCAGTGCAGCTCCTTTAGTGTCCATGAACTGATGCGAACCAGCAGAATCTTCTCTCTGTGAGCGTTTCAAATAGAGCTTTGATCCCCGTTCACATCAAATCCAGCGTCTCATGATTTCTTTCTGTAGTTTTGGCCACTCCCCGGTGCTTCTGTTGTTGTAATATTTGATGCATTTGAATGGAAACCCTCAGGCTTTAATCTCTTTTCCTCAGGACAGTTCACAACAAGACAGAAATCTGAGCTCTTAGAGGCTGAAGGATAACCAAAGGGATAGGTGTGCAAATCTACTTGTAACTTTCTGCAATAGTCAAGAATTGCCCATTCTTGACATAAATGTCTGGACCACAGACTGTATACAAAGATGGATGACATGACAGCTCCCCAAAAGTGAGGCAAATATCATTTAAAGCTTCATGATTGTCTTACCAAGTGGGCTGGATTAACGCCCCAACAGAGAATCAGATTTAATGGAGGCAGACCCTATCCATTCCTTTGTGCCTAGGAATGGGTACCTTTCACATTTGAAATGATACAGTGCCGATGCACCTGGCAACTGGTACCAGTAACCAACAGTACCAATTTTTGGTACTTTTGTGTTTTTATGGGGTACCAAATATTTATTGGTTTTATTGCCTGCTTTTCCACTATCTCAGTTCGGTTTATACAGCTTTTACATTGTTTATAGAATGAAGCAGAACAAAATACTCACCCAGAAGGCTTTCCTGATCCAAGCAGTGCTTCGGGAGATATTTAGATCCAAAATCGTGCAGCGGACGTCCGTATAATGGGATCCATCGGGGCATAGACAGCGCCGCTCCTAAAACTGCATTAATCGTCCAAAAACTCGTGTTTTTCACCAATATTCCATCATGGTCCGCTCCGGGTTAGTCCTCTGCTGCAGTCTGTGTCACTCCAGACAAAGGTAAACAAAGTCTTTGTCAGTTCAGAGGTCATTACAGCCACACAGCGCTGTCTGGAGTGACACAGACTGCCGCAGAGGACTAACCCGCAGCGGACCATGATGGAATATTGGTGAAAAACACAAGTTTTTGGACGATTAATGCCGTTTTAGGAGCGGCGCTGTCTATGCCCCGATGGATCCCATTGTACGGACGTCCGCTGCACGATTTTGGATCTCAATATCTCCTGAAGCACTGCTTGGATCAGGAAAGTCTTCTGGGTGAGTATTTTGTTCTACTTCATTCTATAAACAATGTAAAAGCTGTATGAACCGAACTTATCCTTTAAGTTAGCTAAACATGGCACAGGAATCGGTACCTATCGGTAAGTACCTATAAAAGTACGTATTTTGGTACCAATCCCTACCTGTGCTTATGGGTCATGGTTTGCAATGACAACAGATATTTAGGGATTGATATAATACTTTGGAAAAGTATGACGATGCAGAGCTATACTGCAGATTAAGATATTTGAGACCCCAAAATTTTTAGTGAACAGATAAGATAAGGGAGACAATCATAGTCTCGAACCGGCAAGGCTGGCTGCCGTCAGTTCTACAAGTTTGATTCGCTCTTTGCTTTTCTGCATCTGAGTCCTTTCAAGATGTGTGTGGTGAAATTTTATATTTTGTCTGTATCCTTGTATTAAATTCTCCATTTCCTCGGCTTAAAATATGTTTTTATTGATCTTTTCTTAGTGACACCGTCACCGCTTGCCAGGTCTATCACTATTTATGCGTAGTAGGCATGCGCAATTCCAATTTGTTGGGTAGTGGTTTTCCAGGGGGCCCCCTCAAATTATGACACTTGTGCCTCTTTCATGGTGCAATAAGTGAAGTGGCTAATGATTTGCAGTTGTGCATGTGGCTAAAGCTACGACCAAATGGGCCTTTCCATAACACTAAGTTAAGACGAAAGGTTTTGTTTGCTGTTCGACTGAATGCAAGATTCTGAGAAGCTTGGACTTGAAAAAGAAACTTGCCTTGCTCTTGAACAACTGGTGGAAACTGGTGAAACATGTTGTCCATCTTTGTGTACAGTCCATGATCGGGACCCACGTGTGCTCGAACTGATTTGATTTACCTGTGGTTAACTGATGCATGACCCTCGACATCTCAACTTCCTGTCCAAAGAAAAGTCATCTGATTGGTCCCAATATTGTATACATGAGCATGCAACCTTCAGTGAATCTGTGCCTGAGCTTTGGAATGAGCATCTTGATTTTTCAGCAAACAGCTGGACTGTGTGTTCGTCCAATCAGACAGTGGTAACCGATAGCAGAGGACTGGGGCACAGCTGACTGTTGCTGTCCACCCGGGTCCCGTGTGTCAGGAGCTCCTCCACTGTCGTCCAATCATCAAGCAGCTTACTGTTCCTCAGCCGGTTCTGCTTCATGTGGCTCAGCTCCAGCACCGTCTGAGACGACAGCGCCCCCTGCAGTCCCCCGCCCTGCTCTTCCCCTCCTCCCCTCCTCTCCCTGTGTTGCCTTGCTAACGCCACATGCCGTCTCCTCTCCGTCCTGCTCCAGTACCGCCCCGCCCATCGTCCATCGTCCTCTTCCTCGCCTTCCCTCCCTCCACCTCCTCGCACCTCCTCATCCGTCGTGACCTCACTGCGTTCCCTCGCCAGCCGGTAAGCTCGGGCTCTGAGCAGCTGGTTCCTCACTGACTTCTGATTGGACAGTCTGGAGCGAGGGGAGGGTGGGGCTCCCAGTGTGCTGTACAAGGGACCAGTGAGACCTTTATGGTTGCTGGTGCGATTCCCAAGAGTCTGGATACCACGCCAGTCTGATGTACCGCTGGAGTTAGACCCAGGACTCTTGGAGAGCGAGTCCTCCTCTCTGCTGCGGCTCGTACCTTTGCTGCTCCTCAGAGAGTTCTGGTGATTGGTCAGACTGGTCCTGTCCAAGCTGAGGTGACTGGTGGAGTGGCTGTTGCTGGGATAACTGGCCCGGCTCCTCGGTCCTATTGAGCCGGTCCCTTGTTGGCTGTTTTGGAGGCTGCTCTGCTGAGTGTTTGTTTCTATGGTGTTGGGATGACTGGCCCTACGACGGCGCTGTCCTTCACTTAAATCCATTATGGTTCGACTCCGCCCTGGGGCCTCTATTGTCCCACCTCCTCCCTGATGCTGCTCCAACCACAGCGCCCTTCGCTGGCATGGTTCTGTACGGCAACCTACGGACAGACAAAAGTTATCAGATCAATAACTATTGGTGTTTCAATGTTGGGAATTAGAGTTGAATTGAAAGCTGTTTCTAGATCTTACCGATGGAAGGCGAAGGTGGCGAGCGATGGCGTGGTAAGGTGGGGCTCCTCTCTGCTCTGTGGAAGTGAACTGTGGTGGTTGTGCTGTTACCCACAGTGCAGTGGGACGCCTGTGGTGTACCACCGTGTGTTACTGGAGTTGTCTCAGGGATGGACTCCAAATCCCAGCGTCCCCTCTGCTCTCTGGGGGAGTGCCCAGACCGGAGATGGTGAGTTTGTCTATGACTTCCATGGATCTTGTGCAGGCGTCTGTGCTCCCCTGTGCTGACACTGTGAAAGCCAGAGTCACTGGGTTCAGAGGAGATCAGGGACTCCGAGGAGGAGGAGGAGCCTTGGGAGGAAGCGGTGTGGCCTGGTAGTGAGGACATAGCATCTGTCTCTGCCTCAGAGAGTGGTATCCGATGGTTTGGGCTGTCAGGACCACATCCCAGTCCACTGTCCAGCTCACTTAGGGGAAGGTATCCGAGATGACGATCTGACCTCCAGGGAGGCCGATAGTCAGCCTGAGGAGGGAAGAGAACAGGTGACATTTAATTGATTATTTCTTCAAACACAATGATACAACAAGTAGCGTCTTAAGATGCCAAATATCTTTGAGCATCCTGTATCATCTCTGGCATCACTGGCAAGTTGATGCGAAAGAAGGAAAAAATGGGAATGGCAATCTTGCAACCCAACCGGTTATCCTTTGTGGTAATGTTTTCATCTTATGGGGTTGGAGTCAATGAAAGACTTCCAGCCAAGGATTCCCACCAACTTTAGAAGCAAGAACAGAAACAGGGTTGGATTGAACTGCTTTTTGGATGACTGCCGGTAGGTCCTAGGATTGCACTCCCAAAATTTCGACCATTGCTTGGAAGTCCAGAAGATGATACTCCCTGTTTCCAAGCTGACTATCATCTTCTTTATTCTTAAAGTGGTTCAGGCAAACCTTGGACTGATGTTTGGGCTCATTGTCTTGCTTTAGGATGGACCCTGACCAACAAGGTTCACTCAGGTGGTACTGCATGGGGGGCACTGAAGAGTACTGTGGGAGCCCCTTACTCAATACAAGTCCCAGACCATGTATGGCATACAAAAAACCTTATCATTCGTCCACAGCTCCATCTTCCTGTCCTCAGTAGTCAGTTTTTGGGGTCTGATGGTCCAGCCTCATGTTCTCCTTCTGCCTCTGCCTAAATCTCAAAGTCTTCTCTTCACAGTAACTGAAACTGAGACTGTGACACCATCACGTCTTTGAAGCTGTGAAGCTTGAAGCTGTTGAGAATCAGAAACTGGTCTTCTGATTCTGGTTCGGCTTTGACTCTGCCAGACCTCTTCCTTTCAGAGTTTCTAGTCCCAGTTCTTGAGTGTCTTTGGATGCTGAAGGAATCTCTTCTCTCTGAGCTCACCTTGACTTTCTTTGACTTCTATCTCTGGATCAAGGACCTCTTTCTTGAAATGTCTCTCTTTCGTGATGAATCGTCTTTCCTTGCCCATTTTAGACTGTTGCATGACTTTCTGCAGAACAGTCCTGTTCACCATGAGAGTCTGGTACCATGGTGAGTTCAGGTCTACTTCTCTACACACACAGATGGTGGAAGGAATCAAGAAAACTTGGGAAAACTGGGATTTTCTCAACCTCTGGCCTTTCATCACTTACCCTACACCATGTCAAGCTATTCATTGGGCTTGAGCTGCTTGAAATATTAAGACATCTGGCTGATAGTATATACAAATAAATGTCTGAGAAGTAAGATTGTTGGAAGTCTACTCAGTGAGTTACCTGTCTTGGAAAAGTCTTCGGACCCATTTCTTCCGTGTTGTAGCAGCCAACCAGGCAGCTCTCTGAGTTCGGTTGGTACGGCATCATTTCTGGCCCCTGCTGTAGAAACAAAAGACACTTCAAGATGATTGTACAAAACAAAACATCGAGAGCACACCATCAGAAGATCAGAATTTGCTAAACCACCTGGAAGTCCAGTCTGTCCAGGTGATCCAAGCTGTAAGAGACACTGGGAAGGTAGCTGTGCCCCAGCTGCTGCTCGTTCGATCTGGTCAGGTAGCCGTTGGGAGGGTAGACATCAGGTGACATCATCATTCGACTGCTGGCCGAGTACAGGTCAGGTGACACGGTCATGTGACTGTAGTAGGGCCTGTGGAGGAGGAAGCAAAGGGAAGCCAGGGTTTGAGCCTCTCAGTCTTCAGATATACGCCTCAGATGAGCTAAAATGGTCCGACCTGTGGTATGTAAATTCCTGGATGAATATTTAAAGCCTTCATGCACATGTATAATCTTAGCATGTGTTGCACTGACAGCTGCCTCAGCAGAACAACCTCCCCTCATGAATATTCAGGCGCTCAGAGAGGCGATCTAACATCCTGCTGACCTTGCAAACTGACCAACGCTTGCGTCCTAAACTAATCCTGAATTTTGCCGCCCCCCTCACCCGGCACTGTAGGCCTCTCCCTGGACGTCCTCCCCCTCCACCAGTCCCATCGCTCTCAGCGCCTCCCAGTGCCTCTCTGTTGGGACGCTGCACTCATTAGCACACCGGGAGCGGCGCCTCCTGTGACCACGGTCCCTTCTGGCCTCGACCTGCACGTTGATCGGCTGGCCGTACTCGTCCACAAAGTGCAGCTCCTCCCGGTGGTGTCGGTGGCGAGCCGGCTCTCGAGATTTGGCCTGAGGAGAGAGGATTGATCAGGGTCACAGTGCATGATACTTAATGAGCGCTTTAAATCAACATCCATTAATGAAAGACCTGAGAAACTCTCCCTCATCTTCTGCTGATATCTGCAGTATCGATAAAGGACACAAGCAGCCGCACGGCACCGTGGTAAAGTGGGAGTTTAGCCTCCAGTACAAGGTCAGCCACTTCTTTTGTTTCTAACTTTTTGGCTTGCATGACTACAATTGTGTTGCATAACGTGGCATATGATTCATACTCTCTTTATATAAAAAGATAAAGGATTGAGCCATTATGTTTGGTTGGAGAGCAGCAGAGAGGAGCTCTGCAGGTCTCTGTTTCTGCTCCTCTCACTGATTATTTCCTCATTTTGAGGATGACGGTGTTTAAATTAACGAACACAGCGGCTCCGGACCTCGACCCTCCATGACACACGCTGAAAGGGAACTAATGTGCTGCATTTAGAGAACAACATGTCTTTTTAATTAGTTATAGAGTATTATTCACAAAAGTCTGACTGAATGAGAGTTTCACTGTGTAAAATCTGGTTTGGTAGATGAGTAATTGTAAAGAGAACATCCTCAGAATACAAAGCACGAATCCCGGATGTTCAGACTGAGCGTGTGCACATTTTCAAACCTCTACAAATTCACATGTTGTGGAAATCCCTGAATCTGTCTGAAAACCGATCAAATCTTAACTTAACTCTACTTTTCTTTACGAGCTAAGGTATTTATCAACAGTTAGGTAGAGCTACGCATTGAAACCTGACAACAAGCTAACTTTGTCAGTTTGTAGCGTAGCTTAGCAGCTGCTATATTTCTCTCTCCTCACAGCCCGGTGCTCTGAGACGTGTCTGTAACGTGTAACGTTAGTGAATCCTGGTTCTGTCCTACCAGAGCTCATCTACCAACTCCAACCTCACCAATCAGAGCTAACGTAACCTGGCTCTTCATTTTATTGATAGACTCTCAAATTTGAACAGACCACTGCAGAATAACTGCTGACTGTGGGTTGGAGGCTACATTAGCACAAACACATTAACCTGGGTTTTAGCCTTTATCCTGCATTTTAGCTTTTAGACTATGTTTTAGCCTTTAGTGCAAGTTTTAGCCTTGAGCTTGTGTTTTAGCCCTTAGGTCTTGATTTAGCCTTTAGCATGCATTTTAGCAACTAGACCATGCTTAAGCTTTCAGCTTGTATATAAGCCCTTAGTTTGTGTTTAAGCCTTCAGTGCTTATATAAGCCTTACGCTTGTTAGCCTTTAGTTTGTATTTTAGCCTTTAGCATATATTTTAGCCTTCAACTTGTGGTGTAGCATGTAGACCATTCTTTTAGCCTTTAGCTTGTGTTTAAGCCCTTAAGTCGTGAATTAGCCTTTCACCTGTGTCTAAGCTTTTTGTCCAAATTTTAGCCTTAAGCTCCTTAGCATTTAGCTTGTGTTTTAGCCATTGTTTTAGCCTTTAACTTGCATTTTAGCCTAAAGCTCATGCTTAAGAATTAAGCTTGTGTTTTAGCCTTCAGCCTATTTATTAGCCTTTAACTTGGATTTGAGCTTTTGGCCCATTTTTTGGCCTTTAGCATACAAGTTAAGCCTTTTGCCTGGGAGTTAGCCTTTAGCTGATATTTGAGCTGTTACCATGTGTTTTGGCCTTTTGCTTTTATTTTAGCCTTTACCTTGTGTTTTAGCCTTCACCGAGTGATTTAGCCTTTAGCCTTTTTTTTTTTAGCCTTTAACTTGTATTTGAGTGTTTGGCACATTTTTGGCTTTTAGCATACAATTTAAGCCTTTTGCCTTGGAATTAGCCTTTAGCTTATATTTGAGCTGTTACCATGTGTTTCAGCCTTTTTCTTCTATTTTAGCATGAAGCTCGTGATTTAGCCTTTAGCTTACGTTTTAGCCTTCGGACCATGTTTGAGCCATTAGCCTACGTTTTAGCCTTAAGCCTATGCTTTAGCCTGTGAATTTGCCTTTAGCTCATACTTAAGCATTTAGCTTGTGTTTTAGCCTTTAGCTTGTGCTCTATCTCTCTTCTGTTTCTCTTTCTTCTGCTCTTCTGTCCTTTTTCTGTCTGACAGTTTCACTCCAGTGTCCACCATCACTACAAAATTAATCACAGAAATCTGCCAGAAGCTAAGAAGTAGCATTTGTAAATAACCTATATCGGAGCTGATAATCTTATTTTAAAGTGTGGATTAGGATTGAGCAGATATCTAAACACACTTTTTCAAGATTACTTAGAAACTCCTCAAAGAGACTTTAAAGAGGGGTTGTGTTATTTTAAGTCTTAATTTTGTCCCTTTGGTGCCCCTGTAGTATCTCTCTTTGTTTTTTGCTGCTGTCTCTTTAAGGCTCCAGCTTCTCTCTGATTGACCAGCGGTTAGTGTTTGAGGTGATCCTTATGTCACCAGTCTGAACATCCAGTGTTGTTATTTTGTATCCATGGTGAACTTTGGCAGACAGCCTCTGGTGGTCACATGAGGAACTACAGGTGTTTCAGCTCGTTGTTGATTGTCTTCACGCTCTGAGCTCAGGAGGAAAAAAAAACAAACAGATGATGTAAAATGTAAGTGTGTCACTGTTCTGCCGCCCGGGTACAGAAAAGGACAGCTCGCGCCCTGGAGGACTTCCTGTCGCTATGAGTCGACACGATGACAAAACGACGAAGGAGGCGGTTTGTGTTGAAACGTCACGTGTGAGAGTGAAGACCAAGTTACAGAGAGCCGGTCTTCATAGAGAAAGGATGTAGGTCAGGATCCAGTAGCAGGCCTCTGTAACCCCTGGACCAGTACTGGAGTCAGTACACTCTCAGTGGAACGGCCTGGGGCCACACACACACACACACACACACATGTGAGCACACATAAAGACTGGCTCACATAGATGCAGAATGACATGAGTGCATACATAAATAACCAGTTTGTAGTTCATACATGTGGAAACCTGCTCCACACAAGGTCATACACACTCATCACACACACACACAGACACACACACACACACTGGAATCAGAGAGTGAGAGTGATGTACCCTGGAGAAGTGTGTTGCGCTCTGCTGCACTTTGACAGTAACGCAGACTGATCTATCCGTCTCTCTCGCTGTTTTTCTTCTTTTTTTTTCGTGAAGCTTTGACTCAATTTGCAGTGAGTCTCAAAGTGCAAAACTCTGCAGAATGTGACACCCCTCGTTCTCAGCACAAAATCACAGAAAGCGTGCAAAAAGCGGAGTGGAAGTGTCAGAGGCAGCGCGCTTTGGAAAAGTGAATCAGAGCCGGTGGAATTCATTCAGCTGGATTCAGACGAGCTGCTGGGAGGAAACAGTCCAACATGGACGAAAGGCTACAGCTCCTCCAGTCTTTTAATGTCTCAGTAAAGCAGGAAGTTGAAAGTTTAAGTCTTAACCTAAAGTCTTAAAGTTTTTCCAGTTTAAAGAGTGACCCTGTAAAGTGGAGACCTTCAGCTGAACGTGTCAGTGGTCAGGTTCAGACACAGAGGAAGTCATCCTGGTTCAGATTGATATATGTGTCATAATCTCATCAGATCAGGGTTTAACGAGGATCTAAAGCTGCTGGAGAAGGATGCATCCTGCTCAGAGCTGTTTTTCCTCAGCTCACCTGGATGAAAGTCATTCAGGAGCCACAAAATCTACTTAACTTCACATTAAGACAAAAAAGTGGATAATCTGGTGAATAATTAACTGAATGTGAAGTTTTTGGGTGTGTTTTGTGATTTCTTAGTTTTTTGTTTTTAATAAATTTGCAAATTTAAGAAAAAAAAACCCAGAAAGTTGTAATGTCATAGATTTTACAAATTTGCAAAATTTATGAAGTTTCAATAAGTTGACAATAAAAAATAAACAAATAAAAAATTTGCGAGATAAAAAGAGAAATTAAAAAATGTGCAAAATTTTGATATTCCAAAAAATTTGCTGTAATGTTATAATTTTGCAAAAAAAAAAAAAAATCCTAAATAATGCCATTTTTAAATTTTGCTTAACTTCCAAAATCTTTTTTTAAAGCAAAAAATGAGATTTAAAAAAGAATTCAAACATTTGCTTAATCTTCAAGAAATATGGATTTTTTTCCTAATTTGCAAAAATGTCAAAAAATTGAAATAAAAAAAATCCAAAAAAATTGCAAAAAATAAAAGATTTATTTCAAGAGGTGATGTCTTTTTTTTAAGTACAAAATGTTGTATTTTGATTTTACTTAGTGTCTGTGTAGTTATCATTATTACCCTCTGGAAGAAAAATAATTCTTTATTTTAATCATTTTTCAAAGCTACAAGGAGCCACTGCAAAGGAGTCAAAGAGCCACAAGAGGGTCCAGAACCACAGGCTGAACACCCTTGCTTTAGTGGTTGGGGGAGCGCTCAGGGTTGCACGATACATAGATACTTAGAAAGTATCGATACCCCCTGTTTTCAAAAAGTAAACAATACAACGTGTTTAAATATCGATACTCCAAGGCAATTTTTTTTGTCTGAATCAGAGACATTTTGACTCAGGCAATTTGTGAGTCTGCAGCCACCGAGCTGGGTCCTCTCTCCTCTCTGAAGTGGGCGGAGCCTCTCATTCCAAACTGTGTGTGTTGTTGTGAAGTTCAACAGTGAGCCAGTATTAGCTACGTTCGTCGATCGAGCTATGCTCGTCCATTTTCAGTCCAACGTCGTTGCTAACGTGCATCTTAATTGTGTTGACTAGCTCACAGTTTGATGTCTTAAGCTGCATGAAAGCCAAATTTGGCATTACTCTGCTTATTAAGCCGACAGTCATGGGCGGCTTGGTAAACCAACAGACGTTTCAAAGCCCGTCTGTAAAGCTTACGACCGACACACATGGAGGAAACACTACGAACAAGACAAAGCACCTCACCGTTCAGCATCCTCTCCTCCTTAAAGAGCAGGAGTGACAGATTCAAACGATGTGCCCAAACACAAAAGCCAAACAACTGTCAGTTACTTTGTGAAAAGCAACCAGTTCACCACTGCTTGTAGTTGATATACGACAAATAATAATCAGCGTCTTAAACACATGAGCCTTGTGAATCAGCATCGACTCACTTGAGGCAGCCTTCCCTTCAAGCTGCTTCTGTTCATTTTCTGATGTTTTAGTTTTGCCATGGCATTGATCAAGTATCAGTACCGAGATGTTTTAGGCAGGAATCGTATCAAACCATAATTTTGGTATTGACAACACTTGCTTGGACCAGCTTTAGATGACTTTGTCTCTTGAGCTGGTTTCCTTTATAGAGTCAACAAATTCATTTCATCAGAACCAGCACAGGCTAACTGCTATCAGGCTAACGAAAGGTCTTCACTGTTGTCATAGGCCTCGTTTTCACCAAAAGGTCCAGTCTGTATCAGTACAGTTTGGTACGGGTTGGATCAGCCAACTGTGCCTTTCTTGGTAGGCGTCTTGTAAGTCAGATACTGATTGCCAAGCTATGTAACAGTGGGACAGTATAGCAGTGTACCCTGCTAATGAATCCAACGAAGAAGAAAAACATGACACAGTAAACAAACAGCAACGATGGAAGACATCCAGCAGTTAGAACTACCTTGCTTCTAGCCCCACCTTTGGGACTGGATCGGTACGTCTGGCACCCCAACTGAAGGGTCCCAAAAAGTCCGATGGTAGGGGTCAGTAATTTGGCGACTTGTCCCGTTAGTCAAAGGAAACGCCATAAAATGCGTGACTTAAGCCTGTTTCCACCAAGCGGTTCGGTTCGTTTGGCACGGAACACATTTTTCTGCGTTACCACTGACTAACACTGACAGATCCCCAAATAACCAAGACGTACCGTCCCACTTTTTGGGGCTCTTCCGTAGGGGTGTCAGGCATACCGATCTAACCCCAGAAGGTGGAGCTAGAAACACTGCTGTCCATTGATTGGTCTAAAGAATGGTCACTTCCTGTGTGACAGTGGCAGCTGTATTTCTCCTGGCGGCTCAAAGACTTCTCTGAAACAAAGCTTGATTGATCTTTTAACGAAGCGCCACATGCCAATCACAGAGAGGACGAATTGTTGGGTGTCTTCCATCATTGCTCTTTGATTACTGTGTCGCGTTTTTCTTCTTCGTTGGATTTATTAGCGGGGTACACTGTGTCCCACTGCTATGTCGTCACACAATTATGTTACTAATGCGGCTGTCGGCATCGGACTTACACGCCGCCCACCAAGAAGGGCACGGTTGGCTGTGGAAACGCAAACAGGATCAGGCTTAACCAAGCCAACCCTTACCAAACTGTACTGATCTAAGCTGAACCGCTTGGTGGAAACAGGGCTTTGCTGCCCTCTCATGGTCTGGTGCTGTGTTACATTATCTGTCCTGGTCAAAGAATGGACCGGGACAGACCGTGCAAAAGTTCCTGGACCACTCAGTTCTTGCTTGTGGGAATCAACATCACAAACATACATCCACGAGACACCCTGGTCACGGCACCAGATCTAAGGTCAGTTCGTCTTTGCTCTGTTGCACTTTAACTCTGCCCTCACATGTCTGTCAACCTTACACTGCAAAAACTGAAATCTCACCAACTCGTATTTTTGTCTGATTTTTAGATAAAAATGTCTTCTCAGACCTCGTTTGAGACAATCTGTCCGCACACTGATCCAAACCCCCGTTACTGAAATAGCACAAGATCTTCACAAGATCTTTAGGAGACAGAGGGTCGTAGCCATGAAAGACCTGTAGCCCCGCTCCCGACAGGCCTCCAGAGGGCTGACCAATCAGGGATAAGGGGGTTTGTGGAGGAGGGAGCCTTAAAGAGACAGCAGCTTAAAGAAAGTGTTTCAGACAGAGGCTGAAATAAGAGTTTTCTGAACGACTAGGGGAAGAAAAGACAGACACTGATCCTCCTTCTTGTCTGAGGCTCTGGGCTCTGAATGAATCCTTCTTCCAATCAAATAATAAACTAAACTTTGTTGGTTTCATGTGTGAAGAGTCGTCACCTCCTGCTGAGCTGACAGCTGAGGATCTCCTGAATGTAAATGTTTGAGCGCTCTGCTGTGACACCGTGGCGAGGGAAGGATAGTTGCGGATCAGAGTGGGTTTATGTCCGTGACGAGACGCCAACGGCAGGATGTGGTGTGATGGAGGAGGGATTGACAGGTTGACGTGTTCGATGAGACCGACGGCTGCGTCGCCTGAGGACGTACAGATTACTCCTAAAGCAAACATTAACTCTCCGTCCTGTTGTTCTCATGTGTCGTGCCAAACGGGAACAAAAACACAGACGCTCCTGATTATAACCTGCAGGAATCACAATGAGCCCAATCAAACCGTCATTTTCTCCTGATTCCCAGACAATGAGCGTGAAGAAGAAAAATAACTCCACCATCCAATCGTCTGTGCAGCCGAGTGTTTCAGAGCCTCGTCACTGAATAAAAGACTGACACTCTGACACCAACAGAAAGAAACCGTGACTCATGCTCCTCAGTTTCCCTATTACTGAATGTGAAGCTTTAATGATCAGAGAATAAATCAAGCAAAGATCTCTCAGAGATTATTCATGTGTAAGGTTTTCCCTGAAGGAGTCATTGTGATGTGGTGAGCTCCACTACAGAGTCATGTCTGTCTCTGGAAATACAAAAAGTCAGCGCTGAATCAGGATTAATTTATCCTCCAAAACTAAATTTCTTCCTTTGTTCTGACGATGGAAACAACAGTGCCCCCTAAGGGTCACAGCAAGATTTTTTTTCACACAATACTTTTGTATATATTATTTATTTCATATTGCAATATGTCATATTATTGAGAGAGAGTGCAAAATAATTGCAAGGAAATGCAAAAGTTGAACGAAAATGAATGAACAAAAATATTTGAGGGAACGCCAAAGTTTTGCGAGGGAATGCAAAAGTGTATCAAGGGATAACAAAATTATTGTAAGGGAACGCAGAAGGAGAACAAAGGATGCAAAACAACACTGAGGGAACGCAAAAGTTTTCCAACAAATGCAAAAGTAGAACAAAGGAGCACAATATTATTGAAAGGGAACGCAAAAGTAAAAGGAAGAAATGCAAAACTTCACTCAGGGAATGCAAAGTTTTGCGAGGAAATGCAAAAATATAAAAAAGGAATGCAAAATTACTGCGAAAGACTGCAAAATAATTTTAAGGGAATGCAAGAGTAATTTAGAGGAATGCAAAAATAGAACAAACAGGTGCAAAACTTTACCAAGGGTATTCAAAAGTTTTGCGAGGAATACCAAGTATGACAAAAGAATGCAAAATGATTGTCAAACGATGCAAAATTACTGTGAGGGACCCCAAGTTTTGCATAGAAATGCAAAAGTATAACAAAGGAATGCAAAACTGTACTGAGAGATTGCAAAAGTTTTGTTAGGAATGCAAATTATAACAAAGATTGCAAAATTATTGTGACAGCGCAAAATTACTGTGAAAGAATGCAAAAAAATTGTAAGGGAATGCAAAACTATAATAACAGAACACAAAATTATTGTAAGGGAATGCAAAAGTAGAAGAAAGAAATGCAAAACTTTACTAAGGGAATGCAAAAATTGTGAGGGAAAGCAAAAGTATAAAAATGGAATGCAAAATTATCCTAAGGGAACGCAAAAGTAGAACAAAGAAATGCAAAACTTCACTGAGGGAATGCAAAAATATAACAAGGGAATGCAAAATTACTACAAAGGCATGCAAAAAATGGAAGAGAACGCAAAAGCATTGTACAGGAATGCAAAAGTAGAAAAAAAGAGGTGCAAAACTTTACCAAAGCAATTCAAAACTTTTGCCAGGAATACCAAGTCTGACAAAAGAATGCAAAATAATAGTGAAGGAATGCAAAAGTTTTGCAAAGGAATGCAAAAGTGTAACAAAGAAATGCAAAAAATATTAGAAGAGACTGAAAAGAATTGTAAAGGAACGCAAAAGTAGAACAAAGAAGAACTGAACTGAAGGAATTTAAAAGTTTGGCGGGGAATACTAAGTTTGACAAAAGAATGCAAAATTACTGTGAAGGAATGCCAAAGTTTTGCAAAAGGAATGCAAAAGTGTAACAAAGGAGAATTAAATTATTATAAAGGAATGCAAAATTACTGTGGAGAAATGCAAAATAATTGTAAGGGAACAAGAAGAAAGAAATGCAAAAATTTACTGAAGGACCACAAAAGTTTTGCGAGTAACACAAAAGTATCATGAGGGAATGCAAATGACTGTGAAGGAATGCAAAAGAATTGTAACGGGGTGCAAAAGTAGAACAAAAAAAAACAAAAATTTACTGAGAGATTGCAAAAGTTTTGCAGGGAATGCAAAAGTATTACATCAGGGAATGCAAAATTACTGTAAGGGAATGCAAAAGTTGTTGTAAAGGAACACAAAAGTCTTCCTTAAAATAATCTTGCCATGACCCTCTGGGGCCTCCGTAGGAAACACAGCGGTGGTTTCTCCTCAGGTTTTTCTTTCAGCTCTCCTCCTGACCCCGTTCTGTCCCCGTGTTTATCTCCCTCTTCTCCATATAACACTGTTTATAAGCTGATATATATAGACTGATGTATACAGAGTGACTGTGGCGCCCGGTCTGCTGTGTGTGTGTGTGTGTGTGTGTGTGTGTGTTTGTGTGTGTGTGTGTGTGTTTGTGTGTTTGTCTTCATCTATCTCACAGCGCTGGTCATCTCTGCAGCCGTCAGCTCGGGTTATGATCTGCGTCCTCTCTCTGTCTCTGTACTGTACTGTGAGGGTCCATCAGAGGTCCACTGACCTGCTACACCACGTGTGTGTGTGTGTGTGTGTGTGTGTGTGTGTGTGTGTGTGTGTGTGTGTGTGTGTGTGTGTGTGTGTGTGTGTGTGTGTGTGTGTGTGTGTGAGAGGAAGTCATCCGATAAGGTGTTTGTTTATCACTCATCAAGGATGAAACCTCCTGCGACGTGTGGAGCTGATAATCTCGTGTTTCAGAGATGAATCCTCGCTCCTGCAGATCGTTCAGCGCAGCGTGTCTGAAGCGAGCGTCGAGCCGCGGCCCGAGCGGCCTTTTGATCACCGAGGCGTTCAGCCAGGAGACGCGGCGTTAAACCAGAACACGGCTAAGCTCCCTGATCACCGCGCAGGGTAGAAACCTCTCAGAGCTCCACAAAGAGCAATTACTGAGATGTGACTTTGTTTCATAACGGCGCTCAGAAACAGGAAACACTCTCCTCTGGAGGAAGCCGAGCTGCAGCACTCTCTCTTTCCCTCAGAAAGAATAACTCAGCAGAAAACAGCCTCTCCTCTCCTTCACCCTCAAATGTTTGCTTTGCTGCAGTTGAGTCACCGGTGGAAGAGAAGCTCAGGAGGTAAAACTGGAAAAAAAACTCTCTGAAGGATTCAACAAGTGGATCGATACGAGGCTCAGCACGGAGAAACATCCAGCAGCGTTACAAAAACACACACACACACAGAGCTGCTTTAGAGGTTTGGAACGGAGGAATGTGTGTGTGTGTGGAGTGTGAGCATTTAAAACTTAAAAAACATCAAAACCACCAACTGAACATCTATGGCTGTACGCCAAATCGTGCACTTCCATTAGTAAACAGCCAACATGGCGACCACTGAGGGCCAGAAGTGTCCGGCGTTTTGAGTTCAGCAGCTCAGAAACCAAAGTGTGCTGAGTTTATCCAACGATCAGCGTGAAAAAACCTGATGCTCTAAAAACAAAACAAATAAGACACTGATGGAGCAAAGCGCAGTCACACTCTAAGTTAAACTGTTGTTTAATGACTTGAATATTTGAGTAAAATACTGTCGACATTTCATCTAAAGCAATAAACACACATTAAAAGTACAGGAAGTTCAGTCTGGAACAAACTGGTAAAATTGCTGCCAGTTAAATAGAAAATTGTTTTTGTTATTATTTAAGTAAAATTCTTTAAAATAAATAAATAAAAAAATTCGTAAAAGTAAGATTTTTTTTTTAACTGTTACAGTATTTTTCTGTCAGTTTTACTTGTTACTGTAATCTACTGTTCTTTGGAAAGTAACAATTGAAAACTTGATAAAAATAAAAAAATAATTTTAAACAGTAAAACGCCTTTTTGTTATTGTCACAATAAACATTCATTTATATATATATATATATATATATATATATATATATATATATATATATATATATATATATATATATATATTTATATATGTTAGTGTGTGTTTCAGAGGTGTTTCATTCACAACTGTAATTTTTAAAGTCTTACATTAAAAAATGTGATTCTTTTCATTCCATTTTTTTTCCAAAATTAAAATTTTTTGATATTTATTAAGAGTAAAATCTGTGTTTTTTTTGTAACTGTATTTTTTTCAACATTGAAAATGACTTTTGTTTAGGTTTAAACACGAAAAACAGTATTTTTCTTCATTAAAAAACTGCAGATTTTTTTTTCAAAAATCACTTTTTCCCAACAGTAAGAACTGTTTTTTTATTAAAAAAAAAAAAAAAAATTTGTAATGGTAAAATTTTTTTTTTAGTGTTTTATTAAAAGATGGTATTTTTAAAATATTCTTACCAAAAAAAAAGTATTTTTCTTCATTAAAAAACTGGATTTTTTTTTTCAAAGTTATTTTTTTTCCCCAACATTTAGAACTGTGTTTTTATAGTAACTGTGTTTTTTTAACATTAAAAAATATTTTTGTATGGTAAAAAAAAAACCTTTTTCTTTAGTGTGTCATTAAAAGATGTTTATTTTTAATTTTTTAAATTCTTACACAAAAAACAGTGTTTTTCTTCCATAAAAAAACTGTAGGCTTTATTTTCCAAAAATTATTTTTTTAAAGTTACTCCAATTTTTTTTCTTTTTTTTTCTTTAAAATATTTTTTTTTGTTTTGGTTTAATTTTTTTTTTTTAGTGTTTCTTAAAAAAAAACAAAAACCAAACCCCCCAAAAAAACAACTATTTTTTTCATTGTTACTTTAATTTTTGTTACATCATTACATCAAAACTGTGTTTCCTGTTACTGCTGCTACAGTGGTTAATATACATATTTTATATATATTTATTTATTTTTTCTGTTTTATTCAATTTTAAAGTGACCATAAGTGTGTAGAAGAAACGTGCTTTCAAACAAAAACAGTATATTAAAAACTACAATCTGTATACTTTCTTCACTATATATTCTCATTTGACACTGACAGTTTTTTACAGAGCATTAATCTGTTTACTTTGAGCCCTGATTCTCAACCGTCCAAAAAATGAAGGTCAGAGTCGACCGACACCTGTGCCAGGATTTACATTAACATCATGCAACTCTGCAAATGCAGCAGGACTGTGTTTACAGACAGGAGCCGCTGCCAAAACACTCTCATCACACACTGATCTGTCCTCACTGTGAGAAGCCTTTTCTGGACCTGAGGAGGTTTATTAATGTTCCTGGAACTGAATCTGAGCTCTGAGCTCCTGAAAAGGTTCCTGGTTCCTGTGGAAAGTTCCTCCTGCAGCAGATACTCAGCTTCAGTAAATGAGATTAGTTTGATGCAGAGAACTCGATATCACTTTCTATCAGAGCCTTTAGCATCACACACACACACTACAGTACGTGTGTGTGTGTGTGTGAGACTCTCGCCCAAACACACCTGCAGCAGGTCACTCACCTTGGTGCGGCTCAGTCGACAGCCCATGCTGATGTCCTGGGACGAGACGAGTGAAGAGGAGAGGAGCTGAGGGCAGAGGAAGGAGGAGAGGAGGAGAGGAGCTGAGGCAGAGGAAGGAGGAGAGGAAGATGAGGAGGTCGCTGGGAAAAGGACGAGCGAGGTTAGGGTGGCAGGGAGAGAAAGAGAGAGAATCTGATCCCCCACAATCCTTCGCTCATCAGCTGTCCTCCTGCACCGCACAGCAAACTCCAGCTCCCATGATGCCGCGGTGTAAACAGCAGCAGCAGCAGCAGCGGTCGGCGGGCAGCAGGTCCATCGCTCTGAGCTCGTCTCTCTCCTCAGGAATCTGGAGCCTGCGAGGGCGAGCGAATGCAGCAGAGAGAGAGGGTGTGTGTGTGTGTGTGTGTGTGTGTGAGTGTGTGTGTGAGTGTGTGTGAACAACAGAGCCGTCCTCCTCACAGTTTCTTCTTCTTCTTCTTCTTCTTCGTCTTTCTTCCTCTCCTGTCACTCTCTCCCTCTCTGTCTGTGCAGCTCTGCTCCCCTCAGCCAATCAGAGAGCCTGGATGGGAGGCGGAGGCTGTGATTGGCTGAGAGCAGAGTCCGTCTCAGCATCCATTCATTTTTCTCTCTCTGTCCGTGCTCTCTCCTCCTTTGTCACCATCTGTCGTCAGATACCTTCCTGCTTCTACCTTCTTCTCCTCATCTGCCTCCAGCTCCCACTGACGCTGATATAACTCCTCCTGAGCGTGTGTGTGTGTGTGTGTGAGAGAGAGCGTGTGTGTGTGTGTGGTAATTATCTCTTTATGCAAACCATGTGATTCATAATTTTTCCTCTGAGTGAGAGCGTCGTTCTCAGAAACAGAGCGTTCTGTGAATCTCAGGCTGCAGCAGGACTTCACTTCCTCCAGCGTTAAATAAAACATCGAGTGAATGAATCAGTTAATAACTCGACACAGATTTATATTTAGAAGGACTGGTGTTACATTTTATTCAGGAGGAGCTCTAAATTTAAAGATTTAATTGCTTTACTCTGTATTTTTAAAGCTCCCATCTCCTGCTCCTTTCCTGCAGTTTAATCTGGATCATTGATGTCTTCATGAAATGGTAGTAACATGTTTTGGTCCAAAAAGCCAATAAATCAAGCACAGCAGCATGGTTTCCAGGCTCTCATAGCCCCTCTGCTCAGAACGCTCTGATTTAGTGGGCGTGGCCTTCATATGTAAATGAGCTGCCGCTGATACCGCCCCGCTCTTCCACGTCACTGAGAGCGGCGCCACGAGCTCCGAGTGCACAATGTTTAGAAAACAGAGAAGCTCCTTTACCGTAACATTACAGGCTAAAACAACAGGCTAACTGCAGCTAAAGTTAGCATCCTGAAGCTAACACAGAGACAGGGGGGACACTAAGGAAAAGCTCTTCCATCTGCTCCACAGCACACAGCATTTAAAATACTCACATTTCCAGGGTCCCAGGTTTGTTGGAGGATGGTTGGTAATGCGCCTGGATTCAGGACCAGTCTATTGGCTAGCCCTCTGTTGGACTGTCCAAAGTTGGAAAAGCAGTCGGCCGTGAAGTGACTAGCACACACATGCACAGTTTTACTGAGTGTAGCTGGCACATTTCCTGATAAATGAACTCTAGACACTTAGTCTGTCTTCTTCTGAGATGGGAAGCTTGAGCATGGAACTATGTGGCTGTTTACAGCCAAAAACAGAGCAGTGATGGCTCCTCAACTTCAGCATTCTCCTTCCGGGGAGGGGAGTGTGCAGGGAGGGGGTTCAGGGGTATCTCATAATCAGGTCAGACTTGCTCCTGATTGGTCAAAAAAGGGAATCGCTGACGTCGGCAAATCCCCAAATTCCAAACAGCTCGTTTTAGGTCAGGATTTTACATTAACAAGCTCTACTAAGAACAGGTTTGGTCATTAAAAATCACATTTTGTGGGCTGGGAGGAAAGACAAAGACCCACACATTTCACTAAAAGACTTAATAAAGTGATTTTTGCAGAATATGGGACCTTTAAAAACAACAAATTGTGCCTTTGAAAAAGAACTACATACTGTGCCTTTAAATAGCATCAATGAACCTTAGAAAAACAAACTGTACCTTTAACTAACTACACAGTGTACCCTAACAAAATAAAATGAAGAAAAAAAAACGTACCTTTAGAAACATTGAAAGCCATCATTAGCCATCGTTAGCCATCGTTAGCCATCGTTAGCCATCATTAGCCATCATTAGCCATCGTTAGCCATCGTTAGCGTTGGAGGTGGCACTTCAGGTAGGGAATCAGAAATAAAGGGGCGGGGTCTTCCCAGCTGGACACGCCTCCTCCCACAGCTTTTATTGGGCTTTTCAATAAAGTTGAAAAATAGATGAAAGATTAAATTTTAACTGTTTAATTCATACATGACACTGCTGGTATCAGAAGCCCCACCCCTTCTTGATTTCGATTGGTTGGTTCCTTCTTTAAGCCGTGACGAATGCTGTGTTTTTCTTTACTGAAGATTGTGAGACAGAAAGACCAAACCATCACCACATGAGCAGCTCCATGAGGACTTTCAGCCTGTTTCAGCCTTTGTTTTGGTTTGTTTCTAACACCCAGGTGTGTCCAGCTTGTTCAGCACCTGGAGGAGACCAAAACAGAGCAAAAAGATAAGTAAATTTTGGGCTAACCAAGGAGAGGGAACAGCGCTTGTGCTTCTCTGGCATCTAACTGTGTCTGTATTTAGCGTCTTATTCCTTTAATATTCAGTGAGCCCTCTGACCCAGTTTGTGTTTATATCTATGACCATGTGTGACAGTATGTTGATACATGTGTGTGTGTGTGTGTGTGAGTGTGTGTGTGTGCCATATGTTACTGTGTGTGTGTCGGTGTATCCAGGTCTCCCTGGAGTCAGTGGAGGTTCATTAAGCCGCATTAATTCGTCTTATGTAACTTTCTCTTCCTCTCACTCTCCTGTAATCAACAACCAAGGAGCTGCTCTGAGAGGCGTTCAAGGTCCCTCAGTTTTCACGCTATCGTTTTCAACTCAACTCGTAATTTGCCAAGACGAGATGTGTTCGTCAGAAAGGTGTCGATAGCATCTTGTTTGCTAGATTTAGATTTAGGAACTTTGTTTTACATGGTGCTCTATGGGGGTTGACTCACTTTTGGAGCCAGCCTCTAGTGGACAAAGGAGGAACTGCAGTTTATGCCACTTAAAGGCTTTTCTTGTTACACAGGTGTTCTGATTAAATCTGTTGGTCTGACGTTTAAATAACGATGACACGTCTTTATAAACGTAGAGGAGTCTTCCTGTTCTCCCCTCTATCCCTCCATCCTCCCTGTTTCTCTCTTTCATCACGTATCCTCTGATCTCTCCTTTCCTCTAAAATTTTGCTTTGCAGAGCAAACTCTCCGCCCGGGGGAAGGTTGTTGGTGCTGTGGTCACCAGAGAGCCGTGTCCTGGTGCAGTGATGCAGTCAGAGTCTCGCTCTCTGCAGGACACACTTCCTGAGCACCCTGTCCAATCATTTACATGAAGATCGTTATTTCTCTCTTTCATGCAAGTACAGTATTCAACACAAGCTTGTCCTTACTTTTTCCACTTTATTTCCTCCGAAATTGATCTCTCCTATTTAATAACATCATTCTCTGGCCTCTTCTCTGGCCTCTGAATTATTTCTCCAGCACCTAGACCCATGCCAATATAATTTACATGCTTGATATGTGGCAAGACAGCAAGACAACAACAACAAAAGAGATAAAATAAGCAAAATAAACAATTAATGTTATCAAATGAAATAATTCTTTAAAAGGTTTTTAAATTTTTGCAAATTTATTGAATTTTGTTTTCTTTTTTTAATTTTCATTTCAAAATAGTTTGACACTGTTGCATGTTTTTTAAATTTCAATTTTTTTATTTTGATCATTTTTTTGCACATTTTTTTGCAAGTTTTTTTATTTTGTTTTATTTTTGCAAGTTTACAGAAGCTCACTGTTTAATCTTTGCAAATTTTTTAACTTCCTATGTTTTTGTTATTTTTGTAAAACTGCAACCTTGTGGAATTTTCACAAATTAATTGAATTTTGTTTTTGTTTTGATTTTTTTTTAATTCAAAACTATTTGACATTTTGCATGTTTTTTAAATTTCAATTATTTTGAAATTGTTGCAAATCTTTCAAATAACACTTAATTGGGGAAATTCTTGCAAACATTTTAAATTTCAAACATGTTTTCAAATTTGATAAATTTTTTGAATTTGATAAAAAAAAAAAAAAAAAAAAAATTCTTCAAAATTTTTGAAATTTATTTCTTTGCAATTTTATACAATGATATTTTTTATCCCAGCAAATTTTTTAAGTCTAAATGTTTTTATTAATTTTGTAAAATTTTGCAACTTTCTGAAATTGTTTGCAATCCTGAAATTTCTAATAAGTGATTGAAGATGATTGATATTAAGCCTTTTGTGAATTTCCATTTAACATTGTACCAGAGCCAGCTGTAATATGAGTTCAGCCAGAAAACTTTTTGCTTGAAACTTTATTTTTCATTATCGTTTAAGTTTGGCGTCAAAGCTCCGATCTTGGAAATCGAATATTCCAAGATCCCTCTCAGTTACGTCACCTCCATCGGTCGCCTGGCTGCAGTTTGTCCTAAGAAAGAATAAAACGCCCCTGAATGAAGATTTAAAACCCGTCAAGAGAAAGAAGAAACAGTTTATTTCTTTATTAATCTTATATACAGACATTTACACCGATCATTGCTAAAGTTACTGAAGATAGTTACGGTGATTTCCTGATATCTACGACAGTGTAACACAGATACTGTAAATTATTAAAGACTCCGTCCAGGTGAAGCTCCAGTCTGAGAGTAAATGATGAACAGTAAATACATATTTATGAGGAAGAAGAAGAAGCAGGGTCGTCAGTTTGACACAACAAACATTCAGAAATCGTCCATTTACTAAAAACACTAAAAAACTAAAAACATGTCTCCCACTTCTTTCCTTTGTCTCTCCAGAGGTTTGTTTCCACGTGAGATGATCCGGTGAATGTTCACTGAAGAGACTCAGTGTTTGGCTCTGTTTGTCTGAAATCATCGAATAATTAGAACTCAAAATAAACCGATTATACCACGAGCTAACACAACTCTGCTAGCATGACTTCATGATGAACTGACGAACCTTGGTTTGTTCACCTCAGTCTGCTCTCACATGAAGAAAAAAACACTTTTGGCTTTGTTTGTTACAGAAATTAGATAAGGTTAGCCTAGCTTAGCATAAACAATGGAAGTAAAAGGAAGAGCTAGCTAAATTTGGTGGTTTGCTAAAGCAGCTCTGTGCGAGTTGTGCCTGAAAGAGGCAGTGTTTTGCTTTTTTCCATCTTAATTTTGACCCTCTGGTGCCCCTGTAGTATCTTTCCATGATTTACAGCTAAAAAAAAACAAACATATTTTTCTCTCTCAGGTGTCTAAAAAAATGTATTTGTATATATTTCAGCCTCTGTCTCAAACATTTGGTCTTAGCTGCTGTCCCTTTAAGGCTTCCTGCTCCACAAACCCCCTTCCCTCTGATTGGCCAGCTTAATGGAGGCCTGTTAAGAGCGGAGCTACGGGCAGATCTTGTTGTTTGAGGCTAATTCAGACATTCTTATTTTTTTCAGGGATTTCTACAACACATGAATGTGTTGAGCTTTGAAAAACAACAACAGTGACCCCAGTGGTTAAACTGCGAACTGCAATTCACAGTTTTTGCAAATGTTTGCAATTTGTTTTTAGCAGATTTACGTAATTTCCTTTTTTAATCTTTTGTAAAACTTTGCAACTTTCTGAAATTTTTGTGAATTTATTGAATTTCATTTTCTTTCTGATTTTTTTTTCATTTCCAGATTGTTTGACATTTTTACATGTTTTTTTGAATTCCAAGTATTCTGAAATTTTTGCAAGTCTTTGAAATATAATTTTTTAAAATAATTCTTGCAATTTTTTTAAACTCGTTTTTTGAATTTGATATTTTATTAAATTGCAATTTTTCAATGAATTTTTTGCAAATATACATTCTTTTTAAATTTGCAAATTTTTGATATCTCAATATTTTTTAGATTTTTGGAAAATTTTGCAACTTTCTGAAAGTTTTTGCAATTATGATATTTCTAATTAGTGATTGAAGAAAAACTGCAATTCTTTATGACATTTTTTGCAAATTTACATTCTTTTTTTTCAATTTTGCAAATTTTTGAAATCTCAATATTTTTTAGATTTTTGTAAAATTTTGCAACTTTCTGAAAGTTTTTGCCATTCTGATATTTCTAACTAGTGATTGAAGACTGTTAAATTTGGAGTCGTTGAAACATTCAAAGAAAAAAACAGCAGAGGGCGCCATTGTCTGTTATTATGTCCTTTATTGTTTCAAGTGGTTTTGAGAGCCAGGCTACTTGTTTCCTGTTGCTTACAGTGTTTATGCTAAGCTAGGCTAACTACTTTTGACTCCAGCTGTGAGAGTAACCACAGATTTTCAGAGAATTACCAAATAAAAGACGTTATTTCCGTCGCTAAAATTCACTCGGTTCCAGTTAATGTCCAGGAAACATCCAGGCAGTTGTTGTAAATTCGTTTCTTTGATTAGATTAAACATTTTTCTCTCTTCAGTGTTGATGTTTGTGTGTTTGAAGCGTGTTTTGAACACAGCGTTCAGGCGCAGACGACCTGAGGACGTTGAGAGCGCTGCGGCTGTTTCCAGATTTCTGTGAGTTCGTTAAATGATCCGCTCGTTTGACAGGTGAGACTGGAAGCAGTTTGTTACCTCAGGGTGGATTAACAAGGTCATGTGCAGTCAATGCAAGAGTGGCGAGGCGAGGCGAGGCGGACTCCTCCTCGTCTTCATCATCGTCTTCCTCCTCACAGCCTCAGAGCCAGGACCCCCATCAGACAGGCTAACAGGAGCGAGGGCGCGCACACCGAAGCGGCGTCCCTCGAACCTTTCTGGTTCTGGAAAATTTTTACCGTCACTTCTCTCTCTGCTTTTTCTGCTGGCTTCATCTTCTCCTTTTCCTCCTTTACTTCCTCTTCCTCCTCTTCCTCTTCCTCCTGTATGTCCACTTCCTGGTGGCGTCCCGCGGTCGTAGCAGGAGCTCTAGGGGGCAGCGTTCCTGGAGCGGGCGTGTCCTCTGGCTCAGTCTCCTCAGAGTCCTCTGCAGAGGAGGTGCTGATGCTGGGAGGGACAGGTGTAGTCGGAGGTGACGGCGTAGTCGTAGGTGGCGGTGTGGTCGTGATCGGAGCAGTCGTGGTGGCAGGAGGGACGTAAACGTCAGTTGTCGCAGGAGGAGGAACGACTGCCTCTGCTTCCGTTTCCACCTGGTCGGGCAGGTGGAAGGGCTCAGTCGTTGCAGGGATGTCCGTCCCTTCCTCGTCCTCTCCATCGTCCCCTCCATCGTCTCCGTCATCCTCGGCGTCCTCTGCCGTGTCTTCGGCTAACAAACAAAAAAAAACAAAAAAAACTTCTTAGACTTAACTCTTCAGATCTACAGGCTTCAAAAGAGACAAAAACTATAAAAAAGTTGATTCTGGGAACGTCACACTTTACGAAGCAGAGTTTACAGAGGGAAAAGCGACTCAGTGCCCCGAGGGAAAAAGTGGAGAAACTTCTGAAAAACGTGAAAGCTCGTCTCACCACAGAGGTTGTTTTCACACTTCTGGAAGTATTCAGGACAGCCGGAGCACCAGTCGCCTTCAACGTACGGCCTCACGTCCTCATAGTTCCCTCTGAAAACACACACACACACACACACACACACAGTTAGTGCAGAGTGTAACACACATCAAGTCTCACTTTCCACCTTGGAGTGTGTCATTAAGTCTCATTTTCTTTTCTCTTCTTCGCTGTTTTCCAAAAAGGTCGTTTTGAGAATTTCAATCCTGATCTGAGAAACGAACCAAAGCAACTGAGAAAAACTGAAAACAAAATCTCACTGATCAGGTTTAAATATAATGTGAGTGTGCAACCACAAGAGGGAGCTGTCGCCCTGCAGTAGAGAAACTGACAACAGGAGCAGTGAAAGGTGTTTGTGTCTCACTGTCAGCGGTAGGATCAGTGTTTCTCTCAGTGACAGAGGTCGTGTTGTCGTGTTGAGCGTTGAGGTGTTTGAGGGAATAGTTGAAGGAGAAGGGACAGAAAAGTGTTGTCAACTGCTTGTTTTCATTCTCTTAAAGTTCTCAGTCTCATCCATCATTTCTTTGTTTACTGTGTCACATTTTTCCTTCTTCGTTGGATTTATTAGCGAGGTACTCTGTGTTGCCCTGCTATGTCGTCACACTTAGCATATACAGCTTTCAGCATCTGGCTTACATGCCATCTACTGGAGGCTGACGTTTTTTGGGAATCCTGTGGGGCACGGAATTCCTGTAGGATTCCAGGGGATGGGAGTCAGCTTTGCAATTAATCATGTGATGGGACGGTACAGGATAAAAAGAAACAATCAGTGGTGATTGCTCTCAGACTGCAAGAGAAGCTCAGTTTCCCCTAAAATGTCCCTAAAAAAAAGTGTTGATATGTTCTGCTGTGTGAACATTTCATTGACTAAATCTGAGCTAGAATTCCTTCATCTTTAGTTCAGAATCAGCTCCTATCACAGGTAACTGGCTCCACCTCCTTCTCATTCATCCCCGCAGCGTCTCAGCGCTTTAACACAGTCGGACGCTGAGCGTCTTCTGACTTCAGCGGGGAAGCGTAGAGTGGGTTGTTCCACTGTGGAAACTGGACGGTCATTGGATAAACTCTGGGCTTTGTCCCGCCCATCGGACGCTCAGCGTCTCTGGGGGTCTATGAGGCAGTGGGCTGGCCTGGACGCTGGGCTTCTGCATGATGATTGGATGATCTGTCTGAGGCTGAATCCCTTTTTGATTGACAGTGAAATGAGCCAGTCAGAGATCTTGAAGTATAACCCTCCGCCGAGCATCTTCTGAGTTTTACAGTCAGTTGTTCTGGACTGATCCAGAGGTTTTATCGATCCCCAGTGAGTTTACTTTTCTTAAAAATGACGAGCGTTGAGAGAACACTGGTTAAATCCCTGAAAAAACACCTGGTTGGTACGACAGGGTCACAGATTATTTTCTTAAAAAGGAACGGAGGGCAGAATTTACCTTTAAATAAATAAACAAATTTATGATGTAAGCCGGAAAAAATGAGCTTCCCCTCTTTGACTGGCCAGCAGCCGCCACTGGACACAATAATATATGTGACATGTGCCTCTGTTCTGTAGTTCATTTCCAATGAGCCTACACTGTAACACAAGTGAAAAGAACTACACTTCCCAGAAGCCAACAGTAATCTAAAGAAGAACGGGGAGAAAATCAAATCAAGTTCAATGTACTGCGTAAAAACTGAAAGACGAGGGGAAAATGGGAGCAGTACAGGAGTGAGGGTAATTTTACCAGGAGTGTGGGAGTGGGATGGGACAGGAGTGAAAATCCACTCTGGTGTCACTCTCTACCGCCCACCAAGAAGGGCACGGATGGCGGTGGAAACATGAACAGAATCAGGCTTTCCTGATACCAACCATACCAAACTGTACTAATGTTTCAATCCATCAATCGTTAGCCTTTGTGCTTAACAATTCCCTGATCAATTCTTTACATTGCGCCAGAGCCGCCAGGCCTTATGTTGACTAGTCTGCTGCAGCTAGCTCAGCTTAGCAGTTAGCTAACATTTCCCAAGAAAACTCTGATTCAGGGTTTTCAGCTTTAAGTTAAGTCAAAATGGTATAAATCACCTTATTTACCAAAATAACAAAATAGCACAAGCTTGATGCAAACGTATATGGGAAACTGCATTGATATGCTAGCAGTTAGCATACATCAGTATAACTTCAGCTTCAGAATTTCAACTTTCATCACAGAAACATATCACATCAACTCTTTGTAAATAATACTGAGAATTTCAAATGTCAAAAGCTAACAGGCTAATGAAAGGCTAATGGCTAACTTCATAACTACGGAAAGGTTCCAAACAACTTAAACCATTGCTATAACCACTTTGAGACACTAGATGGCCTACTTGTGTCACATTGTGTGAAATTTTTACCTGTTTCTGTTTAATTATGCCCAGAAATATCCAGACTCAGAGACAAATTACATTTTATTCACTTACAGTATAAACTCAATTAAATGATGTTGACACAGAAAACCTGTAAAGCTACTTTTTATACCAAGAAAATTCAGGAAGTGATTGAGTACTGACGCGGGGTAGTAGTTGCAGACGAGGAAGTAGGATTTCCCCCAGTTCAGACCCTCCATGTCGTTACAGTGATGCATCGCACAGCCCACTCTGTGTGTGTCCGCCCACACCATCTGAAACACACACACACACATGCAAGGTTAGGTCAGGTCTATAGATTCATATGTGAGTGTGTGTGTGTGTGTGTGTGTGTGTGTGTGTGTGTGTGTGTGTGAGTGTGTGTGTGTTGTCCAACCTGTGTGTAGTGTCCACACATCTTGTCTTCATCACAGCTGTTGTTGTTGAAGTCGTAGTTCTGGTGCTCTGTAGGAATAGGAGACACGTCAGTCGTGTGTGTGTGTGTGTGTGTGTGTGTGTGTGTGTGTGTGTGTGTGTGTGTGTGTGTGTGTGTGTGTAGTGTTCCACACTCTAAAACCTGCAAAGCAACATAACGTGTTAAATAAGAATTGATTTTTTCATCCAGTGGAGGTATCTGGGTTGATGTTTGTTTCCCGGTGTTACCATGGAAACGTCACTGAGCTGGATGCAGCCGTCAGGTTATGACGTCACATGATGTCATGAGTCATTACTAATGATGGATTTGGCTCTGAGGCAGCTGAAATATTTGATCTGTTTTTTATTATTTCACTTTTTTTGGCAGCTTAAAGTCAGAGCAGTTTGAACACACACCTCTCACATGACACCAGCTCCTGATGACTCATGTTTTATTGTTCTTCCAGGAGGAATAATGAGGGAGGAAACTTTTAGACGTTTCACAGCAAGCTGCAGGGATGGATATTTTCTACATTTAACTCCTGAAATAATCAAGATTTAAAACTGAAAACTCCTGAAACCAAAAAGAGTGAAATTATTTCGGTACAAACACTGCCTGTTCATACATGGAATAAATACAGTGTTCCACTGTGACCACAGGGGGGCGCCAAAATTGACACAACCTAAAAATTCATCACAGTGGCTGGAAGTGAATTCAGAACTTGGCCTATTAATTCTTTATATGTTTTAAAAATAGGTGAATTTCCTCACACAAGAGATGCTTGAAATATTATTTTTAATGCCAATTTTCAAAAATCATCATAAATTGTGGGTAAATCAACTTGTACTTAAGAACAAGGGATTTACTTTAGGTGCAGTAATTCATACTTTCTGCTTTTTATTTTTATTTTTAAAATGTAATTAATATCTTTAAATGATCATATCATTTTGTATCAAACCAAATCATAGTGTATCATATCCTACAGTAGCGCAAAGTAATGTAACAAAACATGTCATATCATGTCATGGTGTTTTTTAACTTGTTTCTTTTTGTCTCATAGCATATCAAATTTTTAAAATTTGATTATGTCTTAGTTGAATTTATGTTTTGTACGGTATAATTTTCAACCAGATCTTATTTTATTGTTTTTAACTTAATCATATAGACAATACATTTATGTAAGATGGTAACAGATCATTTCATATATTTCATAACAATACACAACCAAATATTATTATATAGTGTCATAATCTACCATGTTGTGAAGTAAGTAACTGTATAATATCATACAGTATAACAAAGGGGTCTTCAACTTGATATATATATATATAAATATTTATATTAGGGCTGTCATTTTAACGCGTTAATTAGATTAATTAATTACACCACAAATTAACGCGTTATAAAAATTAACGCAGATTAATCTTGATCCCAAACCCGCAGGGGGTTCAAAGACGCACTTATTTTTAAATGTCTGGCATTTGCAAACCGTTTGTGCTACATGGAAATAGAGGTGTTCTCGTCAGATTTTCAAATTTCCGACGGTCCCTGAATGTATCACACTTGACGTCAGCAACATGCCGGAGTGAGCGAAAGTGAGTTGTGACTGCCGTCCACATCGCGTGTATTCACACGTCCTTTTTGAAAATCTACAGAAAATCAACCGTTGCTCAACTCTGTAAAAAACAGATAATTCTACACTCTTTACTGCATCAAACAAGCTTTGAATTATCGATATATATCCTGTATTTAAATCTTAAGAATTCTTTGAAAATTTCCTTCCATCTTCCTGGTGTTATGTTTCAGCTTGGGGCTGCTCTGCACCAATCAGCAACAGTTTGTGTGTTCAGAGCATGTTAAACTGAGAATACTTCACTTTTCTTTGATCCAAGACTTGAAAAAAAGTGTTTTGTACATAGTTCCTCACAGTTTTTAGCCTTTAGCCCTGGTTCTCCTGACCTCATAGAAGTATAGAAGTTCATATTGCAGTGAAAAATGAGTCCACATCGAGTAAAAATGTGAACAGAAGCAAAAAAAAACGTCCTAAAAATCAAATCAGCTTATCTTAGGTGCAGGACTGTGTAGATTTTGTAAAGATAGAACCATAAAACTTTTTTCATTTGTTCCTTATGCCTCAGGGAACCTAAAATGTGTTGTATATATTCCCACCTTATTTTTTACATGTTTTTTAGATGTATTTTAGTGTAATTTTAATGTCCTGGAGTTCAAATTATTAATTTGGGGACTTTAAGCAGATATGAGATTAAAATGCGATTAATTAGATTAATTAATTACAAATCCTGTAATTAATTAGATTAATTTTTTTAATCGCCTGACAGCACTAATATATATGTATGTACATATATGTATATATATACAAATATATATATATATATATATATATATATATATATATATATATATATATATATATATATATATATATATATATATATATATATACCACAGTATATTTTGTCATACTTTAGCCGATCGTATCTTTAAGCATAACATATCATAGCATCTCACTATAATTTTGTAATATATTGTAGGATGATGATAAAAGCTTTTCTTCTGCATTCTATTCTATTCTATTCTATTCTTTTGTATTCTATTCTGTGTCTCATTGTATCCTATCATATTGAACAACTGTATGCTGAATGTGTTGTACTGTATTGCATCCCATGGTTTGCTATAGTATCTTGTCATATCACACTGTATTGAATGTCAGTGAATTGTATCAGAGTTATATTCTGCCCCACGGTATCATAATGTTCCTCATAGTATAGTATATAGTTTAGGGGGATTATCAGTCTACGACATCGTAAAGATGCACACCCATTAGCTCCATTCGTTCAGACGAGTGAGCGTTTCTAAACACTAAATTCAACCTGTTAGCATCATCAAAAAGTACGGTTGTTCTGTGGACAGCTGTAAAAAACAATACTACACAATAGAGTCAACTTCTGTCAAGTTTCAACCGTAACAGAGCAACCGGTGTTTCAGCGTTAATAGCAACCATGCTAACTGGCGACTTTCGGCTGACAGCAGCCGTGATTAACGGCTGAGAGTCACCAGTTAACAGGGTCACACTTTACACTGATACACCAGCGACGTCTGCATGTGTGTAACTAAATGTGTATTCTTTATCCAATCTCAGTTAACCAGGTTTGACTGCAAACAAGCAACAATAACTGCTGATGCTCAAAATACAGATTTGACTTTGTTTATATAATGAAAAAGTTGGTTTGGGGCTGAGGTTGGACTCAATATGGACAGTAAATAATGAGTGAACCTACAAATTATGATTAACAGAAACAGATTTTATGACTTAAGTGAAATTAGGGAATATTATGAAATGTTTACATCCTGGTTATGGTGTGACCACTATGATAAAGGACTAGCTGTTGCAGAGTTCTGGTTCCACAAACTGATGAAGGGACTCACCCAGGAACCAATCTTTCAGAGCTTCCTGGAGGTCCAGAGGCTTGGTACCAGCGAACAGATTCTCTCCGGTCTCCTCCAGTTCAGGGTTGTGATTCCAGATACACTTAGCAGCATAGTTTTCTGCCACCACCTTCAGGCTGGGATCCCATTTCTGTGGATAAACAGAGAGAGGGTTGAGGAAGAGGATTTTCTCCTTAAGTTCAACGTATGAACGGTTCCTATAGGTCTGCAGACATGCGAGCCTTAAAGGTTGGATTAAACACTTTGGTTCAGTGTCAGAGTGAAGCGTATCTTGATTAGGAAGTTGGCAGTGCCATAATGAATCCTGCCGGCAACGCCAAAATGTTCTGAAGCAAAACAAACTGAGCAAGACAACGTTTAAAATCTTCTCTATGATACAGTCAGCCAGTAAATGCTGATGACCCTTTACAATAGCATAGTCTGTCATAGTTTTCAGCATATCCTACATCTTGATGTAGCATGTTAGCATGTTAGCATTAAAAGTATTTTTTTTTATCAATTTCTGGAAAATGAGCTCCAGGTTTATTATACTTTCACGAAGCTTTTGTCTGAACATTTAGTTATGTTATTAAACATTTATAATCCCCAAACTAAAACCTCTTACTGAAACCTTAATCATAATCAGAGAGAATCAACCTTCATCATCCAGTTTGTAATTGAATGCAGTGTCTTTGATTCTTCCTGTGGGTCCAGCTGATGAGCAGGAAGACGATATTAGATACAGATGCTTTGGTTCCTGCGGGGAGCTAAAAAAGTTTTTGGTCTTTGTTTTTGGTGTAAAGGTCTTTCACCTGTAAACCTAAAGTTTAAACGACTCCCTCAGTTACCCTAGTGTCTCCTGATTATTGAAATGAGAGCAATAAAAATGCCCTAGATTTGTTTGCAGATGTCAGGACGGAAGTTTGATTCTGGTATTTATAAATAATGTCTGGTTTAAATTGTTGTGACTTTGAATATCACATAAAGGAAATGTGAAGAATCCGGGAAGAGGAAAGCAGGGACACATTTTCATTTGTGAAGAACACGCTGAACCCTGAATCATGCTGACGTGGCTGAGACAGGAAATTATCACGTCTTATAAACATTTCGTTCTGTTTCCTCCTCGTACAGATTCGACCTCAGGGTATCACCGTGGCTTTATTTCCTGAATATGATGTCACCGTCTCATCCATGACCTGACCTTTGACCCTTCACACCAGCCTGTCTGTCTGAGGTATGTAACTCAGGGCCATCGTGCCTTCTCATTGAACCAAAGCGTCACTTCCTGGACAGGATGGAGTTATCAAACTGACGCTGGGAATCACCTGTGGGGAGTTTTTGATTCGAGTTTGGGGTTTCCTACATTTTTAAAAAGCATGTTAAATTGTTCAACTTGGGTATTGGTCTTTTTTTTAAGTCTTTATTTTGTCCCTCTGGTGCCTCTGTAGTATCTTTACATGATTCACAGTTCAGTAAAGTCTTTATTTTTCTCTCCCTGGTGTTTAGTTAAAGTCTTATCTCCTCCTTCAGACTCTGCTCTGGCTCCTGTCTCTTTAAGAAATGATGTCAAAGCTCTACACGGTCTTTATGCTCCATCAATGCGGTTCTAGAATGTTCAGCATCAAAGACAGAGAGCTTTCTGCCCTGATGATGTCACGACCATTGAATGTATAATTGATGAATGTAGTCACATTGACATCACCCGTCTGTTTCTAAAACAGATTTTTGAAGCAGATTGGCTGGCGCAGCCATATTGGAAATGACCCTGGCTTTAAGTCTCCACGCCAACGGCTATAGGGCGCCCGTCAGTGACATGAGCTGAGCTGTGCCCCTGATTGGGCTAACTTGTGATCTTAATATCCTCTAAATTAATCTGACGGCAACCTCAATTAATTATAATATAATATAATATGATATAATATAATATAATATAATATAATATAATATAATATAATATAATATAATATAATAAAATATAATATAATAATATACTAATATACTAAATATTTACCTAAGATTTGCTCCTCTTAGCCCCTCCTCCATTATCCTTTAATCAAGTGATTATTAACAAGTATACTTTTATTAATATTCATTTATTAATCAACTAATGTATTTACTTTTTAAGTATTATTATTAGTTCTGTTAGTACTGTACTTTTTTTTACTAACAATAATAATAATAATAATAATAATAATAAAAAATATAGTAATAATAATAGTAATAATAATAATAATAATAATAATAATAATAATAATAATAATTATAATAATAATAATAATTTTAAAAAATGAATAAATAAATAATAATAATAATAATAATATAGAAAGAAAAAAATTAAATTAAATTAAAAAAAACCTCCAAACTGCCAAATTAGATAATAATTTTGTAGTATCTTTAAATAAGATACAGCTAGGTAAAATCACTATTTTCCTCTCTCTGGTGTTAAAAAAAAAACCCATTTTGCTTTAGCTGCCGTTTCTTTAAGGACCCCCGCTCCACAAACCCCCTACACTCTGATTGGCTAGCCCTTTGGGGGCCTGTAGGGGGCAGGGACTATTGGCAGACCTTGTTATCATGTCTTTTAATTTCAGCAAGTCTGGTGTCATTTTTTAGGGATTTTTACCCACTCTTTACGGCTTTTATGAGGGACTTTTGCATGGTATTTGGCGCCCCCTGTGTTCAAAGTTGTAACTCTAATAGCTGGTTTTGTCCTGTACATGAGTAAGTGGTTTACTTAAAGAGAAAAATCCGCACCTATACTTACATTGCTTATGCTGTCAATAAATGAGAATCCTGTTAAAGGAGAGACATCTGTTCTGACGCCTACCCTACAAAAGCTGTTTCAAATATCAAATAACTACAGATAAAAGCTTTTAATCTTTATAAACATGCTCTGGTTTAAAGTTAAGGCTCATAAACGAGCATCGTTATCAATTTCAACCTGTTTTACATCCACATGAAAAACCCTTAGGGGAGCTTTAAGGTGCAGCGTACAGTCATCATGACGGGAACTGAAGCTAATTAGCCTTAAAGCTAACATCTAAACATAACATTAGCCAAACAAATCTCTAATGGAGTTATCATCCGTGACTTACAGGCATGATAACCATACACACACATTGCTAATGGTGTGTGTGTGCATGCGTGTGTGTGTGTTAGTGTTTCAACATGACCACGAACATGACCCCAAAGTCAAAACACGGACCAGATGTTGAGAGAGCCTGGAGAGAGGCAGGAATGTGGAGGAGACCCCTGACTATTGTTTGTGTTGTGTGTCATCACTGGACAAATAAACACACACACACACGCACACACACACACACACACACACACACACGCAGGAATATTAAACTCTCAGACAGAACCCTGTTGTTCATTCTCTCCGGTTTGTTTCAGAGTTTCAGAGACAGAAATGTCCCGAGGTTCAAACTGTCACGCTCTGCACCGTAACTCTTACACTAACTCAGCTCTTCCTCTGTGCGTCTACAGATCCCATCAAGAGCTCAAAATAACTGGAAGTTAGTTTTTATTAATAAACTTTAACGCTTCGTGTCGGCTCTCAAACTCCTTGAGGTATTTGAGGTAAAACTGGTCCTGGTGGAGTGAATAAAAAGCTGCCAGGGGAGGAAAACAGTGAGGTCAGCCCAGTGAAAATCAGTCTCTACTCAAAACATACACATTAAATTATATAAACCAACTCAGAAGAGTGTTTAAGTGAGGAGCTGGCAGGAGGAGTCCAAACAAAGGGAGCAGAGTCTTGACAACAGATCTCTGTGACGGGACACGGAGAGTTTGAAACTCAAGCTAACGACGGAAAAACTCAAATTAACAACGAGCCTTTGCTCAGCTGAGCTATAAAAACAGATTAGGCTGATATTATCTGCTAAAAACACAGAACAGTTACATACCCTCCAAAGTCAAAGTTGCACCTGTTCACTATACATGAGTGGTTTAAAGTCAAAGCACAACAGATACACTACAAAAACTAAAATCTAAGCAGATGTTTACACCTCATTATGAGAAAAACAGGCCTAACTAAAGCCAAAATTACCTGACAAGTCCAGAAAATGCCTCATTTCAAGATATAAAAGACAAAAATGACACCTGAGGAAAAACTGTTCTTGGTTTCTTTCTTTAAAATCCTTTTTCAAGTGCTCGTTAGATTACCGTAACTCCTCTAATATTTGGGCAAGAAAAATCTAACTTCTCTTTAAAGAGGATAAGACAAGCTTTACAGTGATACCCGGGGTATTATGCACTACAACGGAATCTAAGGATGTTTCAATCACAGGGAATAACTGATCCAAGCTGCTTTCATTACCATAACTCTTCAATTATTTGGGCAAGAAAAAAACCCAAAATGTTTCCTTAAAGAAGGGAAGATGAGCTTTACAGGTATGATATCTGACTCTTCAAAAGCTAAAATAACAAATTAAAAAAAAAAAATTCCAAATAGCTTTTTTGTTAGTGAAAAGTAAATAACACCACACTGGTTTTGATACATTGTAATAGTTTTCTTATTAATGAATGAAAATAATCTACCGATAAGCATAAAGTCAGAACAGAGAAAACTTTTGACAACAAGCTAACTTTGTCAGTTTGTAGCGTAGTTTAGCAGCTACTATATCTCTCTCTCCTCACAGCCCGGTGCTCTGAGACGTGTCTTTAACGTGTAACGTTAGTGAATCCTGGTTCTGTCCTACCAGAGCTCATCTACCAACTCCAACCTCACCAAGCAGAGCTAACGTAACCTGGCTCTTCATTTTATTGATAGACTCTCAAGTTTGAACAGACCCCTGCAGAATAACTGCTGACTGTGGGTTGGAGGCAACATTAGCACAAACACATTAACCTGGGTTGAAGCCCTTAGCTCCAGTGTAACCCTTAAGCTAATGTTTTAGCCTATAGCTTATAATTTATCCTTTAGTATAAGTTTATGCCCCAGGGTGTGTTTAAGCCTTAAGACCGTGTTTTATTAAGCTTGTGTTTTAGCCTTTAGCTCATGTTTTTTCTTTTTGCTCCTGTTTTAGCTTTAAGGTTGTGTTGAAGACTTTAGCTTGTGTTTTATGCTTTTAGCACATATTCTAGCTAATGTTTTAGACTTAACCATGTGTTTTAGCCTTTAGCTTGTGTTTTAGCATTTAACTTGTATTTTAACCTTAAGCTTGTGTTTTTGCCTTTAGCTCATGTTTTAGCCTTTAGCACGTAATTTAGCCTTTGCCTTTAGACTATTTTTCAGCTGTAAGCTCATGTATTAGCCTTTGGCTTGTGTTTTAGCTTTTAGCTCGTGTTTTAGCCTGTAGCTTCTGTTTCAGCCTTTAGCCCATGTTTTATCTTTTAGCACATATTATAACTGTTACCTAATGTTTTAGCTTTTAGCTTGTGTTTTAGCTTATGTTTAAGCCTTTGCACATTTTTTAGCCTTTAGCTCATAATTTTGCCTTTAGCTTGTATTTTTTACTTTAGCTTGTATTTTAGTCTTTTTCCTGTGTGTTAGCCTTTAGCTCGTGCTCTATCTCTCTCCTGTTTCTCTTTCTTTTGCTCTTCTGTCCTTTTTCTGTCTGACAGTTAGGCTCCAGTGTCCACCATCACTACAAAATTAATCACAGAAATCATTTTCAGCAGAGAAAAACACAGATCTCTTTTCTTTCTGATAAACTCCATCATCGGCGTGGTGTTGTCATAGAGACGTAGACGTGCTGTTAATCAATCTGGAAGTAGCATTTTGAAATAACCTATATTAGTGCTGATAATCTCATTTTAAAGTGTGGATGAGGATCAGGCAGATATCTAGAAGACCAGACTCACAGGGATTAAACCAACACCTAACACTCGTTGGTGTTTGTTGTGATCGAACAGTTCAGGAAGTTTCTTCATCCTCAGTTAAATTTCAACGCCACACTCTTTTATTCCACTCTGACACGTTTAAAGCGTTTTTCAGCCCCAGTTTGTCTCCAGATCTCAGTACGTGTTTCTGAACATGTTATCTGAGCGCAGAGCGTGTAGTTACACTGAACAGACGTGTTTCCTGCCAAAAAGAGGAGCAATCTGTCTCTGTGATCTCCTCCCTGTTACCTCCCAACACTCCCTGCTCCATCTCACTCCATCTACATGTTACCTCCATCCTTTCCTACTTTCCTCTCTTTTTCTTTCTTTTTCCTACCCTCCTTTCCTCACCTATCTTTCCTTTCCTTGCTCCCTCCCCCCCCCTCTCTAAATCTGGTTGTATTCTCGTCCTCTGTCTCCAGTCTCAAAAACAACAGAGAAAAACATTAATATGGAAATGTCCCAGTGGGGCTACCATAGTGGCTGGAGACAGGCTGAGACGTCTCCCCGTACTCACACACACACACACACACACACACAATCACACACACACACACACACACACACACAAACACACACACACACACAAACACTCTCGGCGTTCATTCATTCACGACCTAATATTCCTTATTTCTTTCTTTCTGTATAAACATCTCGTCTCTTTCGTCTCCGTCTCTTTCGTCTCCATCTTTTTCCCATCAGTCCTCGTCCTCCTCTGTTGCTCAACCCTGACGCCGGCTCCCTCCCTGTCTCCGATGAGTTCACTGCAGTTTCTGCTCCGACTCTCATTGTGTCATCAACAAGGAGGGAAACACCCGTCTGTTCCTGGAACCCGGGCGCAGATTTACTCAGCGTTTTTGTTATCCTACCCAACCACCTGATCCTCAAACAGCGTTTTGTGTTGGTCTGTGTTGGAGAATAGTTGTTGTGTGCGTTTAGCACCTAAATTATCTCCTTAAAGAGTCAGACCAGCTGAGCGTGTCCGATCCACAAACCAAACCAAAACAATGAGCCGGCCCCGACCTGTCTGACGCCCAACAGATAAAAACCATCAGAGATTTAATCTGACCTGAGATTCACCTCAGAGATCACCTGAGAGGTATGAAGGGTCCTCCAGGTAGAAACAGGATGAACATTCAGATAAGGAGTCTGCGTCCTTGATATCTGCCTGATCCTAATCCACTCTTTAAAATAGGATCATCAGCACCACTGCATCATTGCTTCCCGACCAGGTCTGAGAAGACCAGACTGATTTACAGCACATCGAGGTCTCTATGGCAACTCCACACCGACTGATGAAGTTCAGTAGAGAGAAGAGAGATCTGAGTTTTTCTCTGCTAAAACGATTTCTGTGATTAATTTTGTAGTGATGGTGGACACTGGAGCCTAACTATCAGACAGAAAAAGGACAGAAGAGCAGAAGAAAGAGAAACAGGAGAGAGATAGAGCACAAGCCAAAGGCTAACACACAGGCTGAAGGCTAAAACATGAGCTTAAGGCTAAAACACAGGCTAAAGGCTAAAACACAAGCTAAAGGCTAAAACACAAGATAAAGGCTAAAAGACAAGCTAAAGGCTAAGACAAACGATAAAGGCCAAAACACAATCCAAAGGCTAAAACACAGGCTAAAGGCTAAAACATGATCTAAAAGCCAAAACACAAGCTAAAGGCTAAAACACCAGCCAAAGGCTAACATATATGCTAAAGGCTAAAACACCAGCCAAAGGCTAACATATATGCTAAAGGCTAAAACACATAGCAAAGTCTTAAATACATGCTGTAAGCTAAAACACAAGCTAAAGGCTAATACCTAGGCTACAGGTTAAAATAAAAGCAAAGGGCAAAAATACAAGCTAAAGGCTACAATACAGTCTAAAATCTAGTCTAAAGTCTAAAACATGGTCTGATGGCTAAAATACCAGCCTAAGGCTAAAATATGTGCTGAAGGCTAAAACACAAGCTAAAGGCTAAAATGTGGTTCAAACGCTAGAACACTAGCTAAAGGCTAAAATATAGTTTTATAGCTAAAACTTGTGCTAAATGTTAAAACATAAGATATAAGCTAAAACATAGGCTAAAGGCCCAAACACTAGCCTAAGGCTAAAACACAAGTTTAAACCTAGAACACATGCAAAATGAAAAACACAAGCTAATGGCTAAAACATGGACTAAAGGCTTAAACATGACCTTAAGGCTAATACACTAGCCAAAGGCTAAAGCATATGCGTATGGTCTAAACATGAGTTTAAGGCTAAAAACACAGGCTAAAAGCTAAAACATAAGCTATAGGCTCAAACACAAGCTAAAGGCTAAAACCCAGGTTAAAGGGTAAAACACAAGCTAAAGGCTAAAAAACATGAGCTAAAGGCTAAAACTTGAGCTCAGACAGCAGCAACACAATGAAAATCCCATGAACACTTTGTGTGGGTGAAAACCACCCGGCCTTGGTGCTCCAGGCTTAAGACCATTCAGCTTAGTCTGAACACTGTTCACCCAAACTGGTTTAAATCTCCCAGAGTCTGAAAGTCTGAGTCTCAGATCCTCTAAAACTCCACATGTAAACCTTCAGATTTAGGAAACAGCTCCTTCTGTCTGTGTCCTCATTTTCTCACAGCTGTAATCGTCCTGAGAAACAGTCAGAGTGTCTAACGCATCCAGAGACGGGGTTTCTCTGGTTTGATTTGGACTGTTGGATTAAAGACGTGATCTTAATCATGTTATCATCAATCTTCAATCAAAGCTGCTCTGTCAAATCAAAGCTTTCCAGCCTCTCTTTACTGTAAACTCTAAGACTCTTCAAGTCAGGACAGTAAAAAGAGAAACAGCAGAAACAAAGAAAGATAATCAAAACAAGACTGAAGACAAATACCAGCAAACAGACAAACATCTGTTTTTGTTTTCAGGGAGGAGAAGAGAAAGTGAGGAATGAAACTCAGAGGATGATAAATGGACCGCTTTAAGTGAACTTGGCGTTTCAATCTGAAGACTGAGTCTGCTTTAATGTTGGATCTTCTGTCGTTTACAGACGTCATAACGCACAATAGACACGGAGAGGAAACAATGCATGTGTGGAGCTTTGGGAAACTCAGTCAGGGAGAAGAAAGACTTGAAGCTTTTCAGAAAAATGTCACGTTTGCATTGTTTGACTCTTAAATTCACATTTGGCAATTATAAAAGTTGTGCTTGGAGCTTCTTTAAAACTCAAACTGTAAGAGAAATTTTAGATTTGCTGAGCCTGCTTTTGCTCTCCGTACAGACTTGTTTTCCTGCTGAAACCTGATTGGTTGATGATCCTATGTCTGGGTGCTTTGGCCCTTTTTCCCTAGCTGGACAAAAACTTAAATATTTACCATCTGTTAAATGATTATTTCACATGGAAGTATTAGCATTGCAAAAGAAGAAAAACACACAAAAAATGTTTTGGTTTTTTTTGTTTGTTTTTTTTCCAGGAGTTTAAAGCACAGCTTCCTAGCTCTCAGTCATTGTTGGAATTATTGACATGGGCAAAAACTTGTGGTGTCACAGTCATTTAGCATTTTGGCTAATGTTACGTTGTTTTTTCTTCGGGGCTACACATCCTTGTGATCACTGTAATGACACATAAATCACTGGAAAGTACAAATTCTTAGGTTTCCACTTCTGTTTCAATTGAGTGTTTTCATGTGAAAACATGAGGTCGGCCATGTTGGAGGCGCTCTCACAGCAGAATGGAATTGGGTTCCCGGGTATACGGTGCTGTTGTTGCACAAAATGGTAAATTACTGCTTTGTTTTTGTCTACACTCAACCAGTCAGGCCAAGAAAAACAACTCCAATGCATCCAACTACCAAAAGTTAGCGCAAATTGGGTGAGGAGTGCCAACAGTTGTCCGAAAAACCGAGGCGACTGTGGCTAGCTGAGCTCCACTGGGATTTCAGACGATACTCTGGACGACGTTTGAGTCTGTTCACAGCATTTTCAGTCAGGTCGGCAGAGTTGTCAAAAGTATTCTCATTCATTACTCAAGCAGAAGTAGAGATAGTAGCGTTTAAAAAGACTTTTATAGAAGTTGAAGTATCAACTTGAGCTTTTTCTTAAGTTAAAGTATAAAAGTACTGGTTTCAAAACTACTTAAGGTATAAAAGTAAAAGTGATATAAGGGGAACAAATGCCTTTATAGAAAAAAGCTGAGGCTGTACCACAGGAGCCTAAAGTGCACTCTAAAGGCCATCATGACTATGAAGTTTCATTTTCGTTAAAAGTGTTGACCAATACTCAACACAAAGGCTAGATCGCTTCAAACTAATCTGGGCTGAAATGTTTTATTACTTTATTTAGACAGTACCACAACACCCACACTGTTTCCCTTTGATCATATGACAGTCACGATGCTCAGTGTGTTCACCTGCCCATGGCTAAATAAAAATCGAGGGAGAGCTTCACTATGCCTCATTATTGTAAGTCAGGCTCAGGCAGTGTTGTGTTTATACCCCTCATATGACCACAATCCAACTCACTCTATGCAAATGGCGCAATTTATCTAAATAGGTTTTTATTTTTTGTGTGTGTTTGTGTTGTTCTCCTTTTTTTTTCCAAGCTGAAGGGAAACAGGAGTAATGAGGCCATGTCTTAAAATGTTAAGTGAGGAAAAAAAGTTTTTTTACTTTGCTCAGTGTCTTTCAGTTTTTTTAAAGTGCCAGAAAGTTTGTCTCCCCCAAAAGATCAGCATTTATTCCATATTGACTCCCTCCCCCATTAGAAATATCATCTCTGTTTTCATGCTGTTGTTGGGCAGATAATGATAAAAGATGCTCTGAGGTCATCAGTGACAGAATTCCGTCTATGACCTCAGAGTTCTAGAACTCCTGCTGTTGCTCTGCAAACAGAATGTTCTGCATGCATGCTCCTGATTGGTTGATTCTCCTCAGGCTACAGACTGTAACCTGACACCTCTCAGACAGGAATAAAGACCACTGCCCACAGATGAGCTTTGCCAACCTGGCCTCTTTGTTTTCTAGGATGCTTTCTTGACTCCTTCTAGCGATTTTTTTTTCCAAACAAGAGGCCGGCGACAAATCTAGATACTTATTTGAAGTTTGGAGACTCTGATGTGAAAGCAAGTATTGATCACCAGCACCGGCTGCTGCTCAACAAGTGGCAGGTGCTGCCGTGGGCTCCTCTCCTATCCAAAACACTCACAGACGGACGAGTCCACTTTTGACGGTCCCAAGCCCAGATAAAGAAGGAGGGACAATATATTGACATTAAGAAAAAGGATTGACAGAAGAAAGTTTATTTATTAATATATTTATGTTGTTGTTTTTTAAACACATTCTGTCTTTCCCACAATGTATGCAACCAGGGGATGATGTCTTGAGCGACTTTTAGCGGCTTCTGGGAAAGTCAATAGCGACTTTCTGTACAGTGGAGTCGGCAACACTGCTAAAGATCCTTCAATTTCACAAAGAGAAAAAAGCTCTGACACATGGGCTGACCAATAATGAATCAACACTCTCCCTATTGAGCCAATCAGCTAACACAGCCAAAATATCTACTCTCCCAGGGAAGATGAAGCTGTAAATTAACAGAAAAGAAGTTTTAATGACGTCTATTATGAAGCAGAAGGCTGGAAAACAAACAAACGAGCATCGAAATCCAGCTTTGTTGCAGTGAGTCTGCGTCTCCTCTGAACATTTAAACGTCAGAAACATGAACTGACTCTGGATGATGTTTTCTCAGGATCATTATGAAAATATCTGAGCTTTATAAACTTTACGACCCGTCCCACAGAGCCACTCATGATCTGCTGTAAGCTCCGTGTTTCTTCTTCCTCTCCTCTCTGAAAACATATTTTTCTCCCTCCTTCGCTGATTCCTGCAGATAGTTTCATGTGACCTGCTGAGGTTTGGATTAATCACATCATCTACCCACAATGCCGCTCAATGACAGACTCCTGCTGCTCCCACCGCCTCAAATTAGATTAAATAAGCCAACAGCAGATCCTCTCTCTGGGTATAAAGACCAGTCTGTGACGTCTGAGGACGCGCCTCGCTGTGACTCAAATCAAAGATGACTCAGCTCGATGACTGCAGGTTAACAGCTTCAAACTGACCCGTCGGATTAAACTCGCCTCCAAAAATTTAATCTGGACTGGAAACAGCCCAGGACGAGCTACTCTATGTACTCTGGTCTGTGGTTTTTCCAGATAAAACAGGATAAACCTCATTCAGCATTTTTTTAATAGCTCTGAGACTACAAGTACATACTTTGTCCTGAGGGGGCGCCAAAATCCACACAAACTGACAGTTTATCTTCAGTTTCCCCTTTACCGCCCAAACTTCTACATCACTTTAACATTACATAAACCACAACAAGATATTTTCACGTTGTTTACATAGGGATAAGACAAACCAGGACCTCACTTAAAACCAAGGGGTTTGACAAATTTCCCTTGATACGGATATTTTTTTTATCACATATCCAATCCTTCGCTCCTCTACGTAAATATTAGCCACGTTTTGAATTGTTGGTTTTATTTTGAAATCGCAAGCTAACGCTACTATAGCTACAGCTACAGCCGATAATAGCTACAGCAATGTCAGAGCACATTCACAAGCTAGCTAACCTTACAGTATTCAGAAGCTACAAAATATAGCTTCTGTTTACTGTAATGTTAGCTTAGCTTTAGCTTTTCGTAGCTTAGCTGTCTCATCACTTGTGTAATGCAGTCAATCTGACTTCAGTTTATCATCACTTTGTAAAAATGTGTTTACTTTGGAAGAGAAGAAACAGTTGCTCTGATTACGACGGCTAGCTAGCAAGTAGGGGTGATGACGTAGCGGGCATTGAGTGGTGTATTGTTTTTTAATTTAAAGATTTCAGGTTTTAATGTGATACTTTATATTGTTTTACCATAAGGGTTTGATTTTTTTTAACTCGATTGTTGTTCATTTTGTTGAGCTTGTGTTTGAACAGGGAGGACAGGGAACAGCTAGCTAAAACAAGGAATGTGGCTAACTTTGAGAATTTGATAAAATTCTTACATACTTGGGTTATAACATTCTGAGATTCTGCTGTTAGACTAATGCCTCTAGAAACTGAATTTACATTTTTATATTGAATTCGAAAAGCATGAAAACCTAACTTTTTAACTCAATTTCAGTTCCGTATTACAATACAAATGGATTTTTTAAAGTTAATTTCTTTCATTTTCCTACAAGAACAAGTCGTCCGGATAAATCCACCCTCATAGCCTTTTATAAGACAAGATAAAAAAAAAAATTACTTGATTCCCAGGGTGAAATTATTTAGAAAGACAGAGATATGGTTTTGTACCTATTGTCCCCCCATACCGTGTCAAAGTCAGTGTCGCTATCCAGGTGACAATGATAAAACTAGCTGTAGATATCAGATTAAATCAGATTTTAGTTCCTATGGGATTGATTTGAAAACAACAAGTCTGACCTTTGACCTTTTAAAGCAGCATTTAGCAGAATGTCAGGGACTTTTCTCAGATTAGGAGAAACTGTCAGGAGAGACGCTGGAGCTTCTTTTTGACGGTTAAACCTTTTTGATTCTGTTGCAGGTTTTTCTCAGGTGTCTTACCAGAGGCATCATGGCCGAGGCGGGGGGAACGACCGCTCCCCTGTAACGGTTGTGAAGCTCCACCAGCAGCTCCTCCTCCTCCTCGTTCAGAGAGCTCCAGGCTCCAGGGACCACCAGGGCCCCCAGCAGGAGCCAAGCCCAGAGAGGGGCTGCACTCGGCGGGCTCAGACCACACCGGGCAGACCCCCTCCTCCTCCTCAGCCTGGAGCCCCACGAGGAGGCCCCGTCCTGGGTAGTCCTTAGAGCGGTGGTCCCCTGCTGACCAGAGACCCCCTGGAGAGCCTCTGAGAGGCTCCTGTGGTGCATGCTGGGAAACAGAGTCCTGGGGTGAAGTATCCTCAAAGGTCAGTCCAGAGTCCGGCGAAGAGTGTGTAAAAACGATCTCTGACTTTGTTTGTGTGTGTGTGGGTGTGTGTGTGTGTGGGTGTACAATAGGCCTCTTCTTCTTGTCTTGTGAGTGTGTGTAAGTGTGTGTGTGTGTGTGTGTGTGTCAGTGCTGCTCTCTCTCAGCTCTGCAGATCTCACTCTTCGTCTCCCGGCTTTAAGAGGGAGAGGATCCTCCTCCTCACACTGACACACACACTCCACAGTTCACATTTCACACACTGCACCGACTGGTACGCACGACAAACACACCCCACAGAACCCCCTCAGTCCTCCCAGCTCCTCCATATTCTCCATGTCAGCCTCCTCCTCCTCCTCCTCCTCCTCCTCCATCTCTTTGTCTCTCCATCTTTGGTTTTTGAGTGGCTCATCTGTACGACGCTGAAAACAATCAGAGCCTAAAGTTTCTCTGTGGCTTCAGTCAGGGTTGAAAACAACAAAGGTCCGTCTCTGAATCAGAAAGAATAACTCATCCTTCAGTCGAGGTTATGAAAGAGTGGCTGTTTGTTTTAGTCATCAGGATCATTTCAGCAGGTGAAACTGAGATTAGGAAACTCCTCCTGAGATTACTCCTGACTCACTGAGCAGTTGATCCTGATACGCTCTGTGACTCACACTGAGTAACACACCTCTCACAGGAAGGACTTTTTAGTTTAAAGAGGGGGTACTGTTCTTGTTTCAGTCTTCATTCTGTCCCTCAGGTACCCCTCGTAGTATCTTAGCATGATTTTTTTTTCTCCCTGCTGTTTTAGAAAATAGCTTCCGTCTGAAACTCTTCGTTTTACCTGCTGTCTCTTTAAGACCCCCTGCCCCACCTGTCAGTGGGCGGAGCTATAGGTAGACCTTGGTCTATGTTGTGAGTTTCCAAGGTTTCCGTGTAGATATTAATAAACCACAGACTATCTTACAGACCTGAATGCTGTTTCACCGTGTGGCAGCTAACGCTAACGTTCATGTAGCACAGCTAATGCTAACATTCATAAACTTCTAAACAACAAATACATCCTACTGGTGTCACGTTCAGGAACTTGTGTGATGGATTGTGCAAAAGGACTCAAACCGTGAAAGAAGAATGAATTTAAGTTTGACACATGAGCTCGTACCGTTCCACCAAGTGGTCCGGTACGGATCAGTACAGTTTGGTACGGGTCGGATCAGTAAAGCCTGATCCTGTTTGCATTTCCACAGCCAACCATGTCTTTCTTGGTAGACGGCGTGTTAGCCAGATGCTGACAGTCACACCAGCTATGTAGCATGACGGCATAGCAGGGTGACACAGTGTACCCCGCTAATAAATCCAACAAAGAAGAAAAAACGCGACACAGTAAACAAAGAGCAACGATGAAGACATGCAGCATTTCGTCCTCTCTGTGATTGGCATGTATCTTTGATACAAAGAACAATCAAGCTTTGTTTCAGAGAAGACTGTGTGCCACCAGGGGAAATACAGCTGCTGTTGCAGTAATTGACGATTCTTTTGACCAATCAACGGTCTGCAGTGTTGTAGCTCCACCTTCTGAGAGCAGATTGGTTCAGTCTGGCACCCAAACGAAAGGGTCCCAAAAAGTGGGACGGCTCGTCACAGTTTTTAGTGATCTGTCCCGGGATAAGTCAGTGGAAACGCTGCAAAATGCGCGCCGTAACGAGACGAACCAGTCTGCTTGGTGAAAACGCGGTTTAAATGTGTACCGTACCAAGATGAACTGAACTGAACTGCTTGCTGACAGCGGGGCTTTAGGGACTGTTTTTCATTGTGATGTATACGACGAAATAGCCACATACCTGTTGTCTCCAACAACCTATTGGACAACAAAGACAAACCAGGACCTCTGACTAGCTAATGCTGCTACAGCTAATATTAGCTACAGCAAACAGACTTCACTACAATGAACTGCATTTCATGAAAGATTAGACAGCTAAGCTACATTAGCATCTGAATACTGTAACGTTAGCTTAACATTAGCTTTTCCTAGCTTAGCTGTCTCGTTACTCATGTATTGCAGGGTTTTGTTTCTTTGGGGCGTGTTTTCACCTCTTCCACTCGACCCTTAGGACAGAGGACCAAGGGGAAGGTGAGGACAAAGGAGACACTGCATCAGCAGCTCAGATTCTTTTACATTTTAGATAAAATATGAAGAAATAATTATTATCACAGACTACAAAAAAAAGGTTAAGAGCACCAAATTAGAGCAGTTCATCAGGGTAAGGTGCTGTGAAGCATTTTGTTGGATCCACTTAAAAAATCCTCACATCGCAGTGATTCCTCTGAAATGAAGACATGTCATCTTCAGAGATCGCGCTGGCCGAAATCGCTGTTTTCCGACTGAGACGTTCGTCATTTCCTCATTTTTTTTAAAGACACTCCTGATGACGTCTAAAGGAAAAGGCGTATGACTTCACTCCAGCACCGTTTCCTGTCCCTCGTCCAGAGGAGCCAAGACGTGACGGACCATCAGACTTCATACCGCCATGAGAGCGTTCAGAGGCAGCCAATGGGAGCCCTGGAGCTGGCTCAGGTGTTGTCTCTGGACCAGGAGGAGACGTCTCTGAGTTTCTGGGTCAGGCTCTCCCAGTCCAGCGTCCACTGGGTGCGCTCGCTGTTTGTTGGGAGCTTGTTACAAACAGATGTGACAGCTGTGGCTCCTCCCAGCCCATGATGTGGTTCTCTCTTCATTGATCACAGATTTCAGACGTCAGGGAGCTCTGTTCTTCGTGGGCTGCTTAGCAACGACGACAATACACGAGCTGAGGAGCAACAAACAAACTCATCTGTTAAAGTGTGAGTTCATTTATAACCACAAAGTCGTGTCAGCTGGACGTCTGAGAAACAAAGATCCACCACAGCATCCACCTCCAAACTGCTGCTCGGACAGAGACCCGTCATATAGGGAATGAAACATCATCCAGCTCCTGTGTTCAGAGGTTTGCACTTTAAAGAGGGGGTATCCTGCTTTCCTGTAGTGTAAACATGGGTATAAAGTAACAATCCTGGAAGTTCAGACTGGGGCCTCTTGTACAAAGACTCGCATGGATTTCCTACTGAAACTTGGCGTACGCTCAAATCTAGAAAAAGTCACACACACAAAATTTTCCAAATTTATTAATCCTTTGGAACCCGGGAAAATAAATATATATAAATAAATAATTAAATAAAAACAACATTTTGAAGTAAATACTATTTTGATAAATAACAGACAAATATTTTGGCCAATAAATTGTAAAATATGGAAACATTATTATGAAATATGTTTTAATATTTTTTAACACTAATTAAAAAATTACTTACTTTTTAAAATAATTAGTTTTTATCTATTTTCCAAACTTTTATAAATAAATAAAATAGATAAAAAAATTCTAAAAAAAAAACAAACTAAAAGTTGAAATATTTGTTTACTGTTTGTACATGTTCAGACTGAGCGTGTGCAGATTTGATGACCTGGGGCCTCATGTACAAAGACTTACATGGATTTCCAAATCAAACTTGGTGTACACTCAAATCCAGGAAATATCCAGATGTATGAATCTGTGGGCAAGCGTCAATCCTGTGGAACCCCAAAAGTTAATTAAAAAAAAAAAAAAAATGAAAACAAGATTTCAAAATAAATACTACTTGATAGATAACAGACAAAAATACAATATGGCCATAATTAAAAAAAAAAAAAAAAAAAAGTAAAATTATGAAAAATATGTTTTATTAATCTTTGAAAACCATTTTTTTAATTACATAATTTTTTAAAAATAATGATAAATAATAATGTTTATTTATTTTCCAAGCTTTTGTAAATAAATAAAATTAATTTAAAAAAAAATAAAAAAAGTCTTTACAAAATCTTTCCTTTTTTAAAAAAAAAAAAATTCATAACACTTTGAAACATTTAATTACTCTCTGTGGGTCTTCACCAGACTTGCCAAAATGAAAAGCTCTTCACATAAGAGTCTCCATGAGGGCCTCAAACACCTAAGTCTGACTATTGCTCCACCCCCTTAAGGCCTCTGGTGGCTCTTTTGATAAACAACAGATAAAAATATAATTTGGCCATTAAATCGTACATTACAGCAATATTATTATGAAATATATTTTATCATTCTTTAGTACTTAATTTAAAAATTACATACTTTTTGAAAGTAGACTTTTTTATTTTCCAAGCTTTTGTGAATAAATAACATTAATTAAAAAAATTACAAAATCATTTTTTTATTTTATATTTTATTTTAAATAATAATAATAATAGTAATAATAATAATAATAATAATAATAATAATAATAACAACATTTAAATATTTGATTACTCTTTGTATGTGAGGCCCCAGGTTTTCAACAGACTTGCCGACTTGATGAGCCCTCTACAGAAGAGGTGTCTGTGCAGGCCTCAAACACCAAGGTCTGACCATAGCTCCGCCCCGAAAGGCCTCCAGAGTGTTGGCCAATCAGAGTGAAGGGGGGTTTGTGGAAGAGACAGCAGCCAAAATTAAGTGTTTCAGACAGAAGCTGAAATAAAGATTTTCAAAAACACCAGAGCAAGAAAAAATAAGGATTATTTAGCTGTAAATAAAATAAAATAAAATAACACCCCCTCTTTAAGAGACGATTCAGTGGATTAAATCTTTCAAGAAGTTTGAAGAAACTGTGGAGGAGAGGTTGCAGAGTAAGAGCTGCCCGTCATTTGTGAACGTGGAGATTGACTTTCTGGTCACATGTAGGAGTGAGGTTTGCTGTATATCAGGTGTTAATGACGTGTAACGGTAGATGTTAGTGTTGATGTCGCTCATGTTTCTGAAGACGTGTCGGTGACGATACGTGAGCAGCAGATTCAGTTTTATGTCTAAACCAGATGATTCTTTGCAAAGATGCTCAAAACATACTGAAAACTGTCCTCCATTGTCTGTGCAGTGTGTGTGTGTGTGAGTGTGAGTGTGTGTGTGCTCATGAGATACCACAGATGCAATTACAGCCGTGATTCGTGGTGTGAACACTCGGTAAAGCTGTGTTTTCATTCTTTCAGCCAAGAACATCACATCATAACACACACCCAGCTGTACCCACAGGCTCTCATTTCACCGTACAACACATTCCTCAGTGTGTGTGTGTGTGTGTGTGTGTGTGTGTGTGTGAGTGTGTGTGTGTGTTTGAGGAAGCACAGGGGTTGAATATATGAAACTGAATCCTGCGGGTCACCATTCGCTCCGTAACACCGACCTCATGTTGACAGTCTGCAGGGAGACACTGCACATGTGTGTCCTGACCTCACGGCACACACACACACACACTTAACACACACGTGCAGAGCAGATAACTCATGTTTGTCGTGTGAGAGCTGAAGTCTTTGCATTGACAGTTTAAGCGTTTCTATCCATTAAAGCTGGGTTTGACTCCTCTCAGTGTACGGGCTGTGGTCGACTGCGAGGCGTTATCGCAAATTTCTAATCAGCCAATCACATGGCAGCAGAACGGGGAAGAAAGGTGATTTAAGGGACTTTGAACGTGGCATGGTTGTTGGTCTGAGTATTTCAGAAACTGCTGATCTACTGGGATTTTAACCCACAACCATCTCTAGGGTTTACAGAGAATGGTCCAAAAAGAGGAAATATCCAGTGAGCAGCAGTTCTGTGGGACAAAATGCCTTGTTGATGCCAGAGGTCAGAGGAGAATGGACAGACTGGTTGGAGCTGATAGAAAGGCAACAGTAACTCAAATAACCACTGGTTACAACCGAGGTCTGCAGAAGAGCATCTCTGAACACACAACACGTCCAACCTTGAGGCAGATGGGCTACAGCAGCAGAAGACCACACCGGGTGACCCTCCTGTCAGCTAAGAACAGGAAACTGAGGCTACAATTCACACAGCAACACCAAAACTGGACAATAGAAGATTGGAGAAACGTTGCCTGGTCTGATGAGTCTGGATTTCTGCTCCACATTCAGATGGTAGGGTCAGGATTTGGCCTCAACAACATGAAAGCATCGATCCATCCTGCCTTGTATCAACGGTTCAGGCTGCTGCTGCTGGTGTAATGGTGTGGGGGAGATTTTCTTGGCTCACTTTGGGCCCCTTAGTACCAACTGAGCATGGTTTAAAGTCCACAGAAAAAAAGGAAAAAAAGAAGGAAAAAAAAGAAAAGAAGAAAAAAAAAGAGAAAAAAGAAAAACAAGGGGGGACAAAAGAAAAACAAGGGGGGACAAAAGAAAAAAAGAAAGAAAACAGAAAAAAAAAGAAAAAAGAATAAAAGAAAAAAAGGGAATAAACAAGAAAAAATGAAAAAAGAGAAAAAAGGAAAAAAAAGAGAAAAAAGGGAAAAAAGAAAAAAAAGGAAAAAGAAAAAAAGAGAAAAAAGAAAAAAGAGGAAAAAGGAAAAAAGAGAAAAAAGAAAAAAAGAGAAAAAAGAAAAAAAGGGAAAAAAAAGAAAAAAGAAAAAAGAAGAAAAAAAGAAAAAAGAAAAAAAAGAAAAAAAAGGGAAAAAGAAAGAAAAAGGAAAAAAGATGAGAAAAAAGAAAAAAGGAAAAAAAAAGGAAAAAAAGAAAAAAAAAAGTCCACAGCCTACCTGAGTATTGTTGCTGACCATGTCCATCCCTTTATGAGCACAGTGTACCCATCTTCTGATGGCTACTTCCAGCAGGATAACGCTCCATGTCATAAAGCTGGAATCATCTCAGACTGCTTTCTTCAACATGACAATGAGTTCCCTGTACTCAAATGTCCTCCACAGTCCCCAGATCTCAATCCAATAGAGCACCTTTGGGATGTGGTGGAACGGGAGATTCTCATCATGGATGTTCAGACGACAAATCTGCAGCAACTGTGTGATGCTATCATGTCAATATGGAGCAAACTCTCTGAGGAAGGTTTCCAGGACCTTGTTGAATCTATGCCACCAAGGATTAAGGCAGTTCTGAAGGCAAGGACCTGAAAAAGTGGCTGGTGACTGTAGACTTTACGTTTGTTCAAATCTACTCAAGGTTGATCACTAAAGCCCCATTTCCGCCAAGCAGTTTGTCTCGGTACGGCACGCGTTTTGTGGGGTTCCCACTGACTGATTCCTGGACAGGTCCCCAAATAGCCGAGACCAACTGTCCCATTTTTTGGGACCTTTAAGTTGGGGTGCTAGACTACGCCGATCAGCTTACATGTCGCCTGCCATGAGGGGGCACGGTTGGCTGTGGAAACACAAACAGGATCAGGCTTTACTGATTTTACCGAACCTCTTGGAAACAGGGCTTGAGTCTGTTCCATGACAAGCTGACGTCTGAAACCAGAGTTAAAAGAACACAAAGTGAGAGGGCGGGGTTATGGTGCCTTCCATTTGTACTCAGAAGTCGGGATTTACGAAATCCTGGTGGTAAATTTCAACTGGAACACCCCCTGAGGTCCGAATTTCCTACTAGGAAGTCAGTGGATTCACACCACCCCCAAGTTTACAATCAAAGATGGCTGCCCCAGCTCCTGTTATATCCTGTTCATTTTAGCATTTCTGACTAGTGTTGTACTAAATCAGCCGTTTACGTTGTATTATTCAATGATTATATATAGAAATATTGTTGTTATGGCAAGTTTTTTCCAACTTGGCAACTGAAACGCTGAACTCGGAGATGACGTCATTCCCACTCCCCACTTCCGAATTCCGAAGAGGTTCCCAAATGTTTCCAACTCAGGGCAAACTTTGTGTCTTGCGACCCACCCTCAACCTCATCAATACAGGAGCCATACAGAGTTTCCTCCAGGATTTTTTAAAATTGTGAGGAAAGGCTTTGCCCCCAAACCCTGAAAGAAACTATCACAACTTTAATGAATAAATTATTTATTTAACCCAAACATAATTTAGCCTTTTCTTATGGCACAGTGTGCTGCCAGGCTACTATCTATCTTTTTTTATCTGGGCTTAAAAATACTTTAAAAAAATAATCAGACCGGCTGATACATCATTTATGTAATATAAATTATACACTAATATTTATACACTGGAATATAATATCTGTACTATCATACTTACAGTTATTAAAGTCACAAGTGAATTGAGGATAAATGGTAACTATTTGTACGTGTGTACACCTTGGCCACCCCTACCTATGTTACTAACATCACTGTTACCTTAGTTTTGATATTTAAGCCCCGAGCTCGACCACAAGATGGCGACAACCCTATCAAAACCTGAGAAATTATCTTTTTTCTTCATGTCCTCCTTAACCACAGATTTTGCAGAAAATTCAGTCATGGCGAAAAATTTGATTTCAGCGTTATTCCAATAAGTGCTCCATAGCGCCCCCTAGGTAGGAAAAATGCAGCTACTTTAAGCTACAGGCCTGTGTTTTAATTTAATTTCATTTTTGTATAACTATCAGGCCAAGACCTACAAAAAAGTCTGTGATGACAATCGTAAATTCTGAACAGGAAGTTCTGAAATTGGAGTTGAATTTCGGATTTTGACGATTTATTGGGCACGTATTGAAATAAACTGGTCCCAGGTTTTTTTTTGTTTTTGTTTTTTTTTTGTAGCAGATTCAAATTTATTATGTGGATACAAGAAACAATGTTGATGAAAAGTCATTAAAGGATTTTTTCGTACTCAATGGGCGTGGCCACAAAAGATCGCCAAAGTTGACGATTTTTTATACTAAATGAAAACAGTTGTAGTAAGTAGGTAGTAATCTAAGACATGATATAAAACAAAAAGCTCAAATCTGGTAAGGACTAAAGTTCAATCTGTCCAGCTGTGTGGTTTGTGACTTCACGTTTCCCATAAAACCGCCGTCGTGTTGGTAAAACTGGTGTTTATGTGCTTTTAAACAAACAGGAGATCTCTTTCAGAACAATGAAACGCTCCACAGACAAAAGAAAACGATCACAGAACAGATCAGCGAGGACAGACAGAGAAGTTTCAGTGAACCATGTCCCGTCTGAACGTTTTCCAGATATGTGAGCCTGCAGGGTGGAGTCGGAGCAGAGTCTGCTCCATCTGGACGGTGGACACCGGCCAACAACAAGTTTACTCATGCTCATTGTGATGTGAGGAGTCTCCTCAGCGTGACAGGCCCAGACCCCGAGAGGGACCAGAGGGAGCTGAGCCCCGGCTCAACGTATGGAGAGTCACACGGAGCAGATATGATCCACGCTCAGGGACCGGACCAGTGATGGAGAGGATCCTCCTAAAGCTGTGTCATACTTCTTCCTCCCAGAGATCATACCCGCTCAGCATCAGGCGTCAGCGTGCCGTGAAGAACGAGTGTAAAGCTCTTATTTTAGGTCGAATCGTTGCATAATCTCGCTTTAAGTCGTGCAGCTGCAGAGGGTCCACCCTGTAACGTTTTATTCGCACTCAGCGCTGCACAAGAATGCATGAAGTCAACGCGCATGCATCCAGGTTCAGTGTTAGGGCGTGTTCAACTCAGGGATAGAGTTTCCCAGCAGGTCCCCCTGAGGGCCAGGGGTCTGAATCAAAGTCTGAGGTCCTCTGAGACCTGAGAGTGAGGAGATGTTCAGATTTAATCCTCACAGAGGAGGAGGAGGAGGGAGGAGAGGGTTAACCAGGGAGGGGGAGCAGAGAAGTTTCAACACGAAAAAGGAAAGTTCAGCACATTTCCGTTTCTGTTTTCACATCGCTGAGTTTCTAAAGGTGGTCAACCTTTACAAACCGTGTCAGGGTACCCTCAGAAGTATCAGTGATAAAGTCTTGGAGGTACTTCCAAGGTCGCTTGAGGTTTTTTCCTTGGGCACTGTATCTACTGAGGGGAAAATAAGAATTGAAGGTGTCAACTTTTTTCCTCATTACATTTATTTCCAAAGCAGCAATTAGAACAAAATTTCTCCTCGACATTGGTATTAACTCAAATAATCCACACATGAAAAGAAAATCACAACGTTCAGGTCCATAAATAATGATTATGGTGAATTAAGAACGATAACACAGGAAAAAAGTATTGAACACACCATGGAAAGGCTGTATACTTTGGACAGGAAATGCACCATACCACCTGAAATCTGTCAGTAATTATTACTTGAACTTCCAATTAGTGCAAACCAACATCAGCTGGGCTAGAGCAAATTGATGGTCCTATAAAAAAGGTGTTTTTTTCACCAAGCAGTTAAATAGCACACACCTCATGATGGGTAAAGGCAAAGAGCTCTCTGAAGACATTCACAACCTGATTGTTGCTCAGCATCAGAATGGAACTGGTTACAGACTTATATCAAAGCACCTGAATATTCCAGTCAGCACCGTTGGGGCCATTATTCACAAGTGGAAGAAGCACCACCTTACCATCAACAGGCCACGCACAGGAGCTCCTTGAAGATTTCTGACCAGGGAGTCAGAAAGATAGTCAGAAGAGGACTCAACCAGCCAAGGACCACCCTGAAAGTGCTCCAGAAAGACTTGGAGGCAGCAGGTATAATTGTTACAGAGAAAACAATAGGCAATGCGCTCCACCACCATGGCCTCTATGGACGCTCAGCCCACAAGACTCCATTCCTCAAGAAAAGGCATGTTGAAGCTGGTTTAAAGTTTGCTAAACAGCATCTTGACAAGCCTGTAGAATACTGGGAGAATGTTGTCTGGTCAGATGAGACCAAAACTGAACTTTTGGGCTGTCATACTACAGACCATGTTTGGAGGAGAAATGGCTCTGCACATCAGCCAAAAAACACTACACCAACAGTGAAGTTTGGAGGTGAAGCATCATGGCATGGGGTTGTTTCTCATCTCATGGTGTTGGCAAACTTCATATAACTGACGGAGCAATGAATGGAGCCATGTATGGGGAAATTCTTGATCTGAATCTGCTGCCATCCACCAGGATGATGAAGATGAGACGTGGCTGGACCTTCCAGCAGGACAACCATCCAAAGCACACGGCAAAGTTGACTCTCAAATGGTTTCAGAAAAAGAAAATCAATCTGTTAGAACGGCCTAGTCAATCACCTGACTTCAATCCAACTGAACATTTGTGGAAAGAACTAAAGAAAAGGGTTCACCAGAGGGCACCAAAGAATATTCCAGATTTAAAGACAATCTGTTTTAAGGTTCCCTCTCAGATTTGTTTTTCTTCCTCTCTGACTTCATCCCTCCTTCGCCTCAGGTACGTCTCTGAAACTCCACGACTCTTTCAGGTTTATCAGAGTCTGACGCTTTATCTGTATGAGTTTAAGTATGAGCAGAGACAGAAACAAACAGAAACAAAGAAAAGAATAAAGAGATGAGACGTTGGAGCGGTGCAGAGAGAAGAAAGGAGGGAGTGGATGGACTGGAATTCCCCAGCTCTCAAACTGGGAATGATGTTAAACTGGTACCAAATGTTAAATCCTCCATACCTCACAGCTGCTCTGTGATCAGCCTGCCTGTGAGCAGAAACACACACACACACACACACACACAGAAATCCATACATCATGTGATTAGTATGTGATCATGTGTGAGCGCTCGGAGCCCGGCCCATGTGATTCTGCTGTCATTGACGGGCTGCTAATGGCTAACAGATGAGCCTGTGTGTGTGTGTGTGTGTGTGTGTGTGTGTGTGTGTGTGTGTGTGTGTGTGTGTGTGTGTGTGTGTGTGTGTGTGTGTGTGTAGGGTGTGGACCCTTTAAGCTCTTCGGAGTATGATTAGTTTGGGGACTAAGAGCCAAAATTTACACACACACACACACACACACACACACACACACACACACACACACACACACACACACACACACACACACACACACACACATTATGCAACCTCTGAGCGGTGTAAAATGCAATGCAGCTATTATCACCATCATCATCTGTTCCTGGAGCTGTTCTGCACATGCTCAGTGATGATGTCATGGACCACACCTTGGAGCTGGACCTGCTCTGAAAGTCTACCAGTCTGGACTCAGGTCCTGGTTTTGCTGTAGTGAACTTCTTTAATTTCTCCCCAGCTCTGTGCTGATGCTCTGTCTTTGCTGATGCTCTGTCTTTGCTGATGCTCTGTCTTTGCTGATGCTCTGTCAGCGTTTGTGATGTGCTCTGCGCCTGTTTGCTTTGCTCAAAGACAGGAGCTCAAACTCAGAGAGCCTCTGAGAAAACTTCATTTATTTATTTCAGAGCGGGGACAATATTTTTATTTTTTATTTATTGTTCAAGACAAAGAAAAATAAGGAGGCAAAATAGGAAAGAAAGGAATGAAGGAAAGGAAGGAGGAAAAACAATAGCTAGGTCAGAAGGGAGGAAAGGAAGGAAGGTTGGTCGAAAAAAATAAGAGGAAGGGAAGTAGGAAGGACTAAAAGTAGGAAGAAAGAAAGCAAGGGGTGGATGAAGAATAAAAGACATAAAATAAATAAGGAAGGGAGGAAGGCAACAATAAAGGAAGGAAGGAAGAAAGGAATGGAGAGAGGTTGCAGAAGAGAATGAAGGAAGGACGGAAGAAAGGTCAATAGGAAGCATAAAGAGTGGAGGAGGAAGGAAGGCAAAAATAAATGAAAGAAGGAAGGTCGGTAGGAAGCGTTATGAGAAGGAGGAGAAAGTAAGGAAGGGAGGAAGGAAGGTAGGAAGCGTAAAGAAAAGGAGGTAAAAGTAAGTAAGGAAGGAAGACAGAAAGTAAGGAAGGAATGAAGAAAGGAAGGAAGGAAGGAAGGAAGGAAGGAAGAAGAACTCTTGATAGGATGCAGAAGGGAATGGAAGAAAGGAAGGAAGGAAGGGAGAAAAGTCAAGAAAAGGAAGGTTGGAGGAAGGTTAGGGTAAAGGAAGTAAGACGAGAAGAAAGGAGAGCAGGAAGGAAAGGTAGAAAAAGGATGAAACTGAGGGAGGAAGTGATAAAAAGAAGAAAGGAGGGATGGCAGATGCAAAAAGGATGGAAGGATGCATGAAAACTGAAACAAGGGAAGGAAAGATGTAGGGAGAGTAGAGGAAAGGAGGAAAGTGTAAAGGAAGGATGGAGCCTCTGGAGCCACACATCCATCGTTTCCAGCTCAGGAAGTCGTCTCTCAGTCTCTTCTTCTCCTTCGTCCCTGGACCAACACGTGTGCGGAGCGCCCCCTGCAGCGCTGGAGGGTAAGGATGAGACAGAGCATCTCCTCAGTGACACAGAAAGGAGGAGCTGGTCCTCAGAGGGAGCACGTTTCCCCGAGGAGCAGGAGGAGAAACTCCCTCCCTGACCTCCCGTTTCACAGATAATTCAGAGCGACAGGAAGTGGAGCTCCTCCTGTCTGAGGACACGCTGACGTTAACGATCCAGACGTCAGAGAGGAGAGAAATCTTTGGGTTAGCTTAGCGTAGCTTCAGGCGGAGGGTGGTTTTCAGCTTCATGCACCTGCAGCTTCAGCTCCGCTCTGTGGGCGGAGCCTCAGCAGGCGTCAGATGAAGCGCTCCACGTTTACGACCGAGCGTCTGCAGGAACGTTAACGTCGTCTTCTCCAGGAGGAGAGAGTGAGCCGCAGTAAATCCCCGCGCAGCGACAGGAAACAGCAGATTGCATCAGCACATGTTTCATTGTTATTCAGAGAGAGCGGGGCAGAGGAAGCCCACAGGACAGGACCAGACCGGACCAGACCAGACCCAGGTCTGAGCCTCAGGAGGGTCCAGGTTCACTGAGCGAAGAAGAAACTTATCAAACTTCATTTAAAATCAGAAATAAACAAAGAGTCAGAGGACAGAGGAAACATTACTGCAGACTCTAAACCTCTGGGTTCAGCTTCAGGGGATTTTTCTGACGTCCTGATGTTTCCCACACTGAGCCGAGAAACAAAACGACTAAAGAGAAAAACATGAAAAGAGGAAAAGATTTCAGAGGAGGGAGGTCTGAATCGTTCTGATGTGTTTTAAAGACATGTTTGGATCCAAGACAGCGATACACACACACACACACACACACACACACACACACAAGCACATAGGCCAGATACACACCCTGAGAGGAGGGGAGAAAGAAAAAAGAGGTTAACGGACGATTGTTTACAACAAGGGGAAGAAAGGAAGGAAGGAGGAAGTTAGAAAAGAGTTAAAGGGGGGACAGGAAGGAATGGAAAGGGGAAAAGAGGAGAAGAGGAGGGGAAGGAAAAGTGAAGAGGAAAGAAAGAAAGAAAGAAAGAAAGAAAGAAAGAAAGAAAGAAAGAAAGAAAGAAAGAAAGAAAGAAAGAAAAGTGGAGTAGAAAGGCTGGAAGGATGAAAGGAAAGATGAAAGAGTGGACAGGGAGGGAAAGAAGGAAGGAAGGTAGTAAGGGAATGGAAAAGGGAAAGGAACGAAGGGAAGAAAGACAAAAGAAAAAGAAAGGGGAAAAAATCAGGAAGGAAGGAAGGGAGAAAATAAGAAAATGAAAAGAAACATAAAGCAAGGAATGAAGGAAAGGAAAGAAAAGGAAAGGGTGGAAGAGGAAAGAAGAAAAAGTGGAGAGGTAGAAAGGAATTAAGGACAGAATAGCGAAGAGGAGGGAAAGAAGGAAGGAAAGTAGGTAGTAAGGGAATGGAAAAGGGAAAGGAAGTAAGGAAAGAAAGAAATAAGGAAAAAACAGGGGGAAGGAAGGAAGGAAGTGGTTAAGAGGAAGGGAAGAAAGGAAAAGTGGAGAGGTAGGAAGGAACGAAAGAAGAGTGGAGGGAAAGGAAGGAAGGAAGGACAAGTAGGTAGGGAGGAAGGAAATGAAAATCGTAAAGCAAGGAATGAAGGAAAGAAAAGGAAAGGGTTGAAGAGGAAGGAAGGAAAAGTGGAGAGGAAGAGAAAGAAGGAATGAAGGTAGTAAGGAAAGGAAAAGGGGAAATGAAGGAAGGAAAGAAAGAAAAAAGGAAGGGGAAAGAAAAAAACTAGGAAGGAAGGAAACGAAAAGTCTACAGCAAGGAATGAAGGAAAGGAAAGAAAAGGAAAGGGTGGAACAGGAAGGAAGGAAGGAAAAGTGGAGAGGTAGGAAGAAAGGATGGAAGAGTGGAGACGAACGCAAAGAAGGAATGAAGGTGGTAAGGGAAGGAAAAGTGTGAAGGAAGGAAAGAAGTAGAGAGGAAGGAAATTAGAGGGTAGAAGGAAGAAAGAAAGGAAGGAAAAGTGGAAAAGAAGGAATGAAAAATGAAAGGAAAGGAGACAGGAAGTGAGAAAGAGAATTCAAACAGATCGCAGAGAGGGGTTAAAAAAAGAAGAGAATAAAAAGAGTTGAGGTGAACAAAACTGAGATAAAGAGTGAGAGAAAGAGGAAGGAGAGAAGAAGAATAAACGCAGCGACAGAAGGAAAGACAGTCAGGGGGCGGAGGACAGTAAAGATTTTAAGAGACAGAGGAGAAAAAGAGACGGACCCACCCTGAGCGATGGAGGAGGGGATTTCTTCAGAGTCCAAACGACAAACAGAACAGAGGTCGATCTGTGACTCAGAGATCTGTGGCTGTAAACACCAATCAGCTGAACCAGCGGACTCATTGATCCTCACTCAGTCTGTAATTTGGACCTGAGGTTCTGCTGTGGGAGGAAACCGGACCAAGAAGATCCAAACACCGAGACTTTAAACTGCTGTAACGATTAAACACCAATTATATCCTTACACTCGTTAAACATTTAATCTCTGAAGATTCAGGAGAATAAAAACCACTCAGAGCTCTGCTAGCTTCATACATTTCACTTATACATCTATGACATCATCACGCCAAGTGAAAAAGTTTATCAGAGAGAAGAGAGATCTGTGCTTTTCTGTGCTGAAAACGATTTCTATGATTAATTTTGTACTAATGGTGGACACTGGAGCCTAACTGTCAGACAGAAAAAGGACAGAAGAGCAGAAGAAAGATAAACAGGAGAGATAGAGCACGAGCTAAAGGCTAACACAGGCAAAAGGCTAAAACATGGACTTCAGGTTAAAACTCTAGCTAAAGGCTTTGCTAAAGCTTAAACATGAGCTACAGGCTAAACTACAAGCTAAATGCTAAAATAAGAGCTAAAAGGCTGCAACACAAGCTAAACGCTGAAATATGTGCCAGAGGCTAACATATATGCTAAAGGCTACAACACAGGCTTAAGTCTAAAACATAGGCTAAAGGCTAAAACACAGGCTAAAGCCTAGAACACAGGCTCAAGGCTAAAACACAGGCTAAAGGCTCATTAAAAGGCTAAGAGCTCAACCATTGGCAAAAGTCAAAAACGCAAGCTAAAGGCATACATACATGCTTAAAGCTAAAACACAGGCTAATGGCTTAAACAAAGGCTAAGGGCTAAAATATGGGCTAAAGGCTAACACAAAGGCTTGATGCCAGAACACAGGCTAAAGGCTAAAACATGGACTTCAGGTTAAAACTCTAGCTAAAGGCTTTGCCAAAGCTTAAACACGAGCTACAGGCTAAACTACAAGCTAAACGCTAAAATAAGAGCAAAAAGGCTGCAACTCAAGCTAAAGGCTGAAATATGCCAGAGGCTTACATGTATGCTAAAGGCTACAACACAGGCTTAAGTCTAAAACATAGGCTTAAGGCTAAAACACAAACCAAAGGCTCATTAACAGGCTAAGAGCTAAACCATTGGCAAAAGTCAAAAACGCAAGCTAAAGGCATACATACATGCTTAAAGCTAAAACACAGGCTAGTGGCTTAAACAAAGGCTAAGGACTAAAATATGGGCTAAAGGCTAACACAAAGGCTTGACGCCAGAACACAGGCTAAAGGCTAAAACATGGACTTCAGGTTAAAACTCTAGCTAAAGGCTTTGCCAAAGCTTAAACATGAGCTACAGGCTAAACTACAAGCTAAAGGCTAAAATAAGAGCAAAAAGGCTGCAACACAAGCTAAACACTGAAGTATGTGCCAGAGGCTAACATATATGCTAAAGGCTAAAACACAGGCTTAAGTCTAAAACATAGGCTAAAGGCTAAAACACAGGCTAAAGCCTAGAACACAGGCTCAAGGCTAAAACACAGGCTAAAGGCTCATTAAAAGGCTAAGAGCTCAACCATTGGCAAAAGTCAAAAACGCAAGCTAAAGGCATACATACATGCTTAAAGCTAAAACACAGGCTAATGGCTTAAACAAAGGCTAAGGGCTAAAATATGGGCTAAAGGCTAACACAAAGGCTTGATGCCAGAACACAGGCTAAAGGCTAAAACATGGACTTCAGGTTAAAACTCTAGCTAAAGGCTTTGCCAAAGCTTAAACACGAGCTACAGGCTAAACTACAAGCTAAACGCTAAAATAAGAGCAAAAAGGCTGCAACTCAAGCTAAAGGCTGAAATATGCCAGAGGCTTACATGTATGCTAAAGGCTACAACACAGGCTTAAGTCTAAAACATAGGCTTAAGGCTAAAACACAAACCAAAGGCTCATTAACAGGCTAAGAGCTAAACCATTGGCAAAAGTCAAAAACGCAAGCTAAAGGCATACATACATGCTTAAAGCTAAAACACAGGCTAGTGGCTTAAACAAAGGCTAAGGACTAAAATATGGGCTAAAGGCTAACACAAAGGCTTGACGCCAGAACACAGGCTAAAGGCTAAAACATGGACTTCAGGTTAAAACTCTAGCTAAAGGCTTTGCCAAAGCTTAAACACGAGCTACAGGCTAAACTACAAGCTAAAGGCTAAAATAAGAGCAAAAAGGCTGCAACACAAGCTAAACACTGAAGTATGTGCCAGAGGCTAACATATATGCTAAAGGCTAAAACACAGGCTAAAGTCTAGAACACAGGCTCAAGGCTAAAACACAGGCTAAAGGCTCATTAAAAGGCTAAGAGCTAAACCACTGGCAAAAGTCAAAAACGCAAGCTAAAGGCATACATACATGCTTAAGGCTAAAACACAGGCTAAAGGCCAAAATATGTGCTAAAGGCGTAAACACAAGCTAAAAGCTAAAATATTTGTGCTGCCGTCTTGGACAGATCACTCTGGAAAAAGAGGTTTTTAATCTCAATGACTTTTTTTTACCTGGTTATATAAAGGATATTTATATTTGCTGAAGGCTAAAACACAAGCTAAAGACTTAAACAGAAGCTAAAGGCTAAAATATGTGCCAAAGGTTAAAACATAATACAAGCTATAGGCTAAAACATAGGCTAAAGGCTAAAACATTAGCTAATAGCTAAAATATGTGCTAAAAGCTAAAACATGGTCTAAAGGCTAAAACACGAGCTAAATGCTAAAACCCAGGTTAATGTGTTTGTGCTAATGTTGTCTCCAACCCACAGTCAGCAGTTATTCTGCAGTGGTCTGTTCAAACTTGAGAGTCTATCAATAAAATGAAGAGCCAGGTTACGTTAGCTCTGATTGGTGAGGTTGGAGTTGGTAGATGAGCTCTGGTAGGACAGAACCAGGATTCACTAACGTTACACGTTACAGACACATCTCAGAGCACCGGGCTGTGAGGAGAGAGAAATATAGCAGCTGCTAAACTACGCTACAAACTGACAAAGTTAGCTTGTTGTCAGGTTTCAAAGTGTAGCTCTACCTAACTGTTGATAAATACCTTACCTCGTGGAGCTGGAGCAGGGAAAAAGTGACTTGAAGAAAGAAAAGTTAAAATAAAGGTGGCGCTGTCCTCACAGTCCCTTTAAACCTCCTATGAGAAACTCTCAGTTTGTGTTGGCTTTGGCGCCCCCTTATGGACGACCCTTTTATAACTTCCAATCCTTTGTTTTAAAACTCAAATTTTCTTTCACCAGACTCTACGTCCGTCAGTGGTCCCAAAAACTAAAGGGACATTTCTGTTTTTTTTGTTTGTTTTTTGTTTTTCTTTTTAACCCCACCTGCCAAACCTGGCTCTGACACTGAAACTCTGAATAACTTATCAATTCCCTTTAAACTCTTCCTCTTCTTTCTGATGTCTCTAGAAAAGTCTCTTCTTCTTCTTCTTCTTCTTTAGAAAGATAGTGAAACTAGTGATTTTTGATCTTCCTAACTTTCTTAAAACTTAATTATTCTGTAAAAAAAAAAAGAAACTTTTTGTCTCCTGAAGCCCTGGCCTCAGGTCTAGTAGTCTCCAGAAAACACTTTAGCTCTTCTTAGAAAGCAACACTGCCCCCTTCTGGCAGCTCCACAGAGTTACTTTCTCTCACTCATTTTTGTCAGTTTTCAGTTGATTTCAGAGTTTGAGGAGGTTTGACTTGTACTGATGTTCTGTGTGTGATAACAGCGCCCCCTGCTGGTGAAGAAAAAACTGTTATAATTTCTGATTTTTCTGCATTGTGTTATTTTCGTGGATTGGCTGCAATATTTATTTTTCCATGAACATTTTTTGGGCAGGGGACAGCGGGACTTCCTTAAACTTAAAAAATGTTTTTTCTTCTGTCGTCTTTTCTACCGTTTTAAAGGGAAAATCCCTTTTTTTTGTGATTAAAACAAAACATAACAGTTCCAATCTAAATGTCAGCTTATAACAGCTGGAAAAAAAACACTAAAAACATGAAATTTAACTGCGATTGAGCGATGTTTGTATGGACAGATGTGACAAATCTTTGTTTTTTTTTTGTTTTTTTTTTCTTGTTCAGGTTTTATTTGTGTAGACTTTTTTGTTTTTTAATGAAAGTTTGAAAGTGACGTCCTCTGATGTGAAATACGAACAGAAAGATCTCGCTAAGACGCGTCAAAGTTTTTTATTTAAACACAAAACAACTTTTTATTGACCTGTTTTCTCTGAGTTTCTCATAAATAAAAATATATTCCCCGTTTCAGACTCAGTCACAGGAAGTGGTCCAGGTGTGGTCCAGGTGTGGTCCAGGACGGGGAGTGTCAGGTGTTGTCGGTGAAAACCTGTCCCAGGACGGCGAGCCGGGCGCTGTACGGCTGAGCGGGACAGGACAGCAGCGGGTGAGTCCTCCTGTCGCCGGCTTTGAGAGCGATGCTCTCTGATTGGCCGTGAGCAAAGCCGTCAGTCTGTTTGGTGCTGCGTTTTGATTGGCTGCTGCCGTTCTTCCCCGCCGGCTGCGACAGGCTGATCAGGATGTCCCGCAGCTCCTGGCGGTCCTTGGCGTGCTGGCTGCAGCAGTAGAGCGCCGCCGGGTCCAGAGGGTGAGCCTCCGTGTTGAAGATGAAGCCTCCTGCCCCCAGCACGCAGTCTCCCCCCTCGCCCCCCTCCTCCCACGACCCGTCGCCCTCCGTCCCGCCGCCGTGCAGGAAGTGGGCGGGGTCGAAGAGCAGGTAGAGGTACTTGATGGTCTCGGCGAGGAAGAAGGACTCCATCCTGTTGTCCAGCTGGTGGTCTCTCAGGTCCTTGACCTGCAGGACAGAAAACAGAACTGAAGCCTGGACCTCAGAGTCTGAGCCGGGATCTGGATCGGGGTCTCACCGTGGCGTATCCACACGGCGTCTTGGCGATCTTCTCGATGGACTCCAGAGCGTCCAGGCCCAGCTGCAGGTAAGTGTGGTCACCTGTGGCTCTGAACAGGTACATGGCGCTCTCGATCAGCTCTGAGAGGAACACGTTAGCATGTTAGCATGTTAGCAGGTAAACACGTGGAGGGTCGCTGTAAAGGGGGCGGGCACTGACCCGGTCTCAGGGGGTACCCCTCTCTCTTATCCACCGTGTACCCCTGAGGGATGCTGTAAAACTCAGGCAGACCTCCAAACTGTCTCCACACTGAGTAATAGTTCTGGAAAGTTCTGACAGCGCTGTCCAGGTTCCCCAGGAGAGACTGACACACACACACACACACACACACACACACACACACACACACACACACACAGAGGAAGAAAACCCGTACTCTGTTACTGTCTGAGAGTTTAAGAAAGAAAGAAAAAAGGCAGTTTGAGGAAAAAGTAAGAAGAAGAGAAAGAGAGAAAGGAAGAGTAGAGAAAGACAGGAGGATGTAGAGAAGAAGGACAGTAAGAAAGATAGGATGTAAGGAGGGAAGGAAGGGTTCAAAAAGGGAAATAAGAAAGGGGAGAAAGGAAGTTAAGACAGGAAAGGCCATGAAGGAAAGAGAAATGGGGAAATGAAAAAAGGGGGAAACAATGGAGGAGGAAAGGAAGGGGGATAGGAAAGAAGAAAGCAAGGAAAGAGGAGGGAAGGAAAGAAGCAAAGGAAGGAGGAATAAATAAAGGAAGGAAAGGAAGGAAGAAAAAGCCATAAAAAATGAGAAGGAGAAGAAAAACAAGGGAGGACAGAATGGAGGAGGAAAGCAAAGGGGAAAGGGAGGAAAGGAAAGGAAAGGAAAGGAAAGGAAAGGTAAGAAGGAGGAAAGCAAGGAAAGAATGGAGGATAAAAAGAAGGGGGAAATAGGAGGGAAGGAAACGAAAGGAAAGGTTTGAGGAAGGATGGAAGGAAGAAAGCAAGGAAAGAGGAGGTAAGGAAAGAAGTAAAGGAAGTAAAGGAAGGAGAAATAAAGAAAGAAAGGAAAGGAAGGGAAAAAAGCCATAAAAAAAGGAGAAGGGAAAGGAAAACAAGGGAGGGAAGAATGGGGGAGGAAAGGAAGGGGAAAAGAGTAGGGAAGGAAAGGAAAGAAGAAAAAAGCAAGGAAAGAGGAAGCAAAGAAGGAGGGAAAAGAGCGGGAAAGGGAAGGGAAGGGAGGAAAAGAGAGGACTGAGGAAGAAAGGATGTAAGAAGGAGAATTGAAGGAAAGGAAGAGGTAGAAAAAAGTAAAACAGAAGGACAAGAAAGAATAAGAGGTCAGGAAGGAAGGGAGGGAGGGAGGAAGGAAAGGATGGATGACAGAAGGAGGAAAAGGAGGAAAGAAAGAAGAAGGGAGAAGGGAGGATGGAAAGGAGAAAGAAGGAAAAGAAGACAGGAAGGAAGGAAGGAGAGGAAGGGAGGAAAAAGGTCAGTTTGTGATGAATGAAAACGTTTCCTCAGAGAGAAAGAGTCAGGAGCGTGTGATGAGTGAAGGTGAAGAGTCGATGAACGTGTGGCGCCTTAAAGAACCCGCCCTCTGAGTCCGAACCTGCAGGCCGGGCCAGAACGCCTCCAGAGACTGGAACACCGGCATGGACACGGTCCCTTTGTGCATCTGGACCCACAGGTACCAGTCATCGAAGCGCGTGTAGTTCTGGATGGCCCGGTCGAACTCTGAGGGAGGACATCATGACATCATCACATCATGACATCATCACAGGCTGTACTGCAGATACCGCCAGCGACCAGCGGGGGGCGCTGCAGAGTGACGCACCGTGGAACATCTCCAGCAGCTCCTCCTCCTGCAGCAGCACCGCCCCTTTGACCAGGTACTCAAAGTACGAGTCCACCCCGGCCCCGATCCCCGCGTCCTGGGCCACCCACTTCTTAGACACGATGTCGATGTGGTTCCCCACCTACACACACACACACACACACACACACACACACACACACACACACACTCAGTTCCTCTTCATAAACCCGGGTTGTTTTGAGACTGGGTCTAAACCTGGACTTGTTACCAGTCCGATGTCAGATCTGGTCTTCCACAGAGCCCTCAGCGCTCTGCGGGCTGCGTCCTCAAACGTCTCGTCCCCCGTCAGTCGACTCAGCGTCGCAAACTCCAGGATGAAGGTTCCCACGCCGGCCGTGCAGGTGACGGGGGTCTCTGTGGGACTGACGCCTTTCAGGAGGTTGACCGTGCCGTATGGCATCCCGGTCGAGGTCTGGAACGCTGAAACCAAGACGACAGCGAGGTGAAGGTCTGACAACGAGACGCTCCTCTGGATCCTTTTTCTTCTTCAACGGTTTTTACTTTATTCATGACGGAAACGTGAAGGCGTGAAAAACGTGATCCAGAGACAGACAGAGTAATCTGCTGATGTTTCCATGACGACCACGACGTATAGGGGACAAAGTATTAATATTATCAATAAAATAAACTAAATAAACTTACCTGATGTAGCTGGGTTTCCTTTTTATACTCATCAACACCTGGTGGTTTTTATTTTTGGTATTCTTTTTTTGTTTTGTTTTTTGTCTATTGGATTTTTATTTACTACCAAAATTTTCTAATATTTATCTCTTAAATGTCTAATTTTTTTCATCTTAATTTATTGCTTTTTCTTTAAATTTGCTTTTCTTTTGCACAAATATGAAAAATGTTACCTCAAAAATGACCCCTTTCTGTTTGGCAAATTTGCTCCTTTTTGACCACAAATTTTCTACTATTTTTGAGCAAGGATCTATATTTTTATTTCAATAAAAATGTGTGTGTGTGTGTTTCCTAAAGTAAAGCATCTTAATTAATAATTTTGTTTAAATATTTTTTGCACAAATTTTCATATTTTCCCTCCAGGTTTGAAACTTTTTATGTCATAAATGAGCGCCAATTTTTGAAACATTTTTTTTTTTTTTTAATCAAATTTTTTTTACATTTTTTCCACAAGTTTGCAACTTCTGCTGACATATTATTTTCCACTCCTGGTCTTATAAATTTGGGACTTTAATCTTGACTTTATTATTATTTATTTATATATTTATGTATGTATTTTTTTATTTATTGATTTTTGTCTTTTTATTTTTAAAATATTTTATCCACCATAAATGTTTTGACATTAATCTGCCAAGTGTGTAATTTTTTTTCCTCTCAATTTGTTGCATTTTCCTTAAATTTGCTTTTTCTTTTGCACAAATACAAAAAAATATTTCCCTCAAAAGTAACCACTTCCTATTTAGAAAATTTTGCTCCTTTTTGACCCAAAATTTTCTACTTTTTTGCAGCGCTTTACATGTTTATTTAAAAAAAATGTGAGTGTGTATTTTCCAAAGAAAAGCATCTTAATAATTGTTTTTGTTTGAATTTTGTTTGCACAAATTTCCATATTTCCCCTCCTTGTTTAAAACCTTTATCTCATAAATCAGTGCCACTTTTTGTCACAAATTTTTCTTTTTTTTCATCAAAAATTTCACATTTTTTGCACAAGTTTGAAACTTCTGCTGACACTTATTCTCCACTCCTAGAATTATAAATTTAGGACTTTAATCTTAACGTTGTTGTTATTATTTATTTATTTATTAATTCTTTTTTTTTTCTGTTAATTTTTTTAAAAATATTTTTCCCACCATTATTTTCTGATATTATCTCTCAAGTGTGCAATTTTTTCTTCCTCAATTTTTTCTTTTTTCTTAAATTTATTTTTTCTTTTTTACAAATATGAAAAATATTTCCCCCACTTTCTACTTGCTCCTTTGTGATCCCATTTTTTTTCTTTTTTTGCACATTTATTTAAAAAAAAATGCTCCTTATATCTCAGACTTTTTTCCACTGTAAATGATATTTTTTGCCCATTTTTTAAAATCATTTTCCGACTTTTAATCTTACAAATTTGCTTTTTGTTTTAGACAAATGTGCTACATTTTCCATATATTTTTGTTTAGATTTTTCTTGCACTGTCCTTTTTCTCCTCTAGGGGAATAAAACAGCTGTGTCTGCAGGCACTGCTGTTTCCCATCCTTAATGAGAGCAGATACAATCTGAAACAAATCAGTCACGTCCTGACGTCTCTGACTCAACACTCTGTGTTTTTCTCTTTCATGAATTTTTAAATCTCGTCTTTAATAAAAAGTTAAGGTCGTACCGGGCAGCAGCTTCCTGGCGGCGTCCTCTGCCATCCTCAGCAGCGGCCCCGCACACGGCCAGCCGGGCTCCAGCTCCATCCCCGCCCTGCCGGCCAACAGGTGAGCCGACAGCAGGCCGCCCACCACTGGACACAGAGAGAGAGGAGTGAGGACAGGGGGGGTGCAGTTCCCTGAGTGACCACTAGGGTCAATCATCTGACGTATTCTCTGTCTTTACCTCTGATGTTGGTTTCAAACACGGAGGCGTTCACGTCGATGTCAAAGTCTACGGTGTCCTGGAGGAGCGACGCAACTCGCTGGAACTCTGTACGGTTTCCCAAAACCTTCAAAGACACGACACAAACCTCCTGTGACTACATCGACCAGTTTCCTGTCAGCGTTTAGAAATGTTTTCAGACGTTTCTGGACTCTTTGAATCAACTCGTTCAGGTCTCACCAGCAGAGTGTCGAGAGCGTCGATCAGAGTCAGAGAGAAGCTGCAGAGGAAAAAGAAAAGAGGAGGTGAAAGGTCGACTCCACTCATCTTTCTCTGAGTCAGATCTGAACAGTGTGTTCAGCCTTACCTGCCCCAGGTGTCCTGCCCGTCACAGGTGAGTGGGCGGAGCTCATCGTAGGGGAAGGCGTAGTCCAGGTAGCTGTTGTAGGCGTGGTAGAACATGGATTTGATTCGCTGCCTGAGAAATGAAACCACAGCGTCAGACTGAGGCGGAGATTTATTTTATTTTCATTCAAACCATATTAACACAAAAGCCAACCTTTCACTGACGATTAGTAACGTTTGTTTTTATCTTTAAATCAGATCGTGAGATAAGATCGTCCCTTTGTCATAAAAAAAAAACATGAATCAGCTGAGGTCTGATATCAAGGTGTCTGTTTTTGGAACTGGTTGAAAAATAATGTATATAAGTAATAAGTAAGGTTCAGCCGTGTACGCCAGATGATGTGACACCTGCCCGCAGCGCCAAAACTTTCAAGTTTTTACGCTAATTTTTTGACATTTTACATAAGATTTTTTTTCAACCAAATTTATACATTTTATTTTACAGATCTGCCACTCTCAACGTCAAATAGAAAACTTTTTTTTTTCTCACCTATATTCAAGTTTTACACACGCAGTGTCTCACTTTCTTTTGCACAATTTTGCTGCTTCTGATCTTACATTTTTTCCATTTTTCCAAAAAAGATCTATTACACTATGTCAAACAAACTTGTGCATTTTTGCACAAATTTTGGATTTTTTTTAAATCACAAATTTGATACTTTTTGCGCTCCTTTTCTTGCACCTCATAAAATGGAAATTTTTTTACATCTTTTTTTTTAACTATTATTTTTTGCAGATTGCTCCTTTAGTTGCTCAGAAATGCCAACTTTCACACAGATTTTTGCCTTTTTTTCTTTGCAAAAATTTGATATCTCCATAGAAGAATATCTTTTTTTATGTCTTACATATTTATGATTGTCTCCTTACAAATTGAAAACGGACTATTTACTTTTTTATCTTTTAAATATTAGCATTTTTTATTACCAAAGAAAAGCTACTAACTTTTTTTTTGTTGTACACATTTTTTTAAACTTTTTACTCACAAATCACAAAAACTCACTTTCTGCACATTTTTCTGGGCTACTTTTCGACCTAAAAATCAAATAATACACCCATTTTTTATTTTATTTTTTAGGCTGCTTTTTATTATTATGCACACATCTCCTAACATTATTTATAACAAATGAAATTAATTTTGATTAACTAATTTTTTGTCCTCCAATTTTTCCCTTTGATTTGTTTTGGCTTCTGGCTTTTTTACCTCATGTGAACAATTTTTCATTTTTATTTTTTCGTCATAATTTTCCTCTTATTCCACATAAATTAAATATTTTCCACCAATAATATTTGATATTTTTATCTCACAGATTTTGATACCCTCTTCTTTTGCTGTTTCTCGTAATTTTGATGTTTTTTTTTCAACAAACTTGCAGTTTTGAAACCTCACGTGTTGTTGCAGGTAAACTTAGCCTTAAATAGCTTTGCTAGTCGTCGCCCTGTTGCAGCAGCTCTCTCTTCTTTGTCTGTTTCTTGGATTTTTTTTCCGTCTCTTTTGCGTCATCTTTGTATTTGGAGTGGATCATTACTTCGTATGGCTCATTTGTTGGTCATGGACACCAAACTTTTTGTGTCTTCAGTGATATTTTTACTATTTTTGCTCTTGTGTTTGTCTGGAGATCCTACATGTAACCATGGCTGCATTGTTTACATGTGAAATCAGCTGTTAGCAGCCTGTAGCATGTCAATGCTAACTGGTGCTAGGTCGGATGTTTCCCACAAGGTGAGGAGAAGGAGGTGAGGACGACGTGCTGGTTCTCAGGTGTGAGCTAAGAAGTGACGACATGGACCTGTCCTTCCATCCATCGTTATTGGGAACGTAAGATCTATCTCCAATAAGATGGACGAGCTAGCTGTGCTAACCCAGCAACAGAGGGAATACCAGAGGGCAGAGTAGCTTCATGCTATTCACAGGAGACGGAGACTGGAGGCTGGCTGACTGGACAATGATGGACAAGCTGTCAGCATCTATTTTCTTATGGAGCTTTTTACACTTTCTATACACTTTCTTACTTTGTTTTCTTGATTGCTGCTGTGACTTCAGTTTCGTTGCACTTGTTACAATGAAAATAAAGTTCTTTTATAATTTTTTCTTTTTCTAAATAAGAACACCGGGTTATTTGATGAATGAATCCTGTAAAGACAGTTTGCAGCTGAGCTGTTGAATCGTCTGAAATGTGACTGTGAGCGTCAGATTAAACGCTGCTCTCTAATAAACAGATAAAAATCCCTCTGAGGTGTTTTTTGTTACCTGGCCGCTGCCATCTCCTCCTCAGTGAACTGATGAGTCGCCGCATCGCTCAGCAGACACACGAACAGCGTCACGCACACGTGAGTCCGCATCAAGAGGCACGCGGGGACCCGGGAGAGAGTCCCGCGTGGACACAGGTGAAATAAACAAGAAAACACAGCAAAGGTGAGAGAAGAGGAGGAGGAAAACACGGGAAACAGGTGAGTTTCGAGTGTTGTTGTGCAGCTGTCAGGAAGTGAAGATGCGCGCATGCGTAGTACAGTGCGATGACGAGGACCATAAACGAAGCTGCGTTCAAGAACAAACGGTTTGAGCAACATCTGAAAACCAGTGCTACCAGCGAGTTACTGACTTTAATAAAGACTTAATCAGAGAATTAAAAAAAAACTTAAAATACCAAAAATTTCCAAAAAAGATATAAATCAAACGGGGGAGAAAATTACACAAATAAAAATAAAATAAAATTCAAAATACATTTTTATTTCTTTTCTGACACGTGCCATGTTATCCTGTTCATATATTCTTGAATTTTTTGCACCACACACTTTCTTGTATTTTTGCTGAGACTATGAATTTAATTTAAGAGATTAATAAATTCTACTCTATTCTATTTTATTATTCTATTACAAAAAAAGGGTAGACAAAAACACAAAATGATACCAAAAGATAAACAACTAACACAGGATACAGCGGGGTAAGGGCTCCACGCAGTAGCGCCAACTTGCCACAAGGGGGCCCCCAAGAGCAAGAGCTGCAGTGCATGAACTTGTATGTTTACAGTTTACAGTTTCATTTAGCAGACTCTTTTATCCAAAGCGACGTAACACACAAGCAAGAATTTAGACAGAAGGGAAAACTTTGTGACAGTGTCACCAAAAAGGAAAATTTGATTAAATGAGGGAAGTATTATTGTGAATGAAATGAATGAGAGGTTTTCAGTATGATGAAAATAAATCCCTGTTAGAAAAATGTAAGATAGAATGGGGCACCTGTTGTAATGTTTTCTGAGGTGGTTTATGGTTAAGAAAAAGAGAAAATAAAGGACAAGGAGGACGTGGCGTCAGGGAAGGGGCGGAGAGGAGGTCGCGAGCTGGAAAGGGCCTGGAGAAGAAAAAAAAGTAATAAACTGTCCAGACTAAGTTGTAATAAACTTAAATTAAACAACCCTGAGGGTAGTTACTGGTGCCGATCCAACATCCCAACGGATCCCCTCAGATAATGGCTTCCTGGGACCAAGAGTGTGCTAGGAATGGAAAGACGTTTGTTTGGATTTAAAGTTCCCATATTCTGCTCCTTTCCTGCAGTTTAATCTGGATCACTGATGTCTTCATGAAATGGTAGTAACATGTTTTGGTCCAAAAAGCCAATAAATCAAGCACAGCAGCATTGTTTCCAGGCTCTCATAGCCCCTCTGTTCAGAACGCTCTGATTTAGTGGGCGTGGCCTTCATATGTAAATGAGCCCCCACTGATACCACCCCGCTCTTCCACGTCACTGAGAGCGGCGCCACGAGCTCCGAGTGCACAATGTTTAGAAAACAGAGAAGCTGGTTTACCGTAACATTACAGGCTAAAACAACAGGCTAACTGCAGCTAAAGTTAGCATCCTGAAGCTAACACAGAGACAGGGGGGACACTGAGGAAAAGCTCTTCCATCTGCTCCACAGCACACAGCATTTAAAATACTCACATTTCCAGGGTCCCAGGTTTGTTGGAGGATGGTTGGTAATGCGCCTGGATTCAGGACCAGTCTATTGGCTAGCCCTCTGTTGGACTGTCCAAAGTTGGAAAAGCAGTCGGCCGTGAAGTGACTAGCACACACATGCTCAGTTTTACTGAGTGTAGCTGGAACATTTCCTGATAAATGAACTCTAGACACTTAGTCTGTCTTCTTCTGAGATGGGAAGCTTGAGCATGGAACTATGAGGCTGTTTACAGCCAAAAACAGAGCAGTGATGGCTCTTCAACTTTGGCATTCTCCTCCTGGGGAGAGGAGTGGGCGGGGAGGGGGTTTGAGGGTATCTGCTCTGGGGGACCAATCAGGTCAGACTTGCTCCTGATTGGTCAAAAAAGGGAATCGCTGACGTTGGCAAACCCCGGAAATTCCAAACAGCTCGTTTTAGGTCAGGATTTTACATTCACAAGCTCTACTAAGAACAGGTTTGGTCATTAAATATCACATTTTGTGGGCTGGGAGGAAAAACAAAGACCCACAAATTTCACTAAAAGACTTAATAAAGTAATTTTTGCAGAATATGGGACCTTTAAGTTTGTTCCATCTGCAATGAGATCGTCTTTATTTAGCACTTTCCCTGGTATACCAGTGTTTTTGGTAGATCAATCACGTTTTTATGGGTTTGGGTTTTTTTGTTCCTGTGTGGATTAACTTTCAGGGCTCGGAGGATTCACTATGATCTAAAACTGCGGGAAAGACAATTTGAAAGGACTTGAAAAAGGACAAGCGGGGTATTTTTCATTAGATGGGGATTTTTTTTTAACGTAATTTAGGGTTGAAAACGACTGTTTGGGATTTTGTTACAGCATATATTTAAGTTGGATTATCATTACGTGCCGGGTGTGCAGGAGAGGCGTTCATTGATTTTGATTAAATGGTAAACTTGTTTTTTGATTTGGACACAGTCTCTTGAGAAATCATGGGTTTAATTCGTTTAACATTTATTATTTGTGTCTACTAAAATATGCTTTGTTGGCAGAACTGCTCTGTCTGTAAATACAAATCCTAGTGCTAGCTTGATGCTAACGTACATAGGAAATTCATGGATATGGTTTCAGTTTTCCAGTAGAACATCAACTCTTATCTTATCTTATCTAAAGACGCCCAATCTGCCAACACGGATCTGATCACGACCCAGGAGCCATCTTTGATAAATAAGACACATATGGGAATCAGCTTAACGTGTACTTCTATCATTACTTTAATAAAAACTCAATTTCCAAGCCAACATCCTTCTGAGGAAGCAAGATGACTTCCACAGAGGAGGTCATGGGTAGTTTGTTGTGTCTTAATCCATGCAAAAACCAGATATTCAAAGGTTTCAAACACCATGAAAGTCACTTTGAGAGGCTTTTGTTGTTCAGGCTGGAGGTAAACGAGTTTGTTACTCAAATCAGATCTCCAGGACGGCAGATCCTTGGTGCTATTATTTGCCAGTGGTTAGATTATGTGTACTTCAGGTTGTTTTAGGTTAATTTAGTGGTTTTCTGGGATTAACCGCTTATTGTAGCTTGACAAACTCCTCTCCTTCACCAGAACTTGAAATACACATGCAGCCGTAACTCTTTACAAAATTAGATTGGTCTATTGCTGACCCCTGGTGGTGGTTTGTGGACACAAAGAAGCCACAAAAATAACATCTTGATGCTTGAATAAGAAAATCAGAGTTAAAAGCTTTGATGTCCTTTAAAAAGCGGAGTCTTAAAACAAGACTGTGTGTTTCTCTGTCAGCCTGAAAGAGGACAAGTTCTCGATCCGTGATGTCGTCTTCAGGTGGTGACCCAGTTTTTCACATGTTTATGCACCTTGCTGTAATCCATCTTAAGTCCAGGGCGGATGAGTGTCGGTGTGTCACATTTAAATTCACTGAACAGTCATTGAGAAGAGGGAAACCGCAGAGAGGAGAGGATGGAGAAAGTTCTTTGGGGCGTCATTGCTTTATCAGGTGAGTATCTTTACAAAAACATAATTTTGAAGGTCTTATTTCCCCTTTTTCTCTGTGGTTAATTGTTGAATATGTTCTTATTTTTTCTGTTCAGGACTGTGTGTCGTCTCCTCACACATCCAGCGTCGCTACTATGTTGTTTATGAGCCCAAGACCTTTTCAGAGGCTCTGAGCCACTGCAGGGAGAAATACACCGACCTGGTCAGTGTGGACGAGGAGGAGGATATGAAGCTCCTGAACAGCGAGGTGGATCCAAGCAAAATGATCTCCACAGAAAACAGAGACGTGAGTCTAATCTGCAGTTTTTAAGGCAGCTGGCTGTTTGTAAGGAAAAACTTTTATTTCCTCCTCTCTCCTCGATCCTCTGCCCTGAAAGCAGCAGTCGGAGCTTTTGAACGTTCCTCAACAGGAGGGTTCATTGCTCCTCCTGGTTTGACTGAGGACAGAGGAAACGCCAATCGAAACGCACAGAATCAGACGTGGTCTCTTTGGTTGACCACACGTAGCCGGGTATTTCCAAAAACAAATATCCCCCTCATTCGTTTTTAAAAAATACTTTCGTCTACATAAACTGGACAAATCCAGCAATAGGTGCAGCTCAAAACATGTCACATCCACAGGTGTCAGTGTTTTTCAGACGTGAAACCCATGCTAGCCAATCAGAATGAACCCCCTAACACAAGCTAAATGCTAAAATGTCAGCTTGAGGCTAAACAGAGATGAGGGGCTAAAATTAAGCTAAAGGCTAAAACACAGGCTGAATGTTAAATACAAGTTATAGGCTAAAACACAAGCTAAATGCTAAAATATGTGGTAAAGGCTAAAACACACGTAATAGGCTAAAATATGAGCTAAAGGCCAAAACAGGATTTAAATGCTAAACATAAAAAAGCTAAATGCTAAAACTTGTGCTCAAGGTTAAAACACAATCTAACAGCTACAACATGACAAAAAAAGGCTAATACATGAGTATAAGCTAAAACACAAGCTAAATGCTCAAATGGGAGCTTAAGGCTAAAATCAGACTAAAGGCTAAAACATGGTCTATAGGCTAAAAAACAGGCTGAGTGCTTAAAAAAAAACAAGCTAAATGCTAAAATATGTGCTATAAGCTAAAACACAGGCTAAAGGCTAAAACACAAGATAAAGGCTAAAATATGTGCTAAAGGACTTAAATACAGGCTAAAGGTTAAAACACAAGCTAAATGCCAAAATAAATGCTAACGGACTTAAACACAGGCTAAAGGCTAACATCCAAGTTAAGCCCTAAAAAATGGTCCAAAGCTAAAACACGGTTCAAAGTCTAATCTACTCAATGAAGGCTAAAACACATGTTAAAGGCCGAACTATTAGCTAAAGGCTAAAACAGGATGTAAATGCTAAGATAAAAGCTAGGTGCTTCAGCTTGTGCTAAAGGCTAAAACACAGTCTAAAAGCTAAGACATGACAAAAAAGCTCATACACGAGTTATAGGTTAAAACACGAGCTAAATGTTAAAATGTGAGCTTGAGGCTTAATACAGACGAAAGGCTTAAATACAAGCTAAAGGCTAAAACATATTCTAAAAGGCTAATACACAAGCTAAATGCTAAAATTTGTGCTAAAGGCTCCAACATGGGCTAAAGGCTTACATATAGGTTAAAGGCTTAAACATGGTCCAAAACTTTAAACACTGTCTAAGAGCTAAACAACGCAATGGAGGCTAAAACACATGTCATGGGCTAAAATATGAGCTTAAGACTACAACAGGATCTAAATGCTAAAGAAAAAGCTAAATGCTTAAAATGTGCTCAATGCTATAACACAGTCTAAAAGCAAAGGACGACAAAAAGGCTAATACACAAGTTAAAAGCTAAAACACAAGCTAAATGCTAAATTATGAGCTTAAGGCCAATATGTTAGTGAACCTAAATCTCTGTTTCTCAGCGTTTACTTGAAACCATGAAACCAGAGTTTTACAAAATCTTCACCTCGGCCAAAGTTTTCAGGAAAACTTTGTTTTTAGTGGCGTCAAGCTGCGGTTTGATGTGGACGACAGGACGAAACATATAAAAATGTACGAGGTTTCCCACATACCCGGCTACATGTGGACATGGTCTGTAGAAAACACTGACATGACATGAAAACTGACCGATCTAACTTTCAATCAACCAAAAACAAAATAAAAAAAAAACAGGAAACTATTTTAAGGATGTGGTATAAGTTGTTGAATGTGATTCGTGTCAGACCTCACTCTAAAGAAACCCTTCAAATAATCATTTCAGCAAGCGTGGATAGGGCTGACCTACGACACCGACAGCTGGAGGTGGTCTCTGTCAGACCCCAGCTTCTACAAACAGGGGGAGGCTGAGTTCAGGATGTGGAGCCGAGGAGAACCCAACGGGCCCACCAGCCAGCTCTGTGTCACCTTGTTTGATACTGGTTTATGGAATGACAACTTTTGTTTCAAACCTTATCCGGCGGTCTGCTGTGATGTCACAGGTGAGATGGTCTCGACAGCTAAAATTTTACAGGTGTAAAAACCACAACACCCAACTCACAAACATCATTGACTTGGAAAAGTCAAAAAATGGAAAAATATGATCTGATACAACTCACAGCTTAATGTCTCTACTCCAGGACCTAATGTGACATTCGTCTACGTCCCCACGCCGATGACCTGGACTAAGGCTCAGAGCTACTGCAGGAAACACCACACAGACCTGGCCAGCATCAGAAACAAGGCTGAGCATAACGAGTTAGTGAAGCCACTTCCCAGTGGACAAGAAGTGTGGATCGGTCTGAGCAAAGACCTGTGGAAAGACCTGTGGAAGTGGTCTGATGGAAGTCAGTCCTCTTTCAGGTACTGGAAAGTAAACACGAAAAACAGCGAGGCGAAGCGCTGTGTGGCAGCAGACTTCAACAGCTCGGGCACATGGGAAAAATCCAGCTGTGACTCAAAGAGAGCCTCGATCTGCTACAGAGGTGAGTTCTCCTCCAGCTCACAGGTGTTTGGCTGTAGACCCAGTCTAGCGGTCCGGGTTCATTGTGGGTTTGATGTTTGCTTTGTAAAGATTCTTCAGGGACGAGAAAAGTGGTCAAAGTGAGGTTGGTGAGCTCGAAGTCCACTCTGGATCTGAATGACCCTGCTGTGACGGAGCAGATCTTAAAGCAGGTAAATCTTAGACGTTTGTTTTAATCTGTCTCCTGATACCATCAACGATTAGGATCACAGGGTCAAAAAATAATTTAAATTCATCTAATAAATAATAACTTTAAAGAAGGACAAGGGCCAGGTTAAAGAACAGTAAATTCCTGAGAGTTATCTCACAAATTTACAAAAATAAAGTCGTATTAATAAGAGAATAAAGTCATGAATTTGTGTGAAAGACTAATAAAAATAATAATAATTCAAAAAATTCACATTTCATCTCATAAATGCAAAAGAATAAGTCTTAGATTTACAGAAATAAAGTTATAAATTCAGAATATTTTGACCATAAATTCACAAATATTTAGTAATAATCTCAAAATTTACCAGAATAAGTAAAAGGTAATTTTCTAATAGCTAAATGCTACAATACAAGCTAAAGGCTAAAACACGAGCTAAATGCTAAAACATGGTCCAAAGCTAAAACACTGTCTAATGGCTAAACAACTGTTAGCTAAAGGCTAAAACAGGATGTAAATGCTAAAATAAATGCTAAATGCTAGAACTTGTGCTAAAGGTTAAAACACAGTCTAAAAGCTAAGACATGACATAAAGGCTAATACACAAGTTAAAAGCCAAAACACGGGCTAAATGCTTAAATGTGAGCTTGCGGCTAAATACAGACAATCGGCTAAAATATAAGATTTGGGCTTAAATACAAGCTAAAGGCTTAAACATGGTCTTAAGGCTAAATCACAGGCTGAATGCTAAAGTACAAGTTAAAGGCTAAACCACAAGCTAAATGCTAAAATTTGTGCTGGAGGCTAAATCACAGTCTAAAGGCTAACATACAAGTCAAAGGCTAAAACATGGTCCAAAGCTAAACACGGTCTTAAGGCTAAACAACACAATGAAGGCTAAAACACATGTTAAGAGCTAAAATATGAGCTTCAGGCTAAAACAGGATGTAAATGCATAAAAAAGCTAAATGCTTGCACTTGTGCTAAAGGTTTAAACACAATCTAAAAGCTAAGACATGACAAAAAGGCTAATGCACAAGTAAAGAGCTAAAACATGAGCTAAATGCTAAAATGTGAAGTGCCTAAAATGTGAGCTTGAGGCTAAATGCAGACAAGCTAAAAGTTAAAAAGTGGTCTTAAGGCTTAAACACAGGCTGAATGCTAAAGTACAAGCTAAAGGCTAAAACAAAAGCAAAATGCTATATTATGTGCTAAAGGCTTAAACAAAGGCTAAAGGCTAAAACACAAGCTAAATGCCAAAATAAATGCTAAAGGACTTAAACACAGGCTAAAGGCTAAAACACAAGCTAAATGCCAAAATATGTGGTAAAAGCTAAAAAACAGGCTAAAGGCTAACATACAAGTTAAAGGCTAAAACATGGTCCAAAGCTAAAGCGTGGTCTAAAGGCTAAACAACACAAAGAAAGCTTAAACACATGATAAGGGCTAAAGAGCTAAAGGCTAACACTGGATCTAAATGCTAAAATAAAAGCTAAATGCTAAAACTGGTGCTTAAGGTTTCTACACAGTGTAAAAGCTAAGACACTACAAAAATGCTAATACATGATTTAAAAGATAAAACATAAGCTAAATGCTTAAATGTAAGCTTGAGGCTAAATAGAGACGAAAAGCTATAGTCAAGTTAAAGGCTTTAATACAAGCTAAAAGCTAGAACATGGTCTTAAGGCTAAGTTCACAGGCTGAATGCTGAGGTACAAGTTAAAGGCTAAAACACAAGCTAAATGCTAAAATATGTGCTAAAGGCTAAAACACAGGCTAAAGGCTTACATACAAGTTGAAGGCTAAAACACACGTTATGGGCTAAAATATGGGCTCAAGGCTCAAAAATGATCTTAATCCTAAAATAAAACCTAAATGCTAAAACTTGTGCTAAAGGTTAAACACAGTCTAAAAGCTAAGACATGACAAAAAGGCTAATACACAAGTTACAAGCTCAAGCACAAGCTAAATACTAAAATATGAGCTTGAGGCTAAAATGTGGGCTTAAGACTAAGTACAGACGAAAGGCTAAAATCAAGCTAGGGCTTTGAAATAAGCTAAGGGATTAAATACGGGCTCAAGGCTAAAACATGGGCTAAAGGCTAAAACCCAGACTGAATGGCTAAACATCTAAACGGTCCAAAGGCTTAACAACGCAAAGAAGGCTAAATCACACGTTAAGGGCTAAAATAAGAGCTAAAGGCTAACACTGGACCTAAATGCTAAAAGAAAGGTAATGCTAAAACTTGTGCTAAAGGCTAAACACAGTCTAAAAGCTAAAACACAAGCACAGGCAGAGACAAGCACAGATTTACGGGAGTAATCTCATATATTTAAGAGAAGAAAGTCACTGATTTACGTGAAGATAGTCAGAATAAATTTATAAACTAACAAGAAAAGAAAACAGATTCACAAGATGAGAGTTAATTATCAAAATAAGGTAATACATATTAGAGGACAAAGTCATAGATATACATGAATAATCTCCTTGTTTTACATAAATTTAGTCATAGATTTATTGGGAAAATGTCATAAGATTTACAAGATGTAACTTTCAGAGAATAAATTCATTAATTTAAAAAATAATCTGATACATTTATGAGAAAGCCCAGCTAAAGACGAAAAATAGACTGAAATAACAAATGAATATATATATTGTTGAATTCCTTTAAAAAAAAAATGTGGCTTTAGTTTACTGTTGCACATATTTATGAGACTAAAGATGACTTCATGATTTCAGAGTGAACTGTGCTGCTGTTGCTGTGCCTAAGACGAATGTTTCTGTGTCTCAGCTGAAGCAGAGGCTGGAGGATCAGGGCCTGAACCAAGACATCAGGCTGAGCTGGAGGAAGCAGGAAGATGGGGAAGTCTTCCACAGAGAGGAGGAGGAGGAGGACAAAAAGGAGGACTGTTGGGTTAACAGATGAACTATAGCGTGTGTTTCAACACAGCGCTTTGCCTTTTTAGTCAGAGGAAGTCATGACTCACCTCCCTGACCTTCCTTCATTCATGCAAACGCTGAGCATTCAAATGTGTCAGACACCGTGAAGGAGCAGGATCAGAGGGGTTAGAGGTTTCCTCAGAGACCTTTGAGATTGTTTGGACAGCAGGCAAATGATTTCATCACTCCAAACAGATCTTTAAGAATAACATGCAGTTTCAGTCATTTAAACAGTTTTTGGTTCTTTTGGCGTTGTCGGCAGGATTATCGTTTTGTTGTTCTCTGTGTCGCTTGTGCATCTTTTCTTCCACTTTTTCCTTTTCATGAACTGTCTCCCATCATCATTACATTCACAATAAAACAATACTGAAGTGTAATCCCCTCTGTGTCGACTGAATCTGTGTGATACCCAAACTGACCTTTCTGAATGAAACGACTAAAATAACTCAACTTATGACCTCACAGCTCTGCCCTGAGCTCACTGAACAGGTAAATATGGTGAAGATACAGGTACAGATGCTGTTTTTCTTCAGTATCTTTTAGTTCAGGGACATAAATACTCTAAAACCAGTTTGGAAAAGTTGTTGATGTGGTGGAAACATTCGTGTTTGACCTCAGACGGCCCTTTGCTCGCCGTCTGCAGTTCAGGAAGAAGACAGCAGACAGGATGATGAAAATTATTTTACTGATATGCAAATATGCAAATGCCTTTAGGCTGAAGTCAAATCTCTGCTGTTTTTTGATATGTAAGCTTATCAGAACCATCACAGCCTCATATGAGAGGAAACAGAGCGGAGAAGGATGGACACTCGACTTCTGCTCATCCTCGCTGCATCAGGCAAGTATTTCATATTCCTAAAAATTAATGTTACTATCCAACACAATGTGTCTGCACGATAATTATTGAGGTATTGTAAAGTTATATGAATCAGAGGTGAGGCAGGCTTTTTTTATTCTGACTGTATTTCCTTGTTACTTGTTGGAACTGCTGAAAAGATTTCTACAGTGTGGAAAAATTAGTTTTGATCACGTCAACTTTTTTTCTCATCACATTTATTTCCAAAGATGCAATTCAAACGAAATTTCTCCCAGACATTGGTATTAACTCAAATAATCCACACATGAAGAGAAATCACAACGTTCAGGTCCATAAATAATGATTATGGTGAATTAAGTACGATAACACAGGAAAAAAGTATTGAACACACCATGGAAAGGCTGTATACTTTGGACAGGAAATGCACCATACCACCTGAAATCTGTCAGTAATTATTACTTAAACTTCCAATTAGTGCAAACCAACATCAGCTGGGCTAGAGCAAATTGATGGTCCTATAAAAAAGGTGTTTTTTTCACCAAGCAGTTAAATAGCACACACCTCATGATGGGTAAAGGCAAAGAGCTCTCTGAAGACATTCACAACCTGATTGTTGCTCAGCATCAGAATGGAACTGGTTACAGACTTATATCAAAGCACCTGAATATTCCAGTCAGCACCGTTGGGGCCATTATTCACAAGTGGAAGAAGCACCACCTTACCATCAACAGGCCTCGCACAGGAGCTCCTTCCAAGATTTCTGACCAGAGAGTCAGAAAGATAGTCAGAAGAGGACTCAACCAGCCAAGGACCACCCTGAAAGTGCTCCAGAAAGACTTGGAGGCAGCAGGTACAATTGTTACAGAGAAAACAATAGGCAATGCACTCCACCGCCATGGCCTCTATGGACGCTCAGCCCACAAGACTCCATTCCTGAAGAAAAGGCATGTTGAAGCTGGTTTAAAGTTTGCTAAACAGCATCTTGGCAAGCCTGTAGAATACTGGGAGAATGTTGTCTGGTCAGATGAGACCAAAACTGAACTTTTGGGCTGTCATACTACAGACCATGTTTGGAGGAGAAATGGCACTGCACATCAGCCAAAAAACACTACACCAACAGTGAAGTTTGGAGGTGGAAGCATCATGGCATGGGGTTGTTTCTCATCTCATGGTGTTGGCAAACTTCATATAACTGACGGAGCAATGAATGGAGCCATGTATGTATAATCATTATTTATGGACCTGAACGTTGTGATTTCTTTTCATGTGTGGATTATTTGAGTTAATACCAATGTCTGGTAGAAATTTTGTTTGGATTGCAGAAATGGTAGCACCAACTTTCAAGGCCTGTTTTGTATCATAATAAAATGGTCATTTTTCAGTTGGGTAATCTTACCTTTATTCCCAACGTATGACATTTCAACACTTGTTTGTGCCATTTCTAGCTTTAATGTTCCATTCCACTTCTTTGTTTTGCTATGAAACACTAAAATGTAAGCACTCTTTCAGCTCAACTGTTATGATATTTGTATCTGTCACTGCAGCTCTGTGCGCAGCCTCTCTTCGAATCAGACGTCGGTACTATTTCAACTACGAGCAAAGAACCAGGGATGAAGCTCGGAGCTACTGCAGAGAACACCACACGGACCTGGCCACGATCACCAGCATGGATGATGTGATTACTCTGAGGGAGATGGCCGACCTCAACAAGATGTTGTACTTTGATTTCAGCTTCGTAAGTTTAGTTACTCACACGTTTCTACTTCATGTAAGCTTTAAAAGGTGGCGAAGGCTTCTTGGAGTTATTCATCGAGTATGTCTTTCAGAGAGCCTGGATCGGTCTCTACGATGACGTGGAAAGCTGGTCGTGGTCGCTGTCAGACCCAAGTTTCTACGGCCCTGGAGAGGCCGCGTTCAGATGGTGGTCTGGTGCAGACAGAGAGATCAGCAGTAAGACCTGTGTGTCCATAGCCATGAGCGGGGTGTGGAACGTCGCCAGCTGCACGATGAAGCTTAAACCGGTCTGCTGTGACGTCACAGGTGAGACTGTTAGAAACACGCCAGAAACCAACTCTTTAGTATTTAAACAACTTAAACAAGACTAATGTGAGACTCCCAATAAAAATATGCTCTGCCCTCAAGAGAGGTCTGACGGACAAAACAGACCAGATGTGTCTCTGGTCCAACTCTTTGTCAAGGTACCTTACCACATAGGTTTCTATTCAAGTCAAGGAGTGAACTTACTCCAGCTCTGATCTGTTGCTTTAAACTTGTGCCCCAGCTCCGGCAAGTTTGAGCTGTTTGGATCAGATACGCAAGGTTCCTATTTTTGCAAAAAGCCGGAGCACTTTAGTAGTGCCCCCAAACAATACATGCAGCGTTGTTGGCAGCATTGCTTAAAATCTCTTCCTTCTCAAACTTCACTGAGTCTTTTTTCAGGTACTAATGTGACATTTGTTCGCATCTCCGACTTCATGACCTGGACCGAAGCCCAGACCTACTGCAGAGAACACCACACAGACCTGGCCAGTGTGAGGAACACAGCCGAGAACCAGCAGATACAAGACATGGTCCCTTTTCTCCAAGAACTCTGGATCGGACTTTCCAGAGAGTCCTGGAAGTGGTTTGACGGGAGCGACTCCTCATTCAGACTCTGGAACCCCGGATTAGGTGAACCCAACAACTTATTCCTGAAGGAGTCCTGTGTGGCAGCGGACTTTAGTAACTTTGGGAAGTGGGAGGACTGGCCCTGTGGCTACAAGAGAGCGTCCGTCTGCTACACCGCAGGTGAGACACTTCTGGAGTAGGTTGTAAGATCCTGAATATGCAACAGATGAATTTTACGGTAAAACTCCAACATAATAAGACTGTCTTGTGTTCTTACAGGGGTCACAAAGCTTATCTTCAGACTGAACGTGCAGAAGAACTCCTCTCTGGATCTCAACAGGTCTGATGTGCTGGACAGCATCTCTGCACAGGTAACTCATGGTGTAGCTCCCTGATTCATTGCAAAAACCACCAAATGACTCTGAAAGAGGAATTTAAAGAGCGTACAGGAGACTACACAGATCCCTTAAAGGTAAAATCAGCCTAAAGCCAAACAAGGAAGAGTCTAAAGTCTTTCTCCATAGCCTCCCCAAATCTTCTCAACTTGCGGATGGTGAAGCTACAGTCCTCTAAGCCATGTGAAAGTCTTCTTACAGACTTCCTATTGCAAGCCAAGCTCCAGGGTCCTCTCTCACAGTCAAAGTCCATCACCAGTTTCTTGGACTGTCGTTACGAAGACCTTCTGGTCACTGTACCCAGTCCCAGGCTCAGAAAGGGCCCATTATGTGTCACCAGCCCCCCCATGGTGAACAAGACCAAGTTGATGATCTGGGAGATACGAGCGTCCACCAGACACATAATCTTTGATATGCACCACAGGTTTAGGTTAGCCATGTTTGTTGGTTCTGTTGGTTCTGTTGGTTGTGCGCTCTGCCCTAAGAAGGGCTGTAAGAACCAGATTGACAAAAACAAACAGGCTTCAGACTAGCAACTGGTCTCTGTGTCACCATAACTTGGCGAGCCAGCCAGGAGGAAGTCCTGTTCCCCTTTGGTCAAATGATGTACCACTAAGCAGGACCCAGTTTACACTAACAGATGTCAGCTCGTCCAGGTCCCTGTGTTCACAGACAAAGATGGGAGGCTGAGTGGTCTTTTATTTCCTGTGGTTGAATGCGAGTCACAAGGCATTCCCTTCCTTGTCTAGCTCTAAGGGGTGACCCTGGTTTATTGTCTCACGTCGACTGAATCTTCACACTTTGACTTTGACAACCAAGTACGGAACTTTAGCTTGACATACACACCCCCAGATCTAACGTTGATTGTCTTTGTGTTACAGCTCAAACAGAAACTAGTGGACGAGGGTCTGGATGAAAACATCAAACTGAGCTGGAGGAAGCAGCCGGACGGAAACGTCTTCCAAAAGGTGGAGATAGAGGAGGAGAAGGAAGAGAAGAAGGAGGAGAAGGAGTGTTTGGAAGAGATGGAAATGTTCCCCATTTTTTAAGATATTCTCGTTACAGTTGGAATCAGAGCTTCAACAATCAGTCCAAACTACACCAGAGGCTTCTCCTGTCGGGCTCCACCTGCTCTCATTTCCCTCTGTTAGTGTTGATGTTTTAATATCTTTAGTCAGTTTTAGATCATGAAGAAGAATTATTCACTATTTTTAGCTTTGTCGGTAAGATGAATTAATGCTTTAGTTGTGTTTTTCATATATGTGTCAGACATTACATTTTAAGATAGTTTAAGGAATTTGTTTTTAAGATATATCAAAATAATATTCAGTTATATCAGTCTCTCTGGTTGATTCAGATTTGCTTTAATGTTGTTGTAAAATGCAAAAGATATTAATAAAGAGTGTTTTTAAAGGAGACTAAAGACCCTCATCTTTTTATTCAGCTTGGACTGTTTCATTATAAACTCTGTTTAAAGAAACTAACTCTGGTTTCTTCCCTTTCTTTAAGAGTAGATGTTAAAGTCGGCTCTTATGCTGCAGCTCCATCAATGAGGTTCTAGAATGTTCTACGTCAGTGACAGAGAGCTTTCTGCCATTATGATGTCACAACATTCCGGAACTCTCTGAGCTCTCAGTGTTTTTAAAGCAAACTGAAGACCCTTAGCTTTTTAACCAGCTCTGACTGCTTCATTATAATCAGTTTCAAATAAACTTCTGTAATCTATCTTTATTTTTACACTCATGTTTTTTTCGTCTTTATTCTGTCCCTCTGGTGTCCCTTTTTCGTCATCTTTGTATTTGGAGTGGATCATTATTTTGTATGGCTCATTTGTTGGTCATGGACACCAAACTGTTTTTGTCTTCAGTGATATTTTTACTATTTTTTCTCCTGTGTTTGTCTGGAGATCCTACATGTAACCATGGCTGCATTGTTTACATGTAAAATCAGCTTTTAGCAGCCTGTAGCATATCAATGCTAACTGGTGCAAGGCCAGATGTTTCCCACAAGGTGAGGAGAAGGAGGTGAGAACGACGTGCTGGTTCTCAGGTGTGAGCTAAGAAGTGACGACATGGACGGTCAGCATCTATTTTCTTATCGAGCTTTTTACACTTTCTATACACTTTCTTACTTTGGTATTCTTGATTGATGCGGTGACTCCTGAATTTCCCCTCAGGCATAAATAAAGTATTTTCTATCCTATCCTATTCTATATTGTGGTATCTTTACATCTGTATCTGTATCTTTACAGTTAAAAAAGTCTCTTTTATCCTCACTCTGATTTTTTAGTCAACCTTATTTCAGCCTCTGTCTCTGACCTTGGTGTTTGAGGTCCCACCAAGATCCTTGTGTGATGACCTCATCGCTCTGTATGCAGACGACACTGCGCTCAACAGCTTTTCTAAGCGTTAATCTTCTGAGCAACAACTTTCAAACCTGCTGAACTTAATTCTTTCAGGACTTTTATTTATAACCTGTCAAAACACAACCAGAAACACTGTTTAATAAAACTGCCTCTGATTATGATTTCCTCTGTAGTTTTGTTTGATGCTCATCTTTGAATTTATCTCAAACGTTTGAAACCACAGACTGGTCTCTGTCATCGGCTCCAGCTGAAGAATGATTTCAGAAATGTTCCTGAAAATTATTTTCCTATTATGCAAACAATGTTTTCCTCTGACCATAAGGCATGAAGACAGGTGACTAAGAGATATGAGCTGTTACCTGCTGCAAAAGAATCAGTTTGAGCTGCTGCGAGTCAGGAGCATCATAATCAGATAAACAGAGAGCGAGGAAAGATGGACACGTTTCTGCTTCTTCTTATCATCACTGCTTCAGGCAAGTGTTTCACACGACTTAAAGAAACTCAACCATAAATGATTATTTACAGGATCATTATTATTAAAGGATAACTTTTACTTCAGCACATTGTTAACAAAGTGTTTTTCTATAATTTAAGAAAATGTAAGGATTAATTTACGATGTCCAAACAAAGCCTGGAGAAAACATTTAAAAAGGTTTCCAGCGGAGTACCTCAGGGATCAATGATTGGTCCTCACTCATTTGTATTTTATTTGTTTCGGTGATTCTTGTTTTGTTTGTAAATCATCTTTTTTTTTGTTGTTGTTGTTGTTTTTTCTTTTTTTGTCCCATTTACTCCTCTTGGTTAAAATATGACGAAGTAATTTAAAGTAAATTGGCCCAGTAAAGTAAATTTTTGATCTACAGATTTCTTTTCGTAAAGTGGGTGCGCTACACTACATCTGCCAGCTATACACCATGTGCGTTTATGCGTTACATTAACGCCCACTTGACTTTTAATTGCACAGCTCCACATTGCACCTTGTAGCCTCTGTTTTCTCATTATTATTTTTATGATTTTTTTCTTTAAATATTCTTTATTTTTATTTTATTCTATTTTTCTATATATATATTTGTATATTTGTATATTCCATATCTTAGCTTTCTCTAAATTATATTTTACAGATTGTAAAGCAAGTAATTCTGTATTATTTTTCTTGTTAACTGTTGCACCAACACACCAAGTATAATGCCTTGTATGTGCAAATGTACGTAGCAATAAAACTCGATTCTGATTCTGATTTGTTGCTCAGTGACTAATGATCTTGGTCTACTTTTTTAATTTAATTTTTTTTTTTTAAATTTGCCATGTTTTGTGATTTTCAGGATGTGTATTTGTTTTATGTTGTTTTGTTGTCTTCTTCTGCTGCTTAGATAATGTTACTCAAACACAGCTTGATGTAAAGAAGTGGAGTACCCCAGGGATCAATGATTGGTCCTCACTCAGTTGTTTTTAGTTAATGTTGGTAATTCCTGTTTTACTTTGCAAATTGTTTTAATATTGTCACTCATATTACCACAAGTCTGCTCTGAACCCACTGTTTGTCTGTCACTCCAGGTGTGCACGCTGTCTCGTCGCAGCTTCTACGTCGGTACTTTTTATACTACGAGCAGAGGACCATGCATGAAGCGTTAGAGTACTGCAGAGAAAAACACACGGACCTGGTTTCTATCCACAACGAGGAGGAGCTGAGCACTCTGTGGAGCATGGTGGATCAGAGCCGGATAGCCTCTGCTGGACACGTGAGCTCACTTTGACGCCTCATTTTTAAAGGGGACATATCATGCTTGTTTCTCCTTTTCACTATGCCAGACTAGGATGCCTGTAAAGCATTTCTGCCCTCAGTACAAGTCATTTAGTTCCTTCATTGCCCCACAATAGCGTTCTCAATATCCTCAGTTTAGGCCATTCTGAAGATCTCGTTGAAACGCTCCGTTTGGAGATTGACCTCCAGTAACCTCGCAACGTCACAGCCCTTTGTGCTCTGATTGGTCGGTTCTATCAGAGGGGCGGAGGGGGTAGAGCCAGGGGGCGGTTTTTGCAGCATGGCAGTATTTACAAAATCGCCACATTGGATGGGGCAGACTGAGCGAGTTTGCTGTTTGCCAAAAATTCACCGTAAGGCATTGATAGCACTAATAAAATGGCAGAGTGTAGGATACGTCCTTTTGTATTGGACCTCGAGTCAGACCCGGACGGTTCTGCAGCTCAGGAGGAAGAAAATCCACCTGGACACAGATCATCTCAGGACGCTTCAGTGTGGTGAGTCAAAGCGGTACTGTAACATGTATAGTTTATACGTGGAAATATAGGCAGACTTCACCAATAAACTATTTCTATAACAGGGCTCCATCCTGCTCCTTCACTTTTCTCTGTCTGTTTTATCCATCATGCTGAAAGTGTCGTCTAAAGATCGCCTCTACCGTCAGTTCCTCACTATGTTATTACCGCAGCATTATTGTGGTCCAGGTTCACAGTGCATGTCAGAACAAGCATGCAAACATCACAATCTCACATGTATTACCACGTCTGCTAAAACTACAGTGTTTTAACTGCTAATTCACCATGTAAAGCTGAGCTGCTCAGCAGAGCAGAGTCCCTGCATCCAGCATCTGAGGGGGGATACTCGGCTCTTGGTGGGTGTATCCCTCGGTGGCGGTCGTGTGACTAACTGACATCACAGAGGAGGAGCTGCTTCATCAGATTACTCCAATAAAAAGAAAGGATCCTCGTGTCATCACGACGGTCGAAATCTGGTGGCCAAATATCAATGACCTATTTTCAGAGGCGTCAAATCTAATTCTAGGATATCAGAAATATATATATATATATATATATAACAATATCTCATTTTTTGAAAATTCAGGGGGTGAAAGGTCTTGTTTTCAAATTTATTATATTATATGTAAGTATTAAATCAGGGATCAGCATGATATGTCCCCTTTAAGTGTTTGGAAAAGCTTTATACTCCACTGTATCCATGATACCACCCACATTTTTAAAGTCTCTAAACATCGGTCTGATGTTCCTTGCAGAAAGCCTGGATCGGTCTGTACGATGACGTGGACAGCTGGAGATGGTCTCTGTCAGACCCCAGTTTCTACGGCCCCGGAGAGGCCGAGTTCAGCCAGTGGGCGTCTGTAGAACCCAACAACATGCACGGCATCGAGCACTGCGCAGTGATGACAAACGGGGGGATTTGGAACGATGTCAGCTGCACAGCAACCTTCCGGGGGGTGTGCTGCGACGTCTCAGGTGAACCACTGACATTGTTAAACGTATAAAAATTTCTTCTGGACATGTTGAACGAGGTGTTTTCGATACAGTGGATTATTCAATCCTTCTGGCTCGTCTTAATCAGTGTGCTGGTGTTTGTGGTACAGCACTTAAATGGTTTTTCAGTAATGATTGGTGACCTTTCCTCTGCTGCCCCTTTGTTCTGTGGTGTGCCTCAAGGCTCCATTCTGGGTCCTTTATTGTTCTCGCTTTACATGTTGCCTCTGGGGTCTGTCATGGCCAGGCACAGCCAAGCATTTCACTGCTATGCAGATGAGCTGCAAATCTATCTTCCCCTGTTCCCCAACAAAAGTGACGCCCTTCAAACCCTGACTGACTGCAGTGAAGACATTAAAATGTGGTTAGGGCAAAATTTTCAGCACTTAAACTTTTCAGTCGAGTTCTTCTGTGAAGAATCTTGACGTCATCTTTGATAGCATTCCTATCTGACTGAATTACTGTGTGTACCGACTTTGGGCTTTTTAAATCCAGGCTTAAAACTTGTTTATCCAGACTGGCTTTTAACAAAAAGTAATTTAGTGAGATATTCTTTCTCTACAAATGAAAGTTAATTGATAGCTAGTACGGCACACTGCGTGGCCATCAAATAGAAGACGTTAACGTACGCTCAGAGATACCGTGGTGTCAATGAGTGTGTTGTTATAGTACGGCCACACCGGACGCAAATTTGTGTCAAGATTACATACAAACTCAATGCAAAGACGCGTTTGGATGTTGATTCGCCCCGGATGGCGCGTTGGATTTGTTTGGCGCAGGGTGTTTGGGGCGTCGAAGAAGTTGACCATTTCTGACAATTAACCACAGATCAACCAGACATTTTTATGCGATTTTTGTTTAGTGTTTAGAAAATGCTAACTTGTTTAAATAGTTACACACTGCTTCTGTTGCCCAAATGCGTACATATATTTCTGATGATGTAGGTTGTGAATTCTGTTTTTCTGAGACAGTTTCATGTAAAAACAAGAAAATCAAATACTGATGTCATTAAATGTAATAAATTGATTACAATACTAATAAGAATAACATTTTTAATCAGCTAACACCACTAATAATTCACATTTAATAACAACTTGTTTTCCCATTGAGTCAGATCAGTTCAGACCGGATCGTAATGAAACATACGTGCCTCACTTGGAACCGTATCAGATCCGTGATTCCTCGTTCTGGTCTCTTTCAGGTCCAGCTGTGACATTCGTCCCCACCCCCTTCGCCATGACCTGGGCTCAGGCTCAGACCTACTGCAGAGACCACCACACAGACCTGGCCAGTGTGAGGAACGCGGCCGAGAACCAGAGGGTCCGAGCTACGATACCGTCTGGAGAAGGGGTCTGGATCGGACTCTCCAGAGAGCTCTGGAAGTGGACGGACGGGAGCGACTCCTCCTTTCTAAAGTGGAGAGCAGGAGAACCTAACAACTACTACGGACGGGAGACGTGTGCCGCGGAGGACTTTGGATCAGCTGGTGGATGGGGGGACTGGCTCTGTGACAAGAGGAAAGCTTTCATCTGCTACCAACAAGGTGACGCTCCCTGACTCACAGGGTCCGGGTCAGGGTCTGGGTCTGGGTTCAGCTTCACATGAGCAGAAAAACAGAGGGGGCAGCATTTCCACAGAGTCTGTTTGTGTCCGTCACAGGGGAACAACGGCAGGTGATCGGACTGAGCCTGCAGACCAAGAACCCGTCTCTGAACCTGAACGACCCCGCTGTGCTGGAGGACGTCTTAGAGCAGGTACGTCACGTCTGATACCCTGAAGCAAAATCCCAAACGGACCAATCACAGCTCAGAGCTGTACGTTTAGGGAGCGCTGACAGAGTCAAAGCTGTGGTTTCTGTGTTTCAGCTCAGACAGAAGCTGGAGGACGAGGGGCTGGATGGAAACGTCCGCCTGAGCTGGAGGAAGAAGCCGGGTGGACTCGTCTTCCAAAAAGAGGAGACCAAGAAGGAGAAGGAGGAGGAGCCTGAGTGCTGAGCTGCTCCTTCTGGAATCTCTACGTTATGTGTCGCAGGCCAAAACAGAGCTGTTAGCGCCATGTAGCCACTTTTAGCTTAGCTGCTGCTGAGTCACGGTGAGAACTTAACGCCCTTAAATTGAGTTTCATCTGACCTCCTGGGGTTGTGGTTGTTGTAACAGAAATCATGAATTCATTTTCTTATCATTTATAGAAGTCAAGAAAAACAAACTGTATCGCATGAGATCAGATTAGCGTTCGTTTGTTGTAGTGTAAGTCTGTAAAATCAAAATAAAGTTGAGTACGTGTATGAGTTCAGAATTGTGTCAAAGATTTCTTGCAATGTTCTAGACGGCAGTTAAATTTTAAGGGTTTGTGAGGATGATCTGTTTAAAGTGGACTGCAGCGCCACCTTCTGGCCTGGAGTCTCACACACACTGTGGTGAAGACGTGACTCTGAACAAGGTGTGTTTGTTTGTAAGGTATTTATCAACAGTTAGGTAGAGCTACGCTTTGAAACCTGACAACAAGCTAACTTTGTCAGTTTGTAGCGTAGTTTAGCAGCTGCTATATTTCTCTCTGCTCACAGCCCGGTGCTCTGAGACGTGTCTGTAACGTGTAACGTTAGTGAATCCTGGTTCTGTCCTACCAGAGCTCATCTACCAACTCCAACCTCACCAAGCAGAGCTAACGTAACCTGGCTCTTCATTTTATTGATAGACTCTCAAGTTTGAACAGACCACTGCAGAATAACTGCTGACTGTGGGTTGGAGGCTACATTAGCATAAACACATTAACCTGGGTTTTAGCCTTTAGCCTATGTTTTAGCCTCTTGCCAACATTTTAGCCTGTGTTTTAGCTCTAAGCCTGCATTTAGCTGGTGTTTTAGCCTTTAACTAATCATTTAGTCTTAAGCATGTATTTTAGCCTTTAGCTTGTAGTTTAGCTTGTAGTTAAGCCTTTAAGCTTGAATTTTTAGCTTTAGCCTTTGTTTTAGCCATTAGCTCATGTTTAAGCCTTTAGCTTGTTTCTTTAGCCTTTAGCTTGTATTTTAGCCTTCAGCAAAGAATTTACCTAGATTTTTAACCCTAAGTTAATGTTTTAGCCTTTAGCTTGTGTTTTAATCTAAAGCTCATCTTTGGGCCTATAACTTCTGTTATAGTCTTAGCCTGTGTTTCAGTGCTAAGCCTGCATTTAGCTGGTGTTTAAGCCTTTAGCTCATGTTTTAGCCTTGAGATTGTATTTTAACCATAAGTCGAGCCTTTAGCTTCAATTTGAACCTTAAGCCTTTGTTTTAGCCATTAGCTTATGGTTTAGCCTTAAGTTTGTGGGTTGGCCTTTAGCAAAGCCTTAAACTAGAATATTTACCTTAAGCCTTTGTTTTAGCCATTAGCTCATGTCTCAGCTTTTGGCTTGTATTTTAGCCTTCAGCAAAGAATTTACCTAGAATTTTGACATTAAGCCCATTTTTTTGTCTTTAGCTCGTGTTGTAGCCTTTAGCTTGAGTTTTAGCCTTTAAAAAGCCTTTAGCTTGAATTTTAACCTTAAGTTCATGTTTTTGCCTTTAGCTTGTATTTTAGCCTTTAGCTTGTGTTTTACCTTCGAGCAAAGCCTTTAGCTAGAATTTTTACCTCAAGCCTTTGTGTTAGGCTAGCTTTTTTTAGTCTTTTGCTTGTTTTTCAGTCTTTAGTGACGCAATTAGCCAGAATTTTAACCTTAAGCTCGTGTTTTAGTCTGAAGCCTTTGTTTTAGCCTTTAGCTTGAGTTTTAGCCTTTAGCCAGAATTTTAAGCTCAAGTTCATGTTCCAGCCTTTGGCTTGTGTGTTAGCCTGTAGCTTGTGCTCTATCTCTCTCCTGTTTCTCTTTCTTCTGCTCTTCTGTCCTTTTTCTGTCTGACAGTTAGGCTCCAGTGTCCACCATCACTACAAAATTAATCACAGAAATCATTTTCAGCAGAGAAAAACACAGATCTCTCTTCTCTCTACTGAACTTCATCAGATGGCGTGGTGTTGTCATAGATGTTTAAATGAAGCAGTTCCCAGTCCCAAGTTGGTGACAGTTTTACAACTGTGTTGTTCTTACCAATTAAACCTGATTCTGATTCTAAAACATGAAAACTAAGTTTATGAGAAATTCATTCGGGTTAAATGTGTGTGATCGTTTAACTGCTCTCACACACTTCCCTGTAACCAAACCTGTGTTTCTTTAAACTTTGGCGTCACACACACTCGACATCCTGCAGGGATTGGGTTTCCCGTATCTGAGAAATATAAATAAAAGGTGTTGTTTGATAAGAGATTAAGGAGCAACGTGCACACGTTAAACTCATAGCTTTGACTGAGGGAGATGAAACCTGGAAGATGGCGTGTTAGCGTTTGTTTCAGATCAAACTTTCTGTTTGATCTAACACATACACACCCAGGACATGCACACATTCGTCTGAAAAGACGAGGTGATCCTGTCAAGATAAGCAGCTGGTTGTTTCTGTCCAGTTTATCTGGTGTCAGTTCCCACATTTCAGATAAAGAATCAAAACATCCTCCTTCAAAGGAAAGGAAGGAGGGATGGTAAAGAAAGGTGTGCTGTAGATGCTATCTCCTGCTTTTAGGATCTGTTTTTACAGTCAGAGAGCGGATACACGTCTGGGTTGTTGGTGTGTATTGCCTTTGGTAGGCCTTTGAATCACCCTGGTGGTGTGAAGCCCCATTTCCCGGATCAGTCCAGTTTGGTACGGGTCTGATCAGTAAAGCCTGATCCTGGTCAACCGTGCCCTTATTGGTACGGAAACTTGTAACAGCAAGAGTTGTAAGGAGTCCATCCAGGAGGATACATCATAGCGTGATGCCCTAGCAGCGTGACACAGTGTACCCCCGCTAATAAATCCAACGAAGAAGAAAAACACTATGCACACACAGGCCGCATTGGTGTGAGGTGGTTTACACATTTCCTGTTAGCTAAAGAAGCATTAGGAAGTAAATACGGTGTCAGCTGGAGATAGCTAAAGTTTCTGTTCATAACATACAGAGAATCGTCCAGGTTTTAAGGACAACACCATGTAGCAAGTCGTATAAAGGCTTTAAAACATGTTTTTATATGTTTGGAACTTTGAAGGTAACTTGCTAACAGTAGCTAGCCTGAGCTAGAAGACGTGGTTTCATGTTTAAAGTTGAGAGTTGATTTCATGTGTTTGTGCTTTTATTAAAGGATAAGGTAAAAAGGGCCACAAGAGATCTCCCTAAGAGACTAATATGCTAGCGGTTAGCATACATCAATAAAACTTCGTTTTTCCAACAAAATATCAATTTTAATCACCGAAGAGATTCATTTGCTTGGAGCCACCCTGTTGGTTGTGGCTGCCTGTTGCAGTGGCTCTGCCTTCTTAATCTGTTTCTTGTCCTTTTTTCATCCCCTTTCCTTCACTTTTGTATTTGGAGTGGATCCTTACTTTGTATGGCTCATTTGTTGGTCATGGACACCAAATTTTTTGTGTCTTCAGTGATATTTTTACTATTTTTGCTCCTGTGTTTGTCTGGAGATCCTACATGTAACCATGGCTGCATTGTTTACATGTGAAATCAGCAGTTAGCAGCCTGTAGCATGTCAATGCTAACTGGTGCTAGGCCAGATGTTTACCCACAAGGTGAGGAGAAGGGGGTGAGGACAACGTGCTGGTTCTCAGGTGTGAGAATGTGACCACAAGTTAAAACATGAACATAACTATTAGCATTAACCACACAGCAACAACAAAAAATGCTTGTTTAGAATGATTTGACGACAAACATTCAGTATTATATTATCATTTGGTAGCACAGCGCTGTATGGTAACAGGATGTTTACACGCCACCTTATTTTTTACTGGATATACCTCATGCTCGCTCAAAAGAATGGATCTCATATCAACGTGAAGGTCTGTCTTTAATGACTGGGAAGACAAGATTTACAGGGTATTACGGTAGAGCATTGGCAATAACTGATGCAAGCTGTTCTCATTACCGTAACTCTTATACTGCTTGGGCAAGAGAAAAAAAATATTCAAACAGTTCCTTAAAGAAGCTTTTCTGGATGTATTCTCTGACTCTTTAAAGACAAAATAACACACGCTAGTCCAGGTGGTCTCTATGATACTGGATCATAAAGGGTTTTAAGAGGATCCATGTGTGCTTGATTATCTTCACATTTATGTCAGACTATGAAGCTACAGCTAACGGCTTGTTTCCTGTAGGAAGTCCAAAGATTGTGGAGGATATTGGTTGTTTGTGCTTTTGTTTACACCCAGGATTGAGGAAAAATGGAGGACGGGGCAGAAAACCAGCGTCAAGTCTGGAACCCCAACAGACGGGTCCCAAAAAGTGGTAAATTTGGGACCTGTCCTGATTTTAGTTTTTGGTTTTAATGTGCATTTGAAAAGTTATATTTTTATCTATTTTTCTTCATTTTATGTTGAATTTAAGGCTCACAGAGATGATTGTGCAGCTTTAATCAGCGTCTGAAGAGCCCTCCTGTCCTCACCCAGTGTTTGTACAATGACTTATTGCTGTCACACCAACTCCATGATCCCTTTTAGTTGGCAGCTAGTCCTAAATTTATCCAAACAGTCGCCACCTTTTTTCCTGCTGGTCATGTGTTAAAACAAAACATCGATTCTGTTTTCTTTATAATGTTGAAGAAATGATTCAATATTTACCGAACGTTTTGGATAAATGTAAAATAATACGGGTCTTGTGTTTGTGAAGTCACTCAAATTAACGAAGCAGAGCAGGTTGAAGGTATTTAAACCCTGAGTCCCGACTGCTGAGACATCCTGGTACCTGCCACCTCCAAGGTAAGGCGTTACACAGAGAGCACCACCAACACCACAGAAACATGTCTCTGTCCGTTCTTTAACTTAACTTTAACTGTTGGTGTCTGAACGTCTGCACAGATGGCTGCTGGTCTCCAGGTGGTTGTCCTCTGTCTGATCAGTGGACTGTGGATCGCTGAACGCGTGAGTAGCTTTAGGAGTACCGTGGTACATTCAGATTTCTCTGGAGCTATTTTAAAAACAGGAAATCATGAATACTTTACCTGAAATACCTTTTAATACAGCGGGCCAACAAACTTCAGTGGTGTCATCATTTTGTAAAGTGAGATGCTGGAGGGAAAGGGGGTACTAGATTTAGGTTTTGGATCACCTGACATGATGTGAGGTGAGGTCTGTTTATCCATTTTTCAACCAGAAGTGCAAATCAAAAACATTCTGTGCCATATCGTATTGTATTTTGGAAATGTTACTAGTTAATTATCGATAACTCGTTTTGGAAGACTAAACCCAAATACTTCAATGGCCCAACTTCCAATGAGTCTACCATATCGATTTTACAAGTCTGCTACATGTGCCGTACATTCAAACCTTGAAAATCCAAAGATGCTGCATGAGATCCTCTCTGACTGAGGTCACACAGACGCACACAGGTAGCTGTGTGAGATTTGTTGCTGAAAAGTTGACTGAAGCATCAGCTCTGTGCCGCAGAGAGCTTTCACGATGACCTAATGTCTGTTTCTCCCTCCACAGGCGGAGTGTGCTCCACCCACAGGTTGGTGTTCTCACATACAACAGATGAACGATGTGTTTTAGATTCTCTGGTGTTCTCATCTCAACTCTTCCTCATCCTGTTCGTTGTCTGTAGGGCGTCTCTCCATAGCCTGCCCTCCTAGATGGACTCCCTACAACCATCGCTGTTACAGCTTTCAGCCATACGCCAGGCCCTGGGCGGCTGCTGAGGTAAAGCTTCTCAGAGAGCTCCTAGCTTAGCCTAAAGACTCCCAGCAAGGAATCAGAGAAGGCGGGGACAGGAGGTCATGATCGAAAACCACCTAAAAACTAGGACTAGAGCTGGGAGCTGTTGGAGCTGGGTCAGTGGTGGCACTAACTGTAGTGGTTTCAGGAAGTCTAACGGTCTCTGCACCTTGTCTTCTTCTTCAGAAACACTGCACTCTGATGGGTGGGAACCTGGCTTCAATCCATTCTGCAGGCGACTACCACTTCATCAGAGGACTGGTTTACAGGACGACCAGGAGGCACAGGACAACCTGGGTGGGAGGTTACGATGCTGCTCATGTGAGTGTTTGGTCTTACAGATTATTTTCTATGACGCTGTTCTTTTTGTTGTCTCATGAGATGGTCACAGCTGTATGATCGTCTGACTGTTTCCATGAGGCTAGTGCAAGGGTGTTCAACATGTGGCTCTGGGGTCTCGTGTGGGCCTTTGACTTCTTCGCAGTGGCTCCTTGTAGCTTTAAAAATATTATTAAGATAAAGAATGTTTTTGTTGAACTAAATATGCATCACATCATGCCATTTTTTTGTATTTTTGCAAATTTTAAAAAATTCAAAAATTTTTGAAATACTTGCAGACTTTGAATTTCTTATTTTTGGCTATTTTCTTGGTTTTTTTTATTTTTGCAAATTTTAAAAAATACCACTATATTTGTTATTCTTTGTAAAATTTTGCAACTTTACATTTTGGGCAATTTTTTTTTTTTGAATTTCCATTTTTCATTTCTTTTTTAATTTTTGCATATTTTTTAAAAATGTAATACTATGGTTATTTTTGAAATATTTTGTGCCCTTTTAATTTTTAGGCTTTTAAAAAAGATTTTTTTTTGCAAATTTAGTTGATTTCTGTTTTATTTTTGTAAGTTCTTTAAAATTTGACTTATTAGTTATTTATGAAGATTTTGTGAATTTTTGAAGTTTTGGACAATCTTTTTGAATTTCCTATTTTAAAAATAAATTTACCTTTTTCTTTTTTCTTTGCAAATTTTCAAAATTCACTACATTTTTTATTTTTGTACAATTTTGAGACTTCTCAAAATCTTGGACAAATTATTTGAATTTTCAATTTTTCTGCAAATGTACTATATTTCTCTTTTATTTATGCCATTTTTTTATTTCTATATATTTGTGATTTTTGTAAAATTTTGCAAATTTTTAATTTTTTTGCAATTTCCAAAATTTCTACATTTTTTAAAAAAAATCTATCTTGGCAAACTTATTTAAAAAAAACTAAGGTATCACATGTACAATTTTAGACATTCTAACAACCTAATAACTTCTCTTTCTGATAATTAATCCCTAGACCTTACTTTGTGTAGACTTTTTTTACACTTTTAGACTCTTTTTTTTTTTTTTTTTTTAATTTTGACCCAGATCAGACCAGCAGCTTATTTTTCCTTAAAAGAGTCAGAGATCGTTTCCAGAAAGCCTGTAGCGTCTTGTTTCAGGAACAGTTTTTTTTCCTTTTCTTGCCCAAATAGTTAAAGAGTTACGGTAATGAGAGCAGTTATTGTACAGTGATACCCCGGATATCACATCAAACTTTGCATTTGTTTTTTCCAAGAGTGCCTGTTAAATGGAGCACAGCTGTTACTCGATCAGTGGTCTGAACTGTTGTACGTTTAACAGTTTTTGTACCGTGTCTTCTTCATCAGCGTCAATGCAGTCCACTCCATTTTGTACGGAGAAAGCTCAGCTTCTTCAAACGATTGTTCTTTAAAAGGACAAGAAGGCCTTCCAGACATTTTCTCTGGGTGAGTGTTTGGCCCCATTCAGATTATTTCTATGATGGTGTTATTCACTCTCATGGCAGTTTCTCAGATGCTCATAGCTGTATTTTTGTCCAAATGTCAGATTTTTATTTTATTTTTGTTTTGTATTCATTTTTCAGAGGAAGGTGTGGCTGTGGAGTGATGGCTCACCGTTCAGGTTCAGACACTGGGGCAGAGGAGAGCCAAACAACCTGCCGGGAGATGGATGTATGGAGATCAACTTTCAAGGTAATGATGACTTATCGCACGTCTAAGTCTCCATGACAACACCACGCCGTCTGTCAGAGTTTAGCAGAGAGAAGAGAGATCTGTGTTTTTCTCTGCTGAAAACTATTTCTGTGATTAATTTTGTAGTGATGGTGGACACTGGAGCCTAACTGTCAGACAGAGAAAAGGACAGAAGAGCAGAAGAAAGAGAAACAGGAGAGAGATAGAGCACGAGCTAAAGACTAACACACAAGTTACAAGCAGCTTAAACATGAGCTAAAGGCTAAAACATGAGCTAAAGGCTAAAACATGAGCTAAATGCTAAATAACAGCCTTAAGGCTAAAACACGAGCTAAAACACAAGCTAAAGGCCAAAATGCAGGCTAAAGGATAAAACACAGGCTAAAGGTTAAAACACAAGCTAAAACATGAGCTAAATGCTTGAAAACAGTCCAAGGCTAATACAGGAGCTAAAACATGAGCAAAAGGCTAAAATATGAGCTAAAAGCTCAAACATAGGCCAAAGGCTGGCGAAAGCACAGGCTAAAACATGAGCTAAATGCTAAATAACAGGCCAAAGGAAAGGCTTTAACACGAGCTAAAAGCTAAAACACAGGCTGAAGGTTTTCTAAAGCACTGGCTAAAGGCTGGCTAAAAGACAAACAAAACAAGAACATGAGATAAATGCTGACTAACAGCCTGAAGGCTTAAACACAAGCTAAAACATAAGCTCAATGCTTAAAAAACAGTCTAAGACTACTAAAGGAGCTAAAATATGACAAAAAGGCTTAAACATGAGCTGAAGGCTAAAATACAGGCCAAAGGCTAGCTTAAGCACTGGCCAAAGGAAAGGCCAAAACATGAGCTAAATGCTGACTTACAGTATTAAGGCTAAAACACGAGCTTAAGCATGAGCTAGAGGCCAAAATGAAAGCTCATGGCTGAAACACAGGGTCAAGGCTAAAACACAAGCTTAAACATTAGCTAAATGCTTAAAAACAGTCTAAGGCTAATATAGGAGCTAAAACATGAGACAAGGGCTAAAACGCAGGCCAAAGGCTAGCTAAAGCACTGGCTTAAGGCTGGGTAAAACATGAGATAAATGCTAAAAACCAGCTTTAAGGCTAAAACACAAGCTAAAACATGAGCTAAAGGCTAAAAAACAGGCTAAAGGCTAAAACCCAGGTTAATGTGTTTGTGCTAATGTTGTCTCCAACCCACAGTCAGCAGTTATTCTGCAGTGGTCTGTTCAAACTTGAGAGTCTATCAATAAAATGAAGAGCCAGGTTATGTTAGCTCTGCTTGGTGAGGTTGGAGTTGGTAGATGAGCTCTGGTCGGACAGAGCTCATCTACCTGGCTGTTTTGTGCTGTATTTCTGTGTGAAACGTCCTTTGGACTCAGTGGAAATGAACGGTGTGTAACTGAGTGTAATGTCATCTTATATCTGTGTGTTTCTTCCAGGAAGAAACTACGTCAACGATGAAAGATGCGGCAAGAGGCAGCCTTATGTTTGTGCCAAGAAATTTTAACAACCCTCACCATCTGCTGCTGCTGCCAGGGTACCCCAGCCCTGATGATCCCAGCTGGATGTCAGGCCTCGATGACATCGTCTCTGGAATATAATCAACAAATTAATCTTCTTCTTTAAAATCAACACGCATGTAATCACTGCTCTTTGATTCTCTGGGTGTCATGTGGCCACTGACTCCTCATCCTGTAATAAAGAAGCATTCCTAAAAATCACACAGCGTGTCTGAAATGATCTGTTTCACCAATCTGCTTCAAATTAAGATCATCAACGACAGATATTTACAGATAATCCAGAAAAAGTTATCAACCCAAGTCAGAATGGTGCTGCAAAGACAGAAGCCAGCAGAGGGGAGTTAGCGCCCTCTGCTGGTGGAAATGAGAAGTGCAGACATAGACCATGTACAAATCAGTCTGTTTACATTTAGGGATAAAGTTAAAGCACTGAAACAACACCTGCTGGTGGAGGGAAAAACTGCAGCATTTTGAACAATGAGATAAACGATATCGTGCAAAATGAACAGGGTCTGTTTGAGCCGAGCTTCTCTGGGTTCCCAGGAAAACAAAACTTTTTTTTTATTATCAAACTGTTTCAGTTTTAGATTCCTGTGTCTGTTCTCTGATCAAATTTGCTCTGAACAAATATTTTGTGTGTGAAGCGAGCGCCTTCAGGGCTGTTCTCATCGTACACACCTGAGGTTCATGTTTGTTGACTCAACACTGTGTTTGTGTTTGTGTTTGTGTGCGTGTGTACGAGGGTCAGGAGTTTGCATGTTTTACCCCATGAGGCAGAGCTGGGTCAGAAAAAGGGGAGCCTGGATGAAACATTTAACTCCTTATCAGCGTGACATCATCACGGAACTCCTAATCAGTGTGTGACATCATCAACTGCAGCAGAGTGACGGGTGAAATTTATTCACAAACGTTTTGGAAACAACAACTCACAGAGGCCACAGTTTTACTCAAATTTGTGTAGAAATATGATACTTTAGTATGAAATTTTGTCAGGAATCCATCCATGTCATTTTTGAAACTGTGCAACTTTTACTTTTTTGTCTAGAGGCCCAAACGTGTCAGCTCGTGTGAAGCTGGAACTTTAATCCTATTCATTATTAATGGGGGAGCTGAGAGGGTTCACCGACTTTAAAGGCTTGTCATTCGAAAACTGGGTCTGGAACGTCAAAGTCATGCACAGCTTTTGTAGAGCAGGGTCAAGTCTGTAATGTGAGTGAGTTTCAAGCTGATACCACTTATCGTTTCAGAGAAGATCATTTTTGCAGAAAAGGTAAAAATATGGCGAAATCTTACTTTAAAAGGCAAATTGCCGGCTTCCTGTTGGAGATACGAGAAAATCCACACTTACTTTTTTTGTGCGTCTCAATGAGACGAACATTTTGACATTGGTTTGATCGCTCTAAGACATTCCTACTGGCCGATAGGGCTGTTTTAGTGTGCCTAGGTGGCGCTAGAGTGCATATTATGGGATGTCTGCGGTCAAGTTTGGTACCATATTGAAATTTTGGGGGATCATGAGGTGATTTTGGTGAGTTTTTGAGCATGTTTAGGGGGTCAAATAAGTGATTTAACAGAGGGGGGAATAATAAGAAAGAAAGGGGCAAACTGAAGTGTAAGTAAATCACTTTTGAAACAATTTTCTTAAATGTAAGAATCTGATTCTGGGCCAGCGCTGAATAATTTGCAGTGCAGCCCTAAAACACACTCTGAATGGCCCGTAGGTGTGTGTGTGTATGTGTGTGTGTGTGTGTGTGTGTGTGTGTCTCTATGTGTTGATCCACTGAAAAAAACAAAACAAACAAAAGCAGTGAAAATAGTGTCGAGTCATAACAGACTTTTTGGGACTAGTTTCTCTGCGTCCCTCTGAGACGAGATGTGTCTATGTGTGACATTACGAAGGTGAAAGGATTCCGAGCTTAGAGTTCAAGGACAGGCCCTGATCCAAAAGAACTCCCAGGTTCCTCACAGTGGTGCTGGACTGGCTGATGTGGTCCATGGTGGTGATCTGATCAGGGAAAGTCTCTCTGAGGGGTTCAGGTTCAAGAACAGTGTCTTCAGTCTGCTCTGAGCTCAGCAGGAGGAAAGTAAAGCTCAACCAGGGCCTAACGTCTTTGAGGCAGTGGAGAGCAAAGGCTTTTTGACGGTTTCAACCCCGGAGAGTGAATCAGATTTCAACCAGCCAACAGGGCCATTTGGTTTGTTTGACATCCAGGGCACTCGTACACGTTTTGGCTCCCAATCGGACTCTATAGCAAGTGTTTTTCCTCCCAAAAGAGCACTCATACAAGCTTTTGGCTCCAAAAATGGCACTTCAGCGTGCCTTTGGCTCTAAAGAGGTCAGCGTTACAAGCTTTTTTTAAACCTAATAGTGCACTATAGTGTGCTTTTGGCTCATAAGAGGACACTTATGCATGTTTTTGGCTTTAAAAGGGACACTATAGCAAATTTTAGTCTCTAAAAAGAGCACGGTAGCATGTGTTTCTTTGCATAGAGGCCACTTAAGCTCACTTTTAGCTCCAAAAAGAGCACTTGGGTTCACTTATTGCTCCAAACATTGCGCTTAAGTGTGCTTTTGACACGAAAAGTGACACTTTAGCGCCCCTTCTGGCCCCAAAGAGGGAACTATGTCTTTGGCTCTAATGAGGACAGTGTTGCATGCATTTTTGAACCTAATGGGGCACTGTAGTGTGCTTTTTTTCTCCAAAGAGGACACTAAAGAAAATTTTTGCCCCAAAGAGGACAGAATAGCATGCATTTCTTTGCAAAGAGGCCACTTGAGCTCACTTTGGCCCCCAAAAAGGGCACATTAACACAATTTTGGCTCCCAAGAGAACACTATAGCAATTGTTTTTGCTCTAGGAAGGGTACTTTTGCGTGCTTTTGGCTCCAAAAAGGACAGTATAGCCAACTTTGGCCCACAAAAGGGCACAGTAGCATTTGTTTCTTTTCAAAGAGGCCACTTGAACGCACTTTTGGCTCCCAAAAGGGCACTTGGGTTCACTTATTGCTCAAAAGAGTACACTTTTGACACCAAAAGTGACACTTTAGCACCCGTTTTGGCCCCAAAGAGGGCACTATAACTTGTTTTTGCACCACAGAGGCCAATTAAGTGCACTTTTAGCTCCAAAAACGGCACTTCAGCATGTCTTTGGCTCTAATGAGGACAGTGTTTCAATGCTTCTCGAACCTAATGGGGCACTGTAGTGTGCTTTAGGCTCCAAGAAGGACACTAAAGAGAATTTTGGTCCCAAAAGGACAGAAGAGCATGCATTTCTTTGCAAAGAGGCCACTTGAGCGCACTTTGGCCCCCAAAAAGGGCACATTAAAACAATTTTGGCTCCCAAGATGACACTACTGCAAGTGTTTTTGCTCTGGGAATGGTACTTTTGCGTGCTTTTGGCTCCACAGAGTGCACTACAACATGTTTCTGAACCAAAATGTAGAGCATTTTGTGCACCCAAAAGAGTACTCACACAAGCTTTTGTTCCAAAAATGGCACTTTAGCATGCCTCAGCACCCAAGAGGACACTTATGAATTCTTTTGGCTCCAAAAAGGCACTATAGCAAATTTTGGCCCCAAACAAAGCACAAGGGCATGTGTTTCTTTGCAGAGAGGCCGCTTGACGCACTTTTGGCCCCAAAAAAGGGCTCTTATGTATTCTTTTGGCTTCAGAAAGGACATTAAAGCAAGTGTTATTGCCCAAATGGATAATTAAGCGCTTTTGTTGCTCCCAAAGGGGCACTTGGACAAGCTTCTGGCTTTACACTATAGCAAATTTTGGCCCCTACAAGGGCACAACAGGATGTGTCCCTCTGCAAAGAGGCCACTTTGGCGCACTTTTGGCCCCCGAAAAAGGCACATTAGCATAATTCTGTCCCTCAAGAAGACACCATTTTCTTATTTATTATTATTATTATTAATTATCTATTTTCTTACTTCTGTTTTCTTGATTGCTGCTGTGACTCCTGAATTTCCCTTCGGGGATAAATAAAGTATTTTCTATTCTATTCTCTATTCTATAGCAAGTGGTTTTTGCTGTAATGTGTACTTTGGCGTGCTTTTGGCTCCAGAGAGTGCACTTTAAGATGTTTTTGTGCCAAAAGGGCCAAGTAGTGCACTTTTTGCTCCCAAAAGGGTACTCATACAAGCTGTTGCCTCCAAAAATGTCACTTTAGCATGTTTTGGCTCCAAAAAGGACGCCAATGCGTTGTTTTGGCTCCAAACAGGGCACAAGGGCATGTGTTTCTTTGTAGAGAGGCCACTAAAGCGCACTTTTGGCTCCCAAAAGAGGGCACTTGGGTTCACTTATTGCTCCAAAGAGGACAATTTGGTGTGCTTTTGCCAACAAAGACAGTGCTTTAGCACACATTTTGGCTCCAAAGAGAGCACTATAACATGATTCTGCAACAAAAGTGGCCAATTAGTGCACTTTTTGCTCTCAAACGGGCACTCGTACAAGCTTTGGGCTCCAAGGTGGGCACTTAAGCGTGTGTTTCTGCACTAAAGAAGGCACTTTAGTAAACTTTCGGCTCCCAAGAGGGCACTGGAGTATGGTTTTCTTTTGAACAACCGTGGCATCCCTTCTGACACAAAGTTTGAGGCATGCTTCAGGTCATAGATGAGGGCTGTTTTAATTTTCTGAGGGCAAATGAAAGACAGAAGTTAAAGATTATAAAGTCAATGATTAACACCTGAAAACACACTGAGAAATAATAAAGGCTGAAGAAAAAACTGCTGCTCCCATCAACGTGAGAATCAAACCCTCACACACCATCTCTCTCCAGTGTTGTCTCATGATTTTCATGTTTCACACTTTGTTTTACTCCGGCTCTCATCAGCCTGACTCCACGCTCTGAGCTGTTTGAGCTCCAACGGGAACAAACATGAAGACGTTTCTGGAGCACGACAGGTTTTTATTTCATGGCCGTGATGAAGGAGTCACTGCCACACAAACAACATGGCAGGAGGAGCGGGGAGGAGGCGGGGTCAAAGCAGCCACGCCCTCATACGGACAAAACACTTGGAAGTTATAGAAATCTCCCTCCAGCTCCTGATGTTTGAGGGCGAGCCGCCAGCGCCCCCCGACCATCATCAGCCTCATTACAGAAAGTCAATAAATGCAAAGTTTGCTCGACTCGGTAATTATTGACTCTCTGTGGAGGATTACGACCTGTTAGAGTTTATAAACAGCTGATCTCACACTCCGAAGCCAAGCTAGCTGCATCTGCTGCGAGCACGACTTCATCACGACGAGGTACGGCGCTCCTCCATCACCCGCTCCTCTCTAAAGACCGCTCCACCTCACGGCTCCTCTTTCTTCCTCCCCTCTGTCTGTAGATGGCGCTGGGTCTCCAGGTGATCGCTCTGCTCTGTGTGAGCTCTGGGCTGTGGATCGGAGCTGAGGTCAGTTTTAGATGAATATTTACGTTTTTTACTGAAATTTGATGAAACTGTGTTTTCTGATCGGTTTCTTTGATGCAGATTTTTATTTTTTGTGTTGCAGGCATGTGGGCCGGCAGGTTGGTGGCTCTCAGTGTTTTCAGGTTTCTTCTTCTGACGTTGTCTCAAACGTCCCCCTCACGCTCTCCCTCTGTGTTACAGGTGACTGCTGCAAAGCCTGCCCCTCTGGTTGGTCCGCATTCGGCTCCTCCTGTTACATGTTCCACCACAACGCCCTCTCCTGGGCCGACGCTGAGGTGTTTACACTCATGACCAACACTGATCTTATCTTTGACCCACCACAGAGGAGTAGGGCCACGTTAGAGAAAAAGAAGGAAAAAAACTGCAAGAATAAAGTCTTAAGTTTATGCAAATTGAGTTGTAAATTTACAAGAGAAAGGTCTTATAAAAAAAGGCTCAGCGCTCAGGAACTTGCTTAAACTCACAACTTTTTTTCCTCTAAAATTAAGGACTTAATTTTTTTAATTAACTACTTTTTTTTATCTTAAAATTAATTTATTTATTCTTGTAAATTGAAAAAATGTATTTCTCCAAAATTTATATTTTTCATCAACTCCTTTTTTTCTCATAAATTTACAACTTATTTTCCTCATAATTTATAGCATTTTTCTTCTAAGTATATATTTTTTTCCTCTTGAATTTATCACATCATTTTTATTAATTAACCATTTTTTTTCTCTCAAATTCAGCACTTTATTCTTGTTAATTAACAGCTTTTTTTTTTCGTTAAATTTATGACTTGATTTGGAAATGTATGGCAATTTTATATTTAATTAGTACTTTGTTCTTGTAGATGGAAATTTTTATTTCCCCCAAATTTATGACTTTTGTCTTATAAATTTACAACTTTTTTTTCATGATACTGAACTTTACTTTTGTAGATAAAAGAAATTTATTTCTCTTCAATTTATGACTTCAGTCATTTTTCAAATTACTTTTTTTTCTCTTAAATTTAAAGACTTTATTCAAAAGGTCCATCTCTTTTTTCTCCTTAATTTACGACTTATTCTCAAAAATTCAACATTTTTTTTTTATTTATGACCCTATTACCATAAACTCACATTTTTTTCTTTTTAATTTATGACTTTTTTCTTGTATATTAGCAACTTTTTCTCTGAAATTACCATTTTTTCTATCAATTTATGACCTTATCTCATAAATTTAATGTTTTTTATTCTTTTACATTTTTGACTTTATTCCTGTAAATTAATTCCTTTCTTGTCTCCTAAATTTGTGATTTTTTTTCCAAAAATTTTCACCTTTTTTCACTTCAATTTATCACTCCATTCTTGTAATTTAACAACATTTAAATTTATGCCTTTTTGTCTTAAATTTATTTCTTTATTCTTGTAGGCTGAAATTTTTATTACCGCCAAATAAATGACTTTTATCTTATTAATTAACAACTTTTTTTCTCTTAAATCAAAACTTCATTTATGTAGATAAAAGATTTTTTTTCTCTCAAATTTATCACTTTATTCTAGTAAATGAATCTTTTTTTCCGTTTAATTTCATGACTTTATGTTTTAAAATTTCCAATTTTTTTCTCCTTAATTCATGACTTTATCTTATTAATTTAAATATTTTTTTCCTTAAAAATTAATGACTTTATTCCTCCTAAATTTATGACTTTTTTTTCAATAATTTTCACCTTTTTTCTCTTCAATTTATCAATCTATTCTTGTAATTTAACAACCTTTTTCCCTTTAAATTAATGCCATTTTTCTCTTAAATTTTTTTCTTGATTCTTGTAGATTGAAAAATTTCATTTTCCTCAAATTTATGACTTTTGTCTAATAAATCAACAACTTTTTTCTCATGAATCTATTACTTTATTTTTGTAGATAAAACAATTGTATTTCTCTTAATATTATGACTTAGTCTTTTATATAAACATATAAAATATATGTTTAACAATATTTTTTTATTTCATGACTTTTTTTTTATTTCCATTATTATTTATTTTATTTTATTTATTATTTCCTTTTTTCTCTTTAATTTATCACTTTATTCTTGAAAATTCTCAACCTTTTTTCCCTTTAAATTTATGATTCAATTCTTGTAAATAACCAATTCTGTTCTCCTAAATTCATGACTTTATTTTTTAAATTAACAACTTTTTTCTCTTTAATATTTGCCCATCCTGTCAATGTTTTAGATTAATCTCATAGATTTTGGGGGTTTTGTTAGCGGCCCTCATCCTTCGTAGTACTCTGCTTCACAGATTGTCGTCTTCTTGGTTTTCTTTTAGAAACTCTGCACCACTCTCGGGGGAAACCTGGCTTCTGTTCACACCAAGGAGCAGTACGAACACCTCAGGAACGTCCTGCTGCAGCTGACGGGCAGGCACACCACCACCTGGCTGGGAGGCTACGATGCAGCAAAGGTGGGTGTCAGGGTCAGGTGCAGTTAATCCCAAATTCAACTTTATTAACTGGACCACATGTCCGACAGAGAAACGCCAAATAAAAACTAACCAACGAACCGTTGTACCTGTCCAGGAGGGCGTGTGGCTGTGGAGTGACGGCTCTGAGTTTAAGTTCGCCTTCTGGGCCAAAGGAGAGCCCAACAACGCTGGAGGACACGAGAACTGCATGGAGATGAACTTCAGAGGTAGGTGCTGGTCTCCTGTCCTCTGTCCATGCTCCGAGGATCAGGCGGTCTCTGGTCCTCCAGACGGATCAGTTTCAAACGCACCATCCACACGAGCAAAGATTAACAAGAGATTGATGAAAGCACCACAAACATGACCTTACTTTTTTGTCTGCAGGAAGAGATTTCGTCAACGATATCCCCTGTGATCCAAAGAGACCTTTCTTCTGCGCCAAGGACCTGTGAGATCCCGGTCCAGGGACCTGTGAGATCCCGGTCCAGGGACCTGTGAGATCCCAGTCCAGGGACCTGTGAGATCCCAGTCCAGGGCTGACAGTCCTGACGAAAGGATGTAGTTTCCTTCAGTGAATGTCATAAAACTGTGCCACAGGTCTGTCTGAAATAAAGTTGAATAAACAAAAAAAACGTTTTCCTGCCTCATCGTCTTTTTTTTACCTGACCAGGCCAGGAAAAAAATGTTACTTTAAGTTATTAAAAGACAAAATGAGGTCTGAATTGTTTGCAACAGATAAAAAACTGTCTGATCAGGTGAATGTGACTCGTATTGAGTCTGAAAAGACATTTTCTACTGAAAATAAGACAAAAAACTTGATAAAGTTTCAGTTTTTGTGGTGTATTAGCTGACCTAATGGTTCAAACTGAACAATAGGGGTCCCAGGATTGAACCCTGGGGAACCCCACAGGTCAGAGCCATTTGGTCCGAGACACAGTTACCGATTTCGACAAAGAAAGTCCTGCCCTCGAGATAGGACTTAAAGGGATAGTTCAGTTTTTTTGAAGTGGGGTTGTATGAGCTCTATGTGACCACTAAGGACATTAGATACAGTAGAGAGTTGTCTCCTCTCCCTCAGTAAGACACAAACTGTAATCGCTGGTGACGAGGAAATAGACGCTAACAGGGAGAGACGGTACCAAATTCAAAGGCTATTTTCTCTGCCTACAAGAACTAAAATCAAAAAGTAATACCACAGTTTAAGAGTACGATACATAAAATATTTTTTAAGTGCATTAAGTCTTCGGAAATATAAACATTTATCCAGACCTAACTAACTGGTCATGTGTCCTTACGCGCAGCGCTAGTGCGCTCCGTCCCCCCTCCTCCTTTCAGCTGTAGGGAATGTAAACAAGCTATGCTTGTAGCCTCGTGTAAGTTTGATCAAGTATCGTAATTCTTTTGTTTGTACTCTAAGGATTGTGAGGCAGCGTAGGAAATTCAAAATGAGTGACTATGACAGCGACGATGAAGTTTCATTCACTTTGGAACCAAAAGGATACCTGTATGAACCGGAGCACACAGAAGAAGAGCTGCTACAGATGGCGACTGAAAGGAATACAGAGGAGACATCCACGGACACTCGACATCAAGATGCTGAGTGTCACTGCTGCCATGACTGTTGTTGTTGTTGTTGCTGTTACAGGACACTCCAGAATTCAGAAGAGCAGGGAAATCTGTGTGATGAGTTATACAGACGGCTTGAGAGCCAGCAGTGTCCTCAGACAAATCCTGAAGAGTGTCTGTCACCAAGTTCCACTCGTGACAGCAGTAATACTCAGCATCCGTGGGCATTGAGTCACAGCTCAGACATTTACACCACTGAGTATTTCTGACTCTATCTCGATGTCCAGTGTCCGTGGATGTTTCCTCTGTATTCCTTTCAGTCTCCATCTGTAGCAGCTCTTCTTCTGTGTGCTGCGGTTCATACAGGTATCCTTTTGGTTCCAAAGTGAATAAAACTTCATCGTCGCTGTCATAGTCACTCATTTTGAATTTCCTGCGCTGCCTCACAATCCTTAGAGTACAAACAAAAGAATTACGATACTTGATCAAACTTACACGAGGCTAAAACCGGCGCTCGAAGCATAGCTTGTTTACATTCCCTACAGCTGAAAGGAGGAGGGGGGACGGAACGCACTAGTGCTGCGCGGAAGGACACATGAGTTAGTTAGGTCCAGATAAATGTTTATATTTCCAAAGACTTAATGCACTTAAAAAATATTTTATGTAGCGTACTCTTAAACTGTGGTATTACTTTTTGATTTGAGTTCTTGTAGGCAGAGAAAATAGCCTTTGAATTTGGTACCGTCTGTCCCTGTTAGCATCTATTTCCTCGTCACCATCGATTACAGTTTGTGTCTTACTGAGGGAGAGGAGACAACTTTCTACTGTATCTAATGTCCTTAGTGGTCACATAGAGCTCATACAACCCCACTTCAAAAAAACTGTTTTTGGAGTTAGCCTGTTGAAATACTCTTTACAAAGCAAGTTTGCTCCTTTAAGTGTGAACTTAACTGTGTTTAACTGTGCGGCTAAGCTAAGCTAAGCTAGCTATACCCATTTGTTCTGCTGGGACACTTTTAGCTAGCTTCACAGTGAGGGTTTTTTGACAGATTTGTACAACCAAAGCCAAAGTTCATGTTTAATTTTTCTGTAACTAATGAACTTTGTCTTTTACAGTTTTACAATGGACGGCCCAATTTTCTGAGTCCCTCCGATCCGAGTCCCAAGTGAGTAACAAGTCATCAATCAATCAATAAAAGTGGCATTCATGCTACGAGTCGTCCGACTCAGCTTGTCTCAAGTCGAGACTGAAGTTTTTTACCCTGAAGTCCGAGTCCAGCTGCAAGTCGTCAAATTTGCTTTGACTCGAGTCCAATTGTCTGGTTCCTTGATGACGAAGAGACTTTGAGGAAAGTTTTATATAAACATAAAACACACGTTGTGTTATTTCTGACACATTAATGTGTTAAATTAAGAAGAAATTAAGAAGTTAAATGTGATAAATATTAGAGAATGATGTGTCATTTTCAACACGTGTTTTAAGAGTGTGCTCTGTCTGTCACGTTCATATTGATCTGCTCTTTGATCATATCTGTAAAAATAAAGGTAAAAAACAAACCACACACACAGAGTGATGAGAAAAACAGCCACGAAAACCAGAGTTTTGTCTACGACTCGCGGGGTGTTTACGCTGTGACATCCTGGATGTTAAAAATGTAAACACAGCTGATTTCATTTCCCCTCACAGCTTTTCTAAACAAGCCCGAGGGTCCGAGCTGGAGGATTGTTCTACTGAACTCAATGTTCACTTTAATGCAAACGAGTAAACGGTCAAAGCTACATCTCAACCCTGAGTCTGATTTCCATTTTAACAGTGGGTACCATGACCATGAGCTCAAACACGTCGACTGTGTCCCAACTGAAGACCGATAACGCCACAGCGCTGCGTGTGAGGCTGTCCCATTACAAAGGCTCCTCCAGAATAAGGCCCAAAAATCTGGCCTTCTTTTCAGGTGCTGCGAAGGACGCGTTCTATAAACCCTTCGTAGCTTCACGTATCCCAAGATTCATTGCGCATGAATGCTAGAAATGATGGGACACAGCTAAACCCCAGAGGGAGTCCTTTTTTATAAAGATGTGAAGGATTTCTAGCAACAACTATGTGATTGTGTTTCACAATATTAAAGTTTTGTTTTGAACTGTGCAAAAAGTTTGTTTGGGCTTTTTTTAGTGAAACACTAAGGAAAAACTGTTCTTCTTTATAAATCTTATTAATATGGAAAAATCATACGTTCACTTCTCTGCAAAAAAAAAACCAAACTAACTAAGGGTTTAAAAAAAAAAAAAAAATATATATATATATATATATATATATATATATATATATATATATATATGAATATATATATATATATATATATATATATATATATATATATATATATATGAATATATATATATATATATATATATATATATATATATATATATATATATATATATATATATATATGAATATATATATATATATATATATATATATATATATATATATATATATATATATATATATATATATATATATGAATATATATATATATATATATATATATATATATATATATATATATATATATATATATATATATATATGAATATATATATATATATATATATATATATATATATATATATATATATATATATCCGGTTTTTACTTTCTGCGCAAGATGCTTCTTGTAGGTTTTACATCATGACGTGTGTCGCTTCACATCATCCTCACCTCCATGCACAGAGAAGAAGCACTGGATCAGGATCCCAAAACACTCCCTGCGAATCACCCTGCAACAAGTAACGTTAGCTTATCATAGCGTCTGTAGCTAACGTTGCTTAGCTTTCTAATCCTCCATGAAATGCAGTTCATTGTAGTGAAGTCAGTTTGCTGTGGATGTGTCGCCCTGCGCTGACATCACTGTAGCTATCGTTAGCAGTAGCTGTAGCTTTAGCAGCGTTAGCTAGACTGTTATAACCAGCGATTTCCAAATACAACCAACTCAAAACACGGCTAATATTTACGTAGAGGGCTACAGGCTTTTGCTAACAGCCTGAAGTGATAAAAACAAGTTTCCGTAGTGAACTGTCGACCTCTGACACAAAGTTAATAATCCTGAAGATGTGTTTTTCTGGTTTCTCAGCCTGGAGGTGTCACTTTTACTAATTGTTGAGAGAAATGAGCAAACATTGTCTTAAATTTAGACTCTGTAAACAACCACAGAGAGGATAAAAACAGCTGGACCAGACTCTGCTTCACTTCATCTGATCGTCACGACAAGGTACGGCTTTCACTGGACCTTTCAGACCTTTCTCTGACACTCTGAAGAGCAAACTTTGCAGTTTAACTTCCTGTTTCTCTAACTTTGACATGTTTTTTCTTAAATCAATCTTAAAAAATGTATATTTGAATTGATGATTTGTCTCCATGCAGATGGAAATGTCTCTGAAACTCATCGCTCTCCTCTGCGTGTCCACCGGGCTGTGGATCGGAGCTGATGTGAGTCCACAGGAGGAACGACTTTAAAATCTGAAATCAGTCGTTATTTGAGCTGCTAAGGCTAATGTCTCAGATTATTGGCTGTTTTTATTCTGATGCAAATCCAAAAATCAAACACTAAAGGGTTTTTCTTTCTCCACAGGCATGTAAGGACCTTGTAGAAGAAGGTGGTGGATAGAAACGGACATTTTAAAACACTCATTGCATTCTTACTTGAGCATCATTTCTTGCTTATCTGTGTGTGTTTCTTTGGCCTGTGTGTGTGTGTGTGTGTGTTACAGCCTGTAAGGCCTGCCCTGCTGGATGGACCCAGTTCGAGTCTCACTGTTACCTGTTCCAGCACAGTCCGATGGTCTGGGCTGACGCTGAGGTGTGTTTTGAAGCCTTCATGGCGTCTGTTTCAGTTTGTCCCTCAGCTCCTCGTCCTCACTCCTCCGTCTCTCGTCGTCTCTTCCAGAAACACTGCACCACTCTGGGAGCAAACCTGGTTTCTCTTCACTCCAAAGAGCAGCACACCTTCATCCAGAACACTCTGATGGGCATCGCTGGGAAACTCGTCAACATCTGGGTCGGAGGACAAGACGCAGTGAAGGTGGGTGTGTTTAACGGAAAGTAGTCGTGACCATAGACTGTAAAAAAAAATGGACGTCCGCTTGCTCAGCTCGAAGTGAGGTCCCCACAAAAACTGCTCCCCCTGGTGGCTGGCTGCAGTATAGGTTAAAAATTCATCTCTCCAGTCATTCCAGATGGGCTGTGGTCAAACTTTAAAAAATTATTACACCTGGTAGAAATGTTTCTCACGTCTGATTGTTGTGGTGATTTGAAGATTTCATTTGGCTGTCTTGTATTCAAGTCCTCTTTTTTCTGAAAAGTTTTGTTTTCATTAGTTGTACGAGGTTAAAAATGAGGCTTTATGTAATGTTTAGCAATGATTGACAGCTGCTGACATACGGATCAGTCAGGCTGCCTGTTTTCCTTTTGTGCATATTCCGGAATCTCTTTCCTTCTTTATTTGAAACATTCCGGAATGTATCAACTGCTTCTACGAGTCTCTGAGGCTGTGTCTGAAATGGCATACTAACGTACTACTCATACTAAGTGTGACGTCAAAAATAGTATGTAGTGTATTCACATTAAATTGTATGAAAAGATTGTGTGCTCGAGAAATACCCGGATGTATACTATATTGGTAAAAATTGTAAGTATGGGAGGTGGGCATACTAGTCGCACTGACACGCCCCATAATGCATTGCGAGCCCCGTATTTATAAACGTAAATACAGAATGAGATGACAAGATGAGAAGCGACTAAAATGGACTTAGCTCTACAGGGAAACCTAAACGTAGGTACAAAGAAATAAAGTGCCTGAGGCGACGGACGGATCGTCTTCGGTGTCTGTGAGCAGTAAACATTTTTTAATTTTTTGAAGAGAGATGAATTCATCTTGAGACCGGTGTTAGCTAAAAATCATCCACTAGCGAACTTCCCGTTTTCAAAATAAAAGCATTTTTTATTATCTCCTTTAAGTTCTTTAACGCTTTTGTAAATTAGGCTCTTGTTTTGGAGCGGACCGGAAGTTTCTTCGATAGCATATTGGCGCTCTTAACAGAATGTCCGAAATGTCAAAATTAAATTTGTATCCGTGCGTTTTGTGGCCCAAATGACCACATTTTGGTTTTCTACGTGATGACTTTCTCGCCTAAAATGTTCTTAAAACTTTCAAATGTGGCGAATCAACAGAGATATTTGATAGCCTGGTGTGCTTCCATAGACTTATGTAGCTTCCAATTTTTGTCGTCTGAGGTTTTGAAATGCATCATGGGAAACTGAGTAGTATACTACAGTGTAAACGGTTGGCACTCTAATCATACTTATAGTATGTAGTATACAGTATATACACAACGACCATGTAGTATGTAGTATGTTAGTATGCCATTTCAGACACAGCCTGAGTCTCCACTCAGATTCTCCCAGAATCCCTCACAGTCTCTACTGCACAGACTCTGGCTGCCAATGTCTGCGCCTGTGATGGGGGAATTTTGGCTTCAAAACCGTACAATGATAAATGGCGGATGTCATTTTCACTCGTAACGATTCTCATTTAAAAAATGTACAATTAATTTATCAGGGGTGGAAATGGTCATTGTAGATACCTGTAACTTGTTCACAGCCAGTCAACTTGTGACATTGACTTCTATTTAATTTAACACGTTGTTTAAAGTTGATGTATCTATAATGACCCACTGAAAAAAATGTTCATTCTTGAAATCAACAGTTCAATTCTTACAAGTGACAAACTTCATTTATTATAACTAAATTTGTTCTAACATTACAGATAGCTTTATAAAAATTCTATATACCTAAAATGCAACTTCAGTTCAGTTTAAATTACTGATTTCTTTTCCCTGTTTGTAGGTTTTTGCGTTAATTGACACTTTTTTTACTGAACAGTTTTTTCCTCAGTTGTTTATAGGTTTGTGTTTTAATTGACGGACATTCTTTTTCTTGTTTTGCGTAGGTTATGAACATTTCGTTTCTTTTATAAGTATATTTTTCTATTGATAAATAGGCGGGTTGGAGGGGGGCATCAGTCCTTGGGGTTAATTTGTTTTCATGTCATGTTTGTCTTGTAATCTATCTATCTATCTATCTATCTGTCTATCTATCTATTTATCTATCTATCTACATCTATCTATCTATCTATCTATCTATCTATCTATCTATCTATCTATCTGTCTATCTATCTATCTATCTATCTATCTATCTATCTATCTATCTATCTATCTATCTATCCGTCTGTCTGTCTGTCTGTCTGTCTATCTATCAATCAATCTATCTATCTATCTATCTATCTATCTATCTATCCATCTATCCATCCATCCATCCATCCATCCATCCATCCATCCATCCATCCATCCATCGATCGATCGATCGATCGATCGATCGATCGATCGATCTATCTATCTATCTATCTATCTATCTATCTATCTATCTATCTATCTATCTATCTATCTATCTATCTATCCATCCATCCATCCATCCATCCATCCATCCATTTATCTATCTATCTATCTATCTATCTATCTATCTATCTATCTATCTATCTGTCTGTCTGTCTGTCTGTCTGTCCGTCCGTCCGTCCGTCCATCTATCTATCTATCTATCTATCTATCTATCTATCTATCTATCTATCTATCTATCTATCTATCTATCTATCATTTCAGCTATGTAGTTACGCTATTATCTACGATTTTTTTTTCAGCTAGTCAAAATTGAATTAATATATGAATATAGAAAATGAATATAGTTATGAGGCTAAATATGTGAAATTAATATGGTAATTACCCTCCATAGAAAAATAGAATATATAGAAATTAGGCTACATATACGAAATGATTGAAGTGATGAAAATTAATCTATTATTTATACAAGTTTAGATTTTTCTCTACAGTGTTCATGTGGTGTCTTAGTTTTTTCTTATTATTTTTAATGAATTTATAATTATTCAAGAAAATGAAATTTACAAAAAAATGCAAAAATTTTGAATAATTGAAATTAAAAAAGCAAAAATTTAGAAAATTAAATTTCAGAAAGTTGCAAAACATCTAAAAAAATTGCAAAATAAAAAAAAAATGTTGGAATGGGGAATGGTAAAAAAAAAAAAAAAAAGCTATTCTAAACTATTCAATAAATTTGAAATTTTTGAAGGCTTTATTGACAAATGTGATGCACAATTATGTTATTTAGTTTAATCAATACCCTCTGTAAGAAAATTAAAAATGCCCTATTTTAATATATATATATATATATATATTTTTAATGCTACAAGGAGCCACTGCAAAGGAGCCAAAGAGTCAAAGGTTGAAGACGCTTTGAAAGGATAATACTCAATTCTCTGCCTGTGTGATGGTTTAGCGCCCCCTACTGTAGTTTTATTGTTCCTCAGCATCACTGGGAACAACTGGATGTCATGAGTCTTCATTCCCAAAACAAACCATTTCAAAAACAGTTTGGTGGACATAAACTAACGCAGACTCGTTATGTGACGGTTGTAAACATGGCGTCTCTTTCAGGAGGGCGTGTGGCTGTGGAGCGACGGCAGCCTCTTCGACTTCAACGGCTGGAGCAAGGGAGAGCCCAACAACTACGGCAGAGGAGAGGACTGCATGGAGATGAACTTCAGAGGTACAACTGTGGTCCTAGCGTTTGGTCCTGATCTTCAGAGTAGATCGCTGAGTTTGTCGGAAAGGAAACGTTTCTGTTTATTTTTCATTCCCTTTTTCTTTTGTCTCACAGAGAAAGACTTCATCAACGACATCGGCTGCTCCAAGAAGAGCTCTTTCATGTGCGCCAAGCCTCTGTGAAGCCTCCGCTGAGCCGAGGACGTCACATCCTGATGAAGGAGTCATTAAAAACAGCATATTGAGCTGAAACACCATAAGATGTGACTGTTCAGTTTATCGTGAATCAATAAAGAGATTCATCCTGCTCAGCAGTCTGCCTCTGCCTCTGGATCATTGTGGTGACCGTTTCCTTGGTCTAAACTTCCTTCTGAGTATTTCTTTCTTCCCTTTTCCTGATCAGTGATTGATTAACTTTATAAGTCTGCCACACCTGAGGAGTGTGTTGACATCGTGACCAGCTGAAAAGGAGTCTTTGAAATCAGGTCGACTTATTATCTGATGTGAGAACAGTTGGTGATAAAGCACGAGCCGGAAGAGGGAAGTTAAGGAATGGACTGATACGTTTGTGTTTGTTTGAGCCAGTTTTTAGAAATGCTGAACTCATGTGACTCAAACCAAACCGTCTCTGCCTCTAAAGAAAGTAATCTAAGGTGTCCCCCAGGGCTCGGTGCTGGGTCCCCTCCTCTTTATTCCCTACATCCTCTCCATGGGTGAAATAGTCCGTCGTCATGGTCTCCGCTTCCACTGCTACGTTTACGACATCCAACTTAACAACTCCACCAGTGCCATCACTGCTCCAACCCTCTCCACTCTCACCAACTGTCTGACTGAGATTTAATCCTGGATGCAAGCAAACTACCTCCAACACAACTATGAAGAATCTAACCTCTCTATCATTGGCCCCAAAATCCCTCAGCACAAAGTATCTTGTTTTTTTCTCCCCCTAAAGCCCTGTTTCCGTCAAGTGGTCCGGTTTGGATCGGTCCAGTTTGGTACCCCGACAGAAGGGAACCAAAAAGTGGTACGGTACGGGTCGGTAATTTGGGGAAACGCAAAGGAAACGCCAAAATATACACGCAGAGAAAAACTGAACTAAACCACTCATCGTTCTTGGGGCTGGATGGAAATTTCTCTTAGGCCCATGGGCCACTGGTTGACGTTCACTGAGTTGCAGGTTGACCACCTGTCACACGAAATGGCCACACCTTCAAACAGGCAAAACTTGCGTGTTTACATACGTGTGCTGATGAACCAGGCTTTAAACAAAGTTTATTTCTGCTGTAAAGATCAGCTTTTTGAATGGGTGTGTATGTGCTTTTAGCTTTCTACAGCCAGCCTCTAGTGGACACTTCGAGAATTGCAGTTTTTAACACTTTCCTACACTGCAAATTATAATTCTAGTTTCAAAAGCAGATTTTCTAGCAAATTTTTCTTGCTCCATTGGAAGATTTTTTTTATTTGTTACATCAATTCAGACCTCATTTTTGTTTTCAAATAACTTGAACCAAGACATTTTTCTGGACTATCAAATGTAATAACATGGATACTTTGCAGACTCTTGAATTTGATTTAATTAGTCTTATTTATAGTGTGTCACATTAATAAGAGAATTTTGTGCATTATCTCTTAAAACAGGAAGTTCGTTTTCTATCAGCTACGATCCCAAGTCTCAATTCCCGTCCAGAGAAGCGGCGTCCCAGTTTTCTGTAAGGTGTCGGTGAAGGAGGAAGACGAAGGAGGAGGGTGAGGAGTGGTACCTGGGATCGGCCCTGAAGACTTGCGGTAAAGCCCGAGTGAAGTGACCTACCCTGGATTCCTTTAAGGAACTTTGTGGTAAAGGGAAACATAAGGAGACGTCTCAGGAATTCCCCTTTAACTCTCTTTATGAGCTTCCTTCTCTGAATCTCTCAGAGCTCTGTTTCCTGTTAGCAATCCCTCATTTATGGCCTTTATCAGAGTCTGCTGCACCCACTGAGTCCTGAAAGTCTCTGAGCGACGTGCTGAAGCTGTGAGGAGCCGTCAGTGTCAGGTCAGGGTTTTATTCATTAATGTGTTTTTCTTTCCACACTTCCTGGATCAGTCGGTATAAATCAAGGTGTGTGTGAAGCTGTTATCAGTCCCAGTGTTTACCTGCAGCCAGCACCATGCTCTCCTCCAGCCTCAGCACAGCTCTCTGTGAGTATTCAGCTGAAAAACCTCCTAAGATTAATTTCTTTTATCAGACTGTTACAGCTCAGGGTTTAATTTGTTACTCGTAAAAGACTAAAACAACTTTTTTTTTGTTTGTTTTTGAAGAAATAGTGTTTTTTTTTTTAAATTTGTGTCTGTGTGTCTGTGTGTTTTGGTTTTATATTTTTAAATTCAATTAAATTAAATTTCTAGTTTATGAATCAGAATGGCTTCACATATTTAATGTTTGTAGAACAAGTTAATAATAATTTATTTTACTTAAGAAAAAAGTTTGATCAGGAACCAAACTGGGCTTTTTCTAATTTTCAGTTATTCTTCTCTTAAATACTCTAAATATCACATTTATATATACTTATTTTATCTGTACATAAATAACTTCTACTGAAGGAAAAAAAGTTTTCAAGTTGAACTGTGGTGCATAACAATCAAAGAGAGTGTGTGTAAAATACAGAATGGTCAAACTACGGTGGCCTTTAGGGACAAGAAGCTACTTTATTTTATGATAAATCCTCCATTTGTAAATTTTCCACCAGTTTCTTATTTATTAATGAATTAATAAATTAGTCTATTTATTTTGTCATGGCCTAGGGTTCATACATTCAGGGGATTAAACAATAATCTAAACAAACTTAAAATTATTGTGTTTTTTAATACAAAGTGATTCTGATAAAAGCTGCTATTTACCAGACAGTGTACCTTGAAAAAATACACAATGCTCCTTTAATTACATCACACAATACCTTAAAAATTACGCTCCATACCTTCAGAAACTACACACTATACCTTTGAAAACTACACACTGTACAAGGGATGGGTGCCTTTTACATTTGAAACAATTCGGTACCAATGCTCGGTACCTGGCAATCGGTACCGGTGCTCAATTTTTAATGCTTTTTTGTGTTTATGTGGTAAAAAATATCCATTTGTTTAATAATAAAACACAAATAATTTTTCAATGTAACATATTTACTCTTCATTATATAACCTTGCAATGCTGTGTTCATGTCCAGCGTGGAAAATCGGCTACTCTTCCTCTCCCTCACAGTCACAAGGATGCATTTAGGTACCTAAACATGGTACCTTTAGTTTTAACGTGAATTGGTATTCTGTACTTTTGACAGAATTTAGTCGATACCTATAAAAGTACCTAATTCAGTACCCATCCCTACACTGTACCCTTAAAAACTTAACACTGTTACATTTTAAAACTACTCTCTGTGCCTTTAAAATCTAAACATTGTACCCGTAAAAACTTTACACTGTTCCTTTTAAAAACTACACATTATACCTTTAAAAATTAGGTACTGTACCTTTAAAAACTATGTACTGTAGCCTTAAAAATTACATACTGTACCTTTAAAAACTTTATACTGTACCTTTAAATCTTAACACTATAGCCTTAAAAATTACATACTGTACCTTTAAAAACTAAACACTGTGCTCGTTAATATAATGACGCTTTAGGTGGTCACAATGACCTATGACATAAGAATAAATATATTTTCTTGAGTTTAAAATATTTTTTCTTTAATCTTTACTTACTTACTCTGCCATTGAAAATTTTTCTTTGCCTTTTACCAAAGTTTATTATTACTCTAAATCATACTCTTAGTTTAAATATTTAATTGTACGGATTCAATAGTTTTCTGTCTGTGATTTCTTCATGGATGAATTTAACATCTAACATGAGATTAACGGTGTTTTTGTCTCTTTCTTCAGTGCTCACAGCGACATGTTTGCTGTTCACAGCAGGTAAATCAAAACCTCACCTGTAAAATATCTAACCCAAAGCTTGAACACAGTTAAACTCACATATTTTATCTTTTTTTAAGACGCGCAAGAGACGGTTACAATCTGTGAGGACAACACCAGTGTTCAGCGCCTGAGCTGCGGTGAGTAACATGGAGGTTTGTTGAAGTTTTCAGCAGGTTTCAGTGAAAAAAAATCAGGATTTAATCATTTGACTCACGGTTCATGGGCTGTGGAGTCCTGTGGTTTTATGACTGATGGTGTAACGGTGTGTTTTGTCGCCCTCGGTGTCACAGACAGCGGAGTGATCCGGGTTCAGGAGGCTCTGTACGGACGTTTGGACCGAGAGACCTGCAGTGAAGGCCGCTTCCCTCACCAGCTCTCCAACACCAGGTGCTCCCAGCGGGGGACTGTGGACGTCTTCAGGAGGAGGTCCGGACCCGATACCACCCCAAACATCTCTGTTTACCTGGACGAGACGTGTTGGAAACCAAAGATTGATTTCCTGTGTCTGAATTATTCCCGCAGGTGTGATGGAAAGAAGGTTTGTGAGCTGAACTCTGACGTCGTCCGGACCTCTGATCCCTGCTACGGCACCGCCAAGTACATCCAGACCAACTACACCTGCTTCCCAGCGAGTAAGACACACCTGGTTTCAACTTCACTACTTCACTAAACTTCGTGATTCCTACATGCTACTACCTAGCTTCCCGATCGTGTCGGAAAAGACCGGATTGATTTACGGCACGTCTCAGTCTCTATGACAACACCACGCCGGCTGACTAAGTTTAGTTAGTTCAAAGCTAGCTCATGAGCTAAAGGTTAAAATACTGGCTAAAGGCTAAAACAAGTTAAGAGCCAAACTGTGAGCTAAAGGCTTAAACATGGGTTCAAGGCTAAAACAGGCGCTAAAGGCTAAATCATGAACTTAGGGCTGAAAGGAGTTGAAGGCTGAAACATGAGCTAAAGGCTAAAACACAAGCTTATATACAGACTAAAAGCTAAAAACATGAGCTTAGGTTAAAATACTGACTTAAGGCTAAAGTACAAGCTAAATGCTAAATCATGGGTTAAAGGCTAGAACTGGTGCTTAAGGCTTCCACACAAGCTTTATGCAGGCGTAATGCTAAAACAAAAGCTATAGGCTAAAACATGACTTAAAGGCTAAAACACAGGCCAAAGGCTAAAACACAGGCCAAAGGCTAAGATACCGGCTGTAGGCTAAAACATTAAAAAAAGACTAAACCATGAACTGAAGGTCAAGAAAACAAGCTAGGGTCTGAAACATGGGTTAAAAGCTAAAAATGTCACTAAAGGCTAAGATAGGGGCTTAAGGCGAGATAAAGGCTAAAATAATGGGTAAGGGCTAAAAATATGAGCTAAAGGCTAAAATACTGGCCAAAGGCAGAAACATAAGCTTATGGCAAAACTATAAGCTAAAGGCTAAACATTGGTTAAAATTTAGAACAGGTGCTTAAGGCTTCCACAAAAGCTTTAGACGGGCTTAATGCTAAAACACAGGCTAAAGGGCTATTGTACAAAATAAATGCTAAAACACAGGCCAAAAACTAAGATACTGGTTAGAGGCTGAAACATTAACTAAAAGCTCAACCATGTACTAAAAGCTAAAACAAAAGCTAGGGTCTACAACATGAGTTAAAGGCTAAAACAGGGGCTTAAGGCGAGCTAAAGGCTAAAATAATGGGTAAAGGCTAAAACACTGGCTAAAGGCTAAGCCATGAGCTAAAGGCTAAAATAATGGGTAATGGATAAAACACTGGGTAAAGGCTAAGTCATGAGCTAAGGGCTAAAATACTGACCAAAGGCTAAAACATGAGCTATGGGAAAATTATAAGCTAAAGGCTAAGACATGGTTACAGGCTAGAACAGGTGCTTAAGGCTCCCACAAAAGCTTAAGATGGGCTAAATGCTACAGCACAAGCGAAAGGCTCAAACATGAAATAAAGTGTAAAACACAGGCCAAAAGCTAAGATACAGGATAAAGGCTAAAACATCAGCTAGGGTCTAAAACATGGGTTAAGACTAAAACTGTCACTAAAGGCTAAAAACTTGCTAAAGGCTAAAGCACAAGCTTAAGGCAAGCTAAGGGCTGAAATACAGGCTAAAGGCTAAACCATGAGCTAAGGGCTAATATGATATGATACCAAGCTGTTGTCACTTTGGTTTTCTAGGAGTTTTAAAAATGTCTCTTGGATAAAATAAATGTAGCTACCAGCTTGTCATAGAGCGAGCTGTAAGCTTTTATCCCTGTGTGTGATTTCTAACCTGTTCCTCTCCTCCTCAGTTCACCGGACCGTTTGTGAAAACTCTTTCACAACTCTTCACTGTGGTAGGATCTCATTCCTGCGTGATATTTATTAATGACTCTAACATTAAAGACAGAACGCTGGCTCTGACCTGTACCTCTTCCTCTTCCTGTTTCTGTCAGACGTGGGTCAGGTGATCGAGGTGTACGGGGCTCATTACGGACGTCAGGATCAGACCATCTGCTCCTTCCAGCGCCCAGCGTTTGAAGTCCAAAACGTGCGCTGTTCGCGGCCCGTGAGCAGAGTGGCTGAGAGGTAAACAAACCGCTCTTTGTGGTTAGCATTAGCAGCATGGTAGCTGCAGGTTCATTAATGACCTGGTCCATGTCGCTCTGCGCCCACAGGTGTAACGGGAAGAACAGGTGCACCGTCAGAGCCAGTAACAAAGACTTTGGAGACCCATGTTTCAGAACTTACAAGTACCTGGAGGTGGCGTACACCTGTCTGTGTGAGTATCTGAACTCTGGAGATCTTCTTCTGTGTCAGATCTTCTGTATCCACACGCGGCGTCTCTGATGACATGGATGTTGGTCTTTTAGTCGGCTGTGAATGTAGATTAACTCCAAAATCTCTGACAAAGGTTTCTCAGTGGTTTACAGTTATGTTAGTTTTACTTAACAGTATTCCTTCAGAACCAGGAATACTGGACATCTTTTGGCTGTGTGATATTCTGTTTATAATGTTAGCATGACAGATAGGTGAATACAAGAAGAATTCATATTAAAGCAGTTAGTTACAGGTATATTTACATTAAAAAAATAACAAAAATTTCTCTAAATTAATGCATATTTCACCTTTTTCATATTGTTTTGTCGGGTGTTGGTGGTTTCTGTACTTCATAATCGTAAAGTAATAAGTAAAAACTGGGCAGCCACATAAAGGCTCAGTATCACTGACTCCTTTGTTTTTTTGTGTTTAATTTATTTGTTGTTTTATTTTTGTTTTTTTTTAGCCTTTTGATTTTTTTCAAATGATTTTTTTCATTTTTTTTTAAACAGCATATTTTTGCCTTTCGTTTTCTAAATAATTTTTGTTAATTCAACAGTGATTTTTTTTTTTGCCTTTTTAGTTTTTTTTGTTATTTTTTAAGCACATTTTTTGCCTTTTGTTTTTATTTTTTATTTTTGAAGTGGATTTTTTTGCCTTTTGTTTTTATTTTTGAAGTGGATTTTTTTGCCTTTTTTTATTTAATTTTTGTTTTTAGAGTGTATTTTTTGCCTTTTGTTTTGAGATTTTTTTTTTAGTTTTACAGTGCATTTTTTGCCTTTTGCTTATTTTCTTTATTCTTATTTTTACAGTATTTTTTTAATATATTTTTTATATTTACAGTAACTGATGATTTTTTCCTTGCCTCAAACCTTCACCACAATCTTGTCTTTAAGTTTTTGCTATTTTTTTAAAACCCAGGTAGTTGAATATTTCATGATCTCTCTGACATCAGTCTGTTTTCTCTTTTGCAGATCCACAATGAAACGAAGTCTCAGTATCTGAGAGCGAGGAGGAGAGAAAGTTTCCAAAACGGAAAGTTGTTTAACTCTGTACTTAATGTATTTTGTTGTCTGCTGTTGTATCAGACAGGGTTTTATTTCTTTTTAATATTACAGTGTAATTATTGTGTAACTGCTCATATGGAGATTAATAAACTTATTCTTCTGTATTTTTTTGGCTCTTTACTCCTCTGACAAATTCTCACAGATTTTTCACTCTGTAAATTTAAAGACGTTCAGCGTGCTCAGGAGGGATGTGTGTGTACGTTTCACATTTCTAACTCATGTACTTTTAAAAATATCAGAATTTCTTAAAGTTTTTGGCCCTTTGAAAAGAATGGAGATGATCCTTCACCATGGAAACCGTGCAGCTGATGATGTCACAAAGAGTAAGGGTTCCGAGCAGAGCAGTGGCTGCTACACATCACCATGGAAACCACACAGCTGATGATGTCATAAGGAGTATAAATAAGGCTGGTACGGTTAGGGCTCAGAATTTCAGCATTCAGCATTTGCTCCATTTGCTTTTGTTTTCTAGGGTAAAAGAAAAAAATATCTATCTCTCTTTCCTGGATTTGTCTCGCACACAAAAGCGCTCAAATAAAGTCCATCAGATTTCCATGATGTCAGAGTTTTTAACACGTTTTATTGGGGTCACAGCAGCAGCACAACACAGGACCTCACATCTGACACTCACTACAAACCATGGAAAGAAAAAGGAGCATGTCTTAGTGCACATCAGCATCAGATCACAAATGCATCTTCATGTTTATCCAAACAGAAACAAAAACAGAATCAAGTGTTCCTCTAACGTTTCTTTGCTCTGTGATGAAGGAAACTGGAACAGATATGTTTTACTCTTTCATCCGACGCCTACAGTTCATATTTTCTACTCACAAACACACACACACACACACACACACACACACACACACACACACACACTGTAAACACACACAGAGTAGTTCCATCAATAAATAGCATTTCATAATTCATATTTCATAAGTTACTTTAGTCCCTTTATGTACAACTGAGAATGTTTATTAGTGTCAGTTTGTGCCTCTGAGAATCAGCATCTCGGCGTGGGGTGGAAACATCCGGATTAAAACAGGAGATTATTCACTGCTTTTAAAAAGTATGAGCGCCCTCTACTGGCTGATAAAATACAGGTTGGGGGACTGATATGAGAACTAAAGGAGGGCTTGTTTCTCTCTGATCCTGACCTGACAGTGATGTGATTCTCACAGGGGCACAAACTGGATCTCCAGTCCCAGGATCCTCGTTTAAAACCAACAACTACGCATCAACGACAACACCCTCACCCCGAACACGCCACCTGTTATTCTGATTAATGCCCAACTACAGATGAAGAGGAATGTAAAGGGAGGATCAGCAGAATGAGACGACACGGAGGTGTGGCTTTGAGATGTGTGTGTGAGTGTGTGTGTTACTCTGTTTGGGGCACAGAGATGGCCGGGCCCTTGGGGTCGTCGAAGCGGTCCATGGTGCGCAGCTGCATGATCATGTGCAGGCCGTAGGTGAGGATCAGGACCATGAGGAGGCTGGTCATCAGACCCATCCAGATCCCGGGGGAGAAGAAGCCGGCGCAGTCGCTGGCGTAGGAGAAGTCGCTGCCGCTCACGTTGAAGCCCTGGATCTGAGGAGAGAGGCGCTCAGGTGAGACCAGAATGAAACGGTAGAAACGAGACTTTACTGTTTAAACTTGCAGAAGTAAGGAGATCAACAGGTCTCCAACCTGGAAGTCCTCAAAAGAAACCCTCCACTGATTGGCCGGGTCTTTGGATGTGCGTGGGACCAGCTGGGGCCAACGGAAGCTGGTGACGGACTCACAGCGGTACGAGTACTCAGCGGGGGCGTAGATGTGTCGGCTGCCGTTAAACGTGGCTTTGGTCCCGTCGTACTCCAGCTCCAAGGCGTCCAGCGTGAACCAGCGGCGTGCTGACACCCTGTAGTGACGCTGGCTCATCGCAAAGCTGGAAACACGGCGGCACACGGTGGTGATTTATCATTTATATAAAAATTAAAAATTCTGAGGTAACATGACAAGACATTGAGAGTTACGCCTCAGTGTACGAGGATGATATCAACTCACATCAGTTTGAAGCTGCGGTGACCGAGGACGTTCTCGTAGTTCAGAACCAGCCTGCAGAAAAAAACCCAAACTTTAACAGATGAACCAAAGATAAAAGAAAAACTGAAAATTTCCTCATGATGCACAGAAAACTTTATTTCAAACACACCATAAAAAAATATACAGCTTTTTATAAGAAAGTGAGACCAGTTTTGGTTTTAATTTAAATCTGGAATAAAATCTGTTGATAATACCCGGCATGACGATAAAACAAGACAATGCGATAGTTTTAATATCTTAACTTTTTATCATACAGCAAAAACTAAAATCTAAACAAGTGAATTTACTTTTGTATAGTTTAAACTTTTCAAATTTTGGAGGGTTTTTTTTATTCATTTATTTTTTTGTATATTTTTTTTTGCAATTTATTTTAATTTTAAATGTTTTAACATTTAAACTATGTGATATTGAAAGTAGTTTACATTTTTTCAAATAAGTAGATTATTTTTTTTTAATTTGCAAATAATTGAATTATTTTGCAAACTTCATTTTTTAAATTTTTGCATATAATTAAAGTCCACTTTTTTAAAAAAACAACTCTTTTTTTGTTTTTATTTTAAAATTTAAATAACAATTTTTTTGCAAATTTTAATTTTGTGAAACTTCAAATAAAGAAAAAAAAATAAAGTTTTTAAAGATTTTGAACATGATTGAAATTGTTGCAAATTTTTTTTCATATTTTTGCAAATTATTTTAGTTTCTCCTTCTAAAAAATATGCCCTTTTATTTATTTATTTTTAATTTTGAAATAACATTTTTTTTAAAATTTTAATTATTTGACTTTTTTTCAAACTTAGAAAAACAAATCAGGTTCTTGAAGATTTTCCAAATATTTAAAATTTTACACGTTCCCTTTTTTTTATTCCTGCAAATGCTTGCAAATCATTTAAATTCCTTTTTTAAATTTTGCACATTTTTTTTTTATTTCATATCACATTTTTTTTGCAAATTTCTGAATTTTCAAAATTCAAAGAATTTTTTTACAGCTAATTTCTATAAATTTTGTAACTTCATAAATTTAGCAAAATTATGGTATTACAATTTCTTATTTAAAATTTTTTTTTCAAAAGTATAAAAAAATTAAAAACCCACGTAGACATCACATGTCATCATATGACCAAATGACCTGTGGGGTTCCTCAGGGGTCAATCCTGGGACCCCTGTTGTTTAATTTGTACATGCCTCCATCAGCCCAGCTAATACACAACTACAACATGTTCAACCACAAGCTGAAATCACAGTGTGTGTCGCTCACAGAAACAAAGAGGAAGTGTTATCAGTCACCTTCAGAATCTCTCTGAATGTGAGAAACCAGGTCAGGAATCTAGAAGTGATCCTGGACTCAGACCTGGACTTTAACAGCCACTTTAAATCAGTGACATCAGCAGCGGGGTAGAGTCTGAACCCAGCTCAGAAAAACTGGTCCACGGCTCTGTTTTCGTTACCTGGCTTTGGTTTTGTCGCAGCTGGAGCCGTGCAGCTTGGGGCTGACACCCTCCCCGAAGGTGGACGGGGTCAGGTCGTGGTCCTCCCAGCGGCCGCTGCGGAGGATCCTCACTGAGAGGCTTTTGGCCCACATGAGGATGCAGGTTTCCTCTCCCTCCTGTCCGGGAAGAAGAGACGAGTGAATCAGGGTTGAAAGTTGTTAAAACATCGTTAGGGAGGAAAAGCTCCTCACCTTGAACTCCACGGGGCCGTAGATCCCAGCCCTCTCCTTCATCTTACGCTGCCTCTCCCTCTCCCTCTCCCGCTCCCTGTACCGGTCTCTGTACTGCAGCAGGGAGCGGCCCCCGCCCACCCCCGCCTCCACAGAGACTGAAGCCGCCTCCTGTGGAGAGAGGGAAGATGTCAAAGCTCTGCAGATCGACAGGAAGTAGAGAAAACACCATAAACAAAGACTGGTGGACTCACCCTGGAGGGCCTCAGAGCCGTGTAGATCGCCGTGTATGGGACAGACTGGCTCTTCATGGTGCTCATCACCTGACCAATCACCTCGTCTGAGAGAGGAAAGACTCACCTGTTAGCTCTGTGTCAACCAGGAACTCATGAGATGAGGATTAATGCAGATACAACCACAGACTCACCGTTTCCACTCAGGATCTCCTTCGCAGACATCAGATCAGCCCTGTGGAGGAGACACGGAGAGATTTTTAAAAGTCCTGAAGCTTTTCGAGCAGATCAGTCAGATCCAGACGTCAGTTACTGATAAACTCCTGGAGTGAAGCTCTCACTGAGCCACAGCATGCTTTAGACTGAGTCCTTCATGGAGGGATTTACCAGCTTTGACACAAAGCCTCCAATGCATCATCCGTCTCTATTGCAGCTCTCTGGCGCCCCCCTGAGGAGGCTTTAGCTCTTACACTTATCCCAAAACTTTCTCCTCTTGCTTCCTGGTGGATAAAGTGATGTTTTGAGATTGTGACACAAACTCTTATGTGTCTGGTTGATGAAAAAAGTGCAACAGATCACGCAAACAATCATCTTTAGGTAGACTTTAAACTCGTGCACGTGCCTGTTACATCAGCTCTTTCTAAATCTGCTTTTCTGACCCTGGAAAAACGCGTTTTTCTGCAGAACGACTCTGGGAATTCACCCATGATCTCTTAGACAAACTGTGAATCCGTGAACATACCCGATGCCGTACGGCAGCCTGAACACCAGCAGGGCGGGAGAGGAGGCGTTCAGCCTCAGCTGACTCAGCGTCTCGGGGTCCAGGTACAGCGGGGACGTCTCTAACTGTTCCTGCAGCTGACCAATCACTGCGTTGGAGGCGGGCCGGGACACAGCAGGTAACACCAGAGGAGAGGACGAGGACCTCAGAGCTCCCTGTGGCACAAGACAGATTATTACTGTCAGAGATACATGAGTTCCCTTTGGACAGGAAGTAGTTTTCAAAGTGTCAGTGACATCATCTGACCTCCAGGTTGGGAAACACGCTGTCCTGCTTGTTTCCAAAAGCTCCTCCGTACATGGTGAAGTCCTCGATGCTCATCTAGGCGAAGAAGAAACAGGTTAACAAGTTCAGTTAAACGTGTGTGTGTGTGTGAGAGGGTATGTGTGTGTGTGTGTTACCTTGTCCTGGAGGAACAGCACCACATTTTTGGGGCCGTCACTCAGAGCTTTCTCCAGATAAGACGAGAGCTGCTGCTGCTCCACGATGTGACCGGCGACAGGAGGAGACTGGCTCGGCGAGGAGACGCTGGAGGAGGACAGGGTCAGGTCAGAAACAACGCTAACGTCTGCTACCCACAGTGAACACTGTGAGATTTAACATAAAAATCAGGTACTCAAAGTGCTTCACAGCAATAACAGAATAAAAACACACAAACCACAAAATAACACTTCAAAACACAGAGGAAGGTGCAGCATAGCATCAAGGTGTTAAAGCCTTTTCCAACAGGTAAAACAGATATTATGTATCTTATATTACGCTAAATTTTAAGTGGCCTCAGGATGAAGGTTTGCACATACTCAAGCTAAAAAAATCCTTAATGGTGACCTAATGCAACAAATAATGAGCTTTTAAGCAAGTGCAAGCATTAAGACTGCTTATATTTTACTTTTCATCAAGGTTTATGAGAAAATAAAACAAGTAAACACTGGAAAATACAAGGTTTCTTGCATAACTGATACATAACATGAACGATGAACATAAAACATATCAGAAATAGACCAAAACATGTGAAAACATCCTGAAAATAGTCTTAAATATGTGGAAATATGCAGATAAAAGTCTCAAATATTTAAATACATACTGATATAAGTCTTAAGTATGTTAAGTTATACTCATAGAAGTCTTAAAATATAATTTAAAATGTGTAAAAACACACTTATTATAGCGTAAATATGTGAATGCATACAGATAATAGTGAACACATAATTACAGTCAAATACTAACAGTCTTAAACATTTAAAAAACATATAGATAATAGTCTGAAATATGCATAAACCTTACTGATTTAAGTCTAAAATATATTTTAAAAAATGGAAAATAGTCCAAAATATGTGTAAACATAATTAATTAGAGGTCGACCGATATGGGTTTTTTGGGGGCCGATGCCGATGCTTTCCAAATTTGGGCAGCCGATGCCGATATGCATAGCCGATTTTTCCAATTTGATATTCAGGCCGATTGTTAAATAAATATATATTTATCACATTTTTGTAAAACGCAGCAATTTCTGAGCAACTAAAAGAAATCTATTACAACAAGTCGTGTCCAGTCCTCTGAACATTTATTCAGCTTTCAAAACAATGAAATATTTTGTCTGAGTAAACACACAATGTAACAAGCAGTAGTAAACATTCACACTCTTCTTAAAATGTCAAAAAAGAAATTTAAACTTATTAATATAATTTGAACAAAAGTATGTAATGTATCCAAGTGGTTCCACAAGTTTGAGGTGCTCATCTTTTTTGTGCCTGATCAAAAATTGCGTCATTTTATACAACGGATCAAAAATCGGCTTTTTAAAAGAAAATACGGCCGATGGCCGATAGAGACAAATGTCCAAATATCGGCCCGATATACCTCTAATTATAATGGCCTAAAATATGTTAAAACATAGAATAAAATACGTGAAAACATACTGATAATAACTGAAACAAACTGATATCAATGTTAAAATGTGAAGTAACACTGATAATATTTTAAAATGTAAAAAAAAAAAAAAAAAAAAAAAACTTATAAGAGTAAATTAAACATATAAAAAACAGACTGATAAAAGCCTTAAATATATGAAACTAACTGGTAATAGCAAAACACAGCCGCACTGTCATCGTATTAAATAAATCTACAACGTTAAGGACGAGAGATTGGACCTTTTTTGCTGATTTGCACCAAAAAAAAAAAAGTTAATTAATTTAAAGAAGTGACATTCCTATCACTGAAAATAATGTGTCTGTCAGTGTTTAATGAACCTAATGTGGTTTAACGGAGCTCCTCACACACAGCTAGCTTCACTGCTCGGAGGATGAGGGGATGTTGCACCTGTCACCGTCAGGATAAAGGATGCTCTCATGTTACTAACGCTGAATAAATATCAAAAACACTTAATGATAGAAAAATAAATACCCTCTGAATTAATCTATAATCAGTCTGAGAGCTGTTAGAGCTAGCTTTCATCCTTGTAGCCTCTCCTGACCGCTAGCCTCACGGTGACAGGACAGCGTCAGAAACCGTCAGCCCACGGATCCTCACTGAATTAACGGGAAAAACCGGGAATAAATCAGCGTTTCTTACCCCTCACTGGTCCAGGCGATGAGCGGCACCTGCTCGTCGCAGTTTCCCGGGCTGAAAACGCTCAACAGGCCGATAAAAACGGCCAGAGACGGAGAGATGAGGCGGAGCTGCATCGTCCCTGTCGTCGCCATCTTTACAGTCCCTGACAGCAGGTGTGACGTAGAGCGGAGGTCACGTGACGCGGGATGAAGAAGATGCTCCTCATCCTCGTTTTCACTGCAGTGTTCCAGGAGGAACATGAAATAGTTTTAAAGGAGGCAATTTAACCATAAAAAACACCTTGTTTGCTAAATTTATCCCTTAAAATGTAGAAACAAAATGATTTTTATTAATTATTTTTTATTTTTCCATTAAATTTTCTTTAAAACACATTTTTACAGTGAGGACGTTGTTATCTGAGTGTGTTTTAATCCTCCAAAGGTTTCTTTTATTTTTTTTCCCAGGCAGCAGCACAGCCAGGATTTTATATCTAATTTTACTCTGATTTTTTAATCTTTTCTATTTTGTTGTTTATTTTATTTTGAGGTTTTTAATCTTTTGTTCACATTTCTCTTATATTTTTCTTTTATTATTTATTCTTATTCTGGAAACCACTGAAAAGTGCTTTACAAATAAAGTTTAATAATAAAAATAAAAATAAAAATAAAAATAATAATTATTTTGTTATTATTATTATTATTATTATTATTATTATTATTATTATTATTATTTTATTCTGAACCACTTAGGCCTATTTTACAAAAAAAAACTTCACATTTTTACTCATTCACTATTCAATTCTTCTTGATATTTGTAGATGTAAATAAAGACCGTTTCTGAAGAGTGCTGCGAGATAAGTTAAGATCGAGTGTATTAATCCTGAGAAAATTGTTTTGTTTCAGTCAAAAAAAAAAAAAAAAATGTTAGCAAGTTACCAAAATAAAACACAAAGTGTCAAAGTGGAAACCCGAAACTAAAAGTGTCTGTCAAAATAAACGTATAAAATAAAATATAAAACTGTGGTTTACAGTCTGGGCCACAGGAAGTAAAGGCCTGACTCACTGTGGTAATAGCTGCTGTGTGTATATGTGTGTGTGTTTGCACATTTATTGCCTCAATTGCAGAGTTTTCATATTTTCCGGAAAAAACTTCATCAGCTCTTTCATCTTAGTGGGAAAGATCTTATATTCCCCATAACCATGGATGGAAGTCCTCCTCATCTCCTTCTCCTCAGCTCACTGGGAACATTGGGCCTAGCACCAGTTAGCATCGACATGCTGCTGGCTGCCAACAGCTGAAATCTTGTGTGTAAACAATGCAACCATGGTTACACGTATGATCTCCAGTTTAAATCCTTGCTTGAGTTGTCCGTCGCTTTGGAGAAAAGCGTTTTGGGGGAAACATTTTACAGCTGTAATTATTTTTTCTCTTCCAGGCTTAGATTTGACAGTTTTTAAACAAATTGTTCCTGCTTCTCTTGGTTCTGCTTAGTTTAAAACACATTTTTCCAAATGAAAACACGACACAGTCGGTTTTATAAAAGTCAGATACTTTATGGGCATTCACATGGTGTACAGTAGGAAAGAGTGGCATTCACATTAAGGCAGTACATTTAAAAAACAACCACAGATCTCTTCTCTCTGGCATGTCCTACCTTTATAAAAAGCTGCTCATCTCTTTGATTTAATAAGTTATTTACATACATCTGTCACACGGAGGCTGGAAGGAGTTTATCTACACTTCAAGAGTCCAAACCTGGATTTAAACATTGATGTCATGACAAAAAAATTAACAGAAAATGACTGATTACAGCAGCATGGATGGAGGAATAACAGTACAGCTCTCATTTATCTTTCAGATTCCTCTCTAATCTCTTTATTTTACTCTTATTCATGAATCTAAATAACTGAATGGATCAGTTTACTAATATTTAGTACAAAAACAATCATCAGCTCCGTCAAGTTCTTCTCCAAAAGAGGTCAAAACTGAAAGATCCTGCAAACAGAAACTACGGTTCCAGTAAATTCAGACAAAACTCTGTGAAGGACACACAGCTCCTCTCATTGGCACAGGAAGTCAATCATTGAACGTGAAGGAAATTTGTTATTACAGAAAAAGAAATTAGCTACCAAATTGTAGTAACTGGAGTTCATAAACTACTTTAACAAACTTATTTGTCTTTTTTAGGCAGAAATCAGCTTTAGCAACAAACTCATGTAGCTGCAGCTTTAAATTAAAACTTTGTTCCTTCATCAGAAAACTGTGTGAATCCTGCTCCCAGGTCAGTAAGCGAGGGCTAAAACCATCAGGATCTGAGTGAGTGTGTTTCCAGTCGTAAAGGTTTTACCCTCTGCTCAGGGTAACTTCAGACTGTTTGGCTGTGAGGAGTGCAGCAGGCAGCAGCGGGACCTCCAGGACTCAGGATTTGGTCTGGGTCTGCCCGTGGAGAGCCTCGGCCTGAGCTTTCAGGCTCCGAAACTCCTCCTGGATGAAGTCAGTTAAAGTCTTCCTCATCTCCATCTGAAAAACACAATCTGAGTTTCATTCAGGGCTGCACACCTGGAGCTGTGGGATCAGCAGGTAACCAGTCTCATCAGTAACCATTAATGTTCTGATATATATATAAATAATATAAGTGGAAATAAGGAGATAAAAGGTTTTTGCCCAACAGTAATGAAGTCCAGAAGCAGCATCTCCATCAGTGGAAAAGTTCAGGCTGGAGATATCGATCCGGTAATTAATCTGGTTTTTATGCCAAAGCTTTAAGGTTCACTGTCCTTTAATGAGTTATAACTCTTGACACAACCTGTCAACATGGATTCCATTTCACACTAGTTATTGACCTAAATTAATTTTTTAAAACACTAATTCTTTCCTTTTTTACTGAAACTAGATCAGGAGTCTGAAACCTTTGATTATCAAGAGCCATTTTGCTGCAGCTCACCTGGATTAAAGTCATGGAGGAGACAAAAAAAAAACTTTATCTTTACAACAAAGACAAAAATCTGTATAAAAATGTAAACACTTAAAATCAAGTGAAAAATTATCTAAACCAGAAAGGATTTTTTTTTTGCACGATGAATTGTGAAAATGATTTCTTGGGTTTTTTAACTGATAATTTTGTTTTCCAAAAAATTCAAAAATTTTGAAACTACAAAAATCAACAAAAATTGCAAAATACTTTTGAAAATTTTTTAAAGTTCCAAAAATTCCCATAATTATCAAAACTTGCAAAAACTTTCAAAGATTTTGAAATTACAAAAATTTGCAAAAAAAATTAAAATTAAAATTAAACACCTAAAATCAAGTGAAGAATTATAGAAAAAAAAAAGATGTTTTTTGCAACAATGAAACTGTAAAAATGATTTCCTAGGGTTTTTTAATTTTTTAATTCATTTTTTTAAAAAATTAAAAAGTTTGGAAACTTCAAAAATTAACAAAAATTGCAAAATACTTTTGAAAATTCTTGTTAGTTGTAAAAATTCCCATAATTATCAAAACTTCAAAAAACTTTCAAGAAATGTTCAAAAAATGTACACACTTAAAATCAAGTGAAAACTATCTAAACATGAAGGTTTTTTTTTGCAACGATGAAATTGTAAATATGATTTCTGAGGGTTTTTTAATTTTTAATTAATTTTTTAAATACCTAAAAAAGATGTAAAACTTAAAAAATTTACAAAAATTTCAAAATACATTTGAACATTTCAAAAACCTGCAAAAATTCCCATTATTATCAAAACTTGCAAAAACTTGCAAGAATTTTCAAATTTCAAAAATTTGCAAAAAAAATTGCAAATACTGAAATTTTAAATGTAAAAATTAATGAAAATTGTATGAATTTCAAAAGTTTGCCAAGATTGAGTTTATAATATACACTGATAGTTTGGGATGCACCAATATGAATATTTTGTCCGATATCAATATTGCTGTAATGGGCGATAGCTGATATTTACCTATATAGATATTGGTCAAAAAAAAAACTATCTGAGATGAGGTGTCGAGGTGGTTCAGAGAAAAAGAGCGGCACAATCATGAGAAAAGACGACAAAGATCATGGAGAGGATCAAAAGATGGAGCGTCCGGGATGAATGTGATCAACGAAAGTACGTTTTGTCTGTTTTTTGGATCAAAAACAGGAAGAAAACAAGATTATTTGGGTCTTGAAAGATCGTTCAAGATGCTCTGAAAAGTAAATATTGGCCCACTTTTATACATTGGTCGATATACTGATATCGATATTTAGTGCATCCCTATTGATAATACAGCTCCAGTTCTGCAGACCCCTGAACTACTCTAAAACCTTTTGGAGTTTTTGTCGACTAAAACTAAACTGAAACCGTCACATGTACAAATGACTTAAATGCGACCAAAACTAACACAAACAACAAATAAGACGCTGTAAAAAACAACACTCAACATTCAGTCTGACCTGGCTCTTGTTTTCAGCTCGCAGAGACTCCACGATGTCCTTCACACTGAACGGTTTACCCACCAGGACCGTGATTTTCTGTGAGGAAACAAACTGTTAGGGCTACGACCACAACAGGAAACAAAAACCCCTCATCAAAAAAAGATTTAACCATAGAAGCTTGGATTAGATGGAGCTGATTCTACCTTTCCAGACTGAGGAACGTACGGCTTCTCGTTTGGCAGAACGTCACTCAAACCTGAAAACAGGACGGAGGGTTATCCAATCTGCTGATGTGAATGAAAACAGTCTGTGAAATAAAGAATCTGATCTTCAGTGTCGTCGTCTCTCACCGACGTGCCAGAGCGGCAGGATGACAGGATTGAGGGAACACTCTGCTATTAACCGACCCACACCTGAAACACAAAAACAGAAGCTGATGATTCATCTTGTTACTGTTGGAGCTGAACATGTGGAAACTTTCCAGACACACGAGACACTTCGTACTCACCCCATTTTAGGCGTATGAACTCTTCTGTCATGTTGACTTTGCCTGTGAAACAAAGCAGGAGAGATGACGAGTTTGTCCGTTGTGTTAAATGTAAAGAATCAGAAGCTGTGGATGAAAGGAAGAGGAATAAACGAGTGAAATTTGAAGAAAACGAAAGACGAACCTTCAGGAAAAATGTGCACCCACTCTCCTTTGTTCAGCTTCTCCAGAACAAAATCCATCCCTTTCTGATAAACTCCATCGCCTGCAAAACACACCGTCTAAACTGAGCTGGAGTTCACTGAACATCTGTGTGTTATTGGGATGGACGGGAGGCTGAGACTGACCTCTGCAGACGGGAACACACTTTCCTCGGCTGAAGAATCTGGAGTGCAGCTCCTTCGTGAAACAGATGTCGGACGCTGCTGGAGTCCTGCGGGATCACAGGTAAAAAACAAACTGTGAAATGATTCAAACGAGGGAAGGATGAGCAGAGACTCAAGAAACTCACCATCGCATCTTGTTGAAGCTCCACAGATGTCTGAGTTTTAAAACACCTGATGCAGAAAAAGACGAGATCATTGAACTTTTCTCTGAAGCTCAAAGTGTGAGATCTAAGACTGTGTGTGTGTGTGCTCACCCCAGATATGTGGGTCATCCATACAGGACTGGTGATTGGACAGAGTGATGAGAGGCGTGTCTGAGGGTCGCCGGTCGATCAGGTCTAATAAAACCTCCTGGTTGTGGACCGTCAGGTAGTTCATGTACTCTGGAGATGCAAAGGTGTGGAGGCGTGTGTTAGCAGAGAGGATTTCTGAAAGCTGATGTGTGTGTTGGAGTGTTTCTCCACTTACTGGTCCAGAAGTAAGAGTAGGTGCCCACCATGCCCATGACCAGCGAGCCGGAGATCCTCCACGGCAACGCGGGGCACTGAGGGAACGGCCATTTGACCTCCAGGGGCATCACGGCGCTCCACAGACACTACATCCACACACACACACACTCAAACCTGGAATCAGAAGATCACATGAAAGAATCACATTAGAAATTTTATCCTTGTGCATTATGGGAAATGTAGGCACCAGTTAATGGAGCTGAACTCTGCTGTTGCTGTTGTAATAAGTGCTGTCAGGCGATTAAAAAAATTAATCTAATTAATTACAGGATTTGTAATTAATTAATCGAATTAATCGCATTTTAATCTCATATCTGCTTAAGGTCCCAAAATAAAGAATTTGAATTCCAGGACATTTAAATTACATTAAAAGACATTTAAAAATAAGGTGGTAATATATACAACACATTTTTAGGTACCCTGATGCACAAGGAACACATGAAAAAAGTTTTATGGTTCTATCTTTACAAAATCTACACAGTCCTGCACCTAAGATAAGCTGATTTGAATTTTAGGACGGTTTTTGCTTCTGTTCACATTTTTACTCGATGTGGACTCAATTTTCACTGCAATATGAACTTCTATACTTCTATGAGGTCAGGAGAACCAGGGCTAAAGGCTAAAAACTGTGAGGAACTATGTACAAAACACTTAATTCAAGTCCTGGATCAAAGAAGAGTGAAGTATTCTCAGTTTAACATGCTCTGAACACACAAGCTGTTGCTGATTGGTGCAGAGCAGCCCCAAGCTGAAACTTGACACCAGGAAGATGGAAGCAAATTTTCAAAGAATTTTTTAGATTTAAATACAGAAGATATATTAATCATTCAGGGCTTGTTTAATGCAGTAAAGTGTGTAAAATTAACTGTTTTTTACAGAATTGAGCAAACGGTTGATTTTCTGCTGATTTTCAAAAAAGGACGTGTGAATAAACGGGATGTGGACGGCAGTCTCACAACAATCGGTTTAAAGCATGTTGCTGACGTCACGTGTTGTACAACTTTTCATTGTTTCAACAAAGATTTTAACCAGACCCATTTCTTCCTCTTCAATGACTCTAATGTTTTTATCAAAGAAGTTTCTTCATTGAAGATATCTGAAGAAGTCCTGCTTCTCCAGATTAAGTCTTACTTTAAGTTGTTGAAAGGTTTTCAAACCTTTGCTGGAAACCATTTTACAATATGAGGTGATGCCTTTCTCTATCCAGTTTTTAAATCTGCAGTCAAGTTCGGCTGGGGTGAAATCAGTGTCGTAAGCCACCCAACGTAGTATTCTAATATTTTTTCAAATTTCTAATCTTTAAGCAACTTATGCCATAATCTTAAAGGGGTTGCACTCCAACTATTTGAAATGCAAAAAGGTTTAAGGCTCCAAAACATAAACAAGTTAAAAATGAGGCGCAAAGCTAACGCTAACAAACCTCACAGAAAATAAACACAAGTGCAGCAAAATGATCAAACCCAGCAGGTTGTTGGTTCCTATAACAGCTGGTGGTTTACAAATTAGTTTCTAAAAGTAACTTGTTAAAGAGACGTTATCCCTGTGAATTATGGGAAATGTAGGCATGGGGTTTGGGTACTAATTCCAGAAATGATAATCAAAATATTTTTACATTTATTGTTGCAATTGTTATTTTATAGTATAGTTTTTTTTTTTAGGGAAGCTGTAACATTTTTTTTTCAGATGGAACAAATTAATATGTCTGAATCTCAAATCTTGCAAATGTAAACAATGCCTGAAATGCAAACGGGTTGGAGGTACCAAAACATAAACAAGTTAAAAATGAGACGCAAAGCTAACGTTAACAAACCTCACAAAAAATAAACACAAGTGCAGCAGAATGATCAAAATGAGCAGGTTGTTGGTTCCTATAACAGTTGTTGATTTAAAAATAAGCTTCTAAAAGTATCCAGTTAAAGAGACGTTGTCCCTGTGCATTATGGGAAACATAGGCATATGGTTTGGGTACCAACTCCAGAAATTATAATCAAAATATTTCTACATGTACTACATTTACTGTTACAATCATTGTTTTATAGTTTCGTTGTTTTAAAGGGAAGATGCAAAGAATAGGTTTTTCACGTGGGACAAATTTATATGTCAAAATTTCAATTCTTGCAAATGTAAACAAAGCCTGAAATGCAAAAAGGTTGACAGCACCAAAATATGATGAAGTTAACACTGAGATGCAAACTTAAATTTAACAAAGCTTGCAAAAACAGTGATACACAGAGCAGGTTGTTGATTTCTAAAATTGCTATCAAGCCTTTGGTCTCTGTTATGATGCTATTTTCTTTCCATACACCGTATTCATATCATTACTGTTGTCTTATTTTGATATTTTAATACCATAAGTGTTTCCACTCACAGCAGCACCTCCTTCCACTGAAAGCTGTTTTATTCAGTCTGTAACAGCAGAGGAAAGTGAGTCTGAAGCTCTTTGTCCGTGTCCTTAAACTCATGTTGACAGATGAAGTCACATGCCTCTGGGGTCAGTACATTCAGTTAGCATTCGTTAGCCTCAAAGCTAACTCAAACAAGAGTTTAACGAACACATTGAGCTCAAGAGGAGTCTGCTAACCCAAACACTGAATTAATAATTAAAACATAAAACTAGTAAATCATTAAGCTGCAGTAAAAGCGAAGGATACTCATTAGCTTCAGTGACAGTCATTCAACAGTTTTCTGCCAGTCTTCTTATTCATCACTCTCACTCTCTGCGGGCGATTAAAAACGTCATTGTTTAAGTTTAAATGTTCATATTATTTCATCTTTATATGACCTAAACCTCATTTAAAACATTTAAAGTCTTAAAAAGAGACAAAAGAGCAGAAAACAGCACAAGATCAAACATTTCCCTCACCTCTCTGCGGCTGACAGGCTGATGGTCACTGACCCCGGAAGTGAAAGTCGCCCGCACTGAATTGTGGGCGCTGTGGTTTTTAGAAAAACATTATTTTCCGTTAAAATTAAGAAGCACGGAGCTTTTGCTTTGGGGTTTTTGTATAGATTTCGTTTCTTTTTCTCGAATTTAATAACACACCAATGATGAAATGCGAAAATACTAAAGCGTTAACGCGTTAAATCGTTGGATGTAGTCCACAACACAACAGGCCGACGCGTCCAGAAATGCGGAACTCTGGGTAATGGATGTAAAGAAGTAGGTTAAAGGTGAAAGTCTTCTCCTTCGTTGACCTGCTGTTCTTATCTAAAGACTTTTTTTTTTCTTTCTTTTTTTTCAGCGAGCTAACTGATTCTTAAAAAGTAAAATTCTTCTTATATTTCATTCAAGGTAAATTGAAGAAGGAAAATTTCAATTAAATTAAACATGAATAAACAAACAAATAAATAAACAAATGAAAATAAATAACAATTATTTATGTGGGAATTAACTCTAGTGGGAGTTACTGTTTCCTGATTTAATGAATAACTGATTGCATTTGGTGAAAATAAACATAAAAAATAGAAATAAATAAATAAAATATAAATTAAATAATTAATAAATACATAGATTTTTTTTAATACAATATACATTAAATTAATAATTAATAAACAGAAAAATAAAAATAAATAAATAAGTAAAATACACATTAAATAAATAATAATTACATAGAAAAATAAAAAGGGAAATAAATAAAAAAAAAAACAATAAATAAATAATAAATAAATAGAAAAATGAAAAAATAAAAATAAATTAATAAAATATACATTAAATTAATAATATATAAATAGAAAAATAAAAAATAAAATAAAATATGCATTCAATAAATAATTAATAAATAGAAAAAAATAATAAATATAATACACATTAAATAAATAATAATTAGATAAACAGATAAATAAGCACAAAAAGGTGTTTTTTGTAAAATATGTTAAAAATAATTATAATTTAAACACCAAACTACCACTTCTAATATTATTTCTACTCCTACTTCTACTATCACCAATACTACAACTTGTAATGATAATGATGATGATAAAATGACTAGATAAATAAGTAAACAAATAAATAAATGATAAAACATGCATCATCTGCCCTCTGTTTCATTAAATAATGGGTATTTTTCATTTGTTTTCCTGGGCCTCAATCTTTTTGGTGCTTATTCCACGTAACAAACCCCCTTTTTTCATTATTTATACATTAAATCACTTTTTTTATGTTAAATTAAAGACATTTTCTCACTATACAGCTCAATGACCCAGAAAAAAGAACTTCAGGCCGGTCACTTTCTCTTCTTTCAAACATTTTCACGTGGAAAACAGTTTTTGGGATGTTTCATATCACTGACATAATATCAATATCTGCAGGTAATTAAAGATTAAAAAGGAAACTACCTGAAATATTCTAACACAGCAGAGACTTTGTTCTTTACAATCGAAAAAGTTTGCTTTTAGTTGGTGTGATTTGTTTATTTTTTTTTGTTTCTGAAAGCAGCATCGTCACAAAACAAGACATTTTCAGTCACAAGGCGGCAGCTGGGTTTTTACTGAGTAAATACTAAAGGATTCAGAATCAGAGCTCCTTTTATATTTTTATAACACAGGATCCTCCTTTTTGTTCATACCTCCATCATTTGATCGTCATCTTTTCCTCACCTTGGATTAAAAGAAAAACAGACTCTGACACTTTCTCTGTGAAACACAGAAGTCTTTACTCCAACACTTTACACAGAAAGTTGATAAAACTCTCCTCAGTTTCATAGATTAACACTGACTTTGGCAGAGCTTGAAATTTAAAACAGGTTAAATCCCGTTTTTCACTGAACGTCGATAATTTACATTTTACAAACATCAGAAACAGTTTGTAAACGCCAAGCTCCCAAAACGCCGTTACATTCAGACGTGTGCATTTAAAGACACTCAGGAAAAGTGAGTGTTTGATCTCCGTTAGACAACACGGAAATTTACATTTAAGAAAATATAATTCATTACATTTCATCATCCAACACACACTCACACACACACACACACACACACACACACACACACACACATCAGTGACACAGCCAGAGGAACAGACGTGGGTTCACCAGCTGGGAGCGAGGATGTTCAGACCTTTTAACGCCACCTCGAACCCCAGGAAACAGGCCTGGAGGAGGAAACACAGAGCGTCAGCGGGTAACGAAGGAGAGACGCTGACGTCAGGAATAAATCAGAAGGAGTGAGAGTCACCGCGTTGGCAGGGAAGGCTCGCAGGAAGACGGCGTTGAAGCCTTTGTAGAGAGCTTTGGGTCCTTCTTCTCTGAGCAGCGTTCGCAGGACGTCCAGCAGACCTCTGTACTTCCCCTCTGCAGCTGCTCACACACACACACACACACACACACACACACACACACAAAGGTTGACGTGAACACTGAAGTGAAGTATTGAGCAGACACTTAAAGTAATCTCTGAGTCTCACCGGTCTGGAAGTTGGACTTGAGGACGTCTGGAGGCAGAGCGATCGTCCAGTTGAGGATTCCTGCGATTCCTCCAGCGAGGAGGATGTTTGGAGTGCTGAGCTGAGAGACACTGAGAAACACACACACACACACACACACACACACATCATTAATCTGTCATATTTGATGAAATTCAGATCGACAAAAACTGCAACAATAATGTGATTTTAGCTGCATTTCCATTACAACTTTTCACAAAATCAAAGCTAAATCAGTTTTTCTCAAGTTTCAATAAAGTTCAGTTTCCCCATGTGTTTCCATTACAACTGGAATTGAGCACAACTTGAAAAAATCATATATACCCTGTTCCAAATTACTATGCAAAGGATGTTTTTCACCTATTTTTCTAAATAGTCAATTTAAATGACAGTAAGCATAATTTTCTAGTCATCAGCAGTTGTTGATTATTATTACACAACAGAGTTTCAATATATTTTATAGGTTGTGAACAACTCAAAATGGTCATTTTTTGTCTTTACAGTTTATAGGGGATCACTTTTATTAAAATCAAAAGCTAATTCAATCAGAATGATCTTTACATCTCAAGTTAGAGTTTAACATAAAGCCTTGTTTGACAGCAGCGTCACTATTCTCGTATCCATTGAACTTGTGGGTTTTTGGAGAGTTTCTGCTTGAATTTCTTTGCAGGATGTCAGAACGCCAGTGATGCAGAGCTGATCCTCGCAGCATGAGATGGTGCATTGTCGTGCAAAAAGATTATTTTTTTTCAGTATGCACGGTTCTTCCTTTTGTACCATTGACAGAAGTGGTCAGTCAGGAACTCCACATACTTTTCAGAAGTCATTTTCACACCTTCAGGGACCCTAAAGGGGCCGACCAGCTCTTTCCCAATGATTCCGGCCCAAAACATGACTCCGCCCCCTCCTTGCTAACATCACGGCCTCCATCAGGACCATCCAGGGCTGCACAGCACTTTGGAAATTCTTTGGATTTGTAACGGCATTTTAGCAGCTGCTCTCTTAATCCAATGCATTTGTTGAGTGGAAACCTTCCTCATTGTGCCTTTATCTGCACGAACCCACTTGTGCTCTGAATCAGCCACAGATCTAATAATGTGGAACACAGTGTATAACTCAGTAATACATAACATTTGTTTGGACGCTGCACTGATGATAATCGCTTGTGTTTTTATTCACTGGTCACAACATCAAAGAGGAGTAAAAGCGAAGAGGGGAGGAAGAAAATACACGATACAAAGGCTAAAAACCACAACCACATTATGCAAAGAGCACTAGAAAAATTTAAAAAGAATAAAAAATTAAAAGGATAAAAGTTTTAAAATCCTGCCCATGTTACTGCAAAATAAAAATAAAAGCAAAATTAAATAAAAGCAGCATTACCCCGATTCAAACACGTTCAGCTAAAGTTTCCAGTAAAAGCACATTGATAAAAACGTGTCTTTAAAAGAGGAAAAAGCTTGATCTCCTCAGGTAATCTCTTAAAAATACTCAAAGTGTTTCAGAAATTGATTAAAAACATAAAACTGATAGTTTAGTCATAAATCAGAGATACTTCCTGACAGAAACTGGACTTATCAAAGCAAACTAACTGAAGCTGTCCGAGGAATCAGAAGTATAAAAACACCTCAAATCTGCCTCTGAATAAAGTTTAAAAGCTGATTTACTTTAACAACATCCCACCTCAGTTACTCACCTTTGACCTTCAGGTGTGAGGAAGTTTTTGAGGTATTCATACGTCAGGAAGTAGAGACCGTTTGAAGGCACATCTGAGAGAGACGGGGAGAGAAAAATGCTCCTGAAGTCGATCTTTATTTGTTTATTTCTCTGTGTTCATGTTTATTAATGTGTCAGAGAGCAGCTGGAGCTCAGAGACGTTACCTCTGATCAGGGTCAGAACAGTTCCTTTGTAGACGCTGCGGATCCCCTGCTCTTTATAGAGCCGCACCGCACAGTCCAGAGGACCCGCGTACTTGGACTTCCCGCTGCTCGCCTGCACCTATAAACACACGTTTCACATTTAAGAGCAGATCATACATGACAACAGAGACATTTTACAGGTTTCTACTGAAACTCAAGAAGTTCAAGTCCAACAAAGAGCTCAACCAGGAGCAAACAGAGAGGGGAGCAAAGCAGAGGGATCGAGCCTTAAAGGAGCAGTGCGTAGAAATTAGAGTTTCAGCGACATGGAGCGTCCAGTTTTAGGATCTGTGTTGTATCCCTTAGCTCATGTTTAAGCCCTAGAATTTAGCTTGTGTTTTAGCCTTTAGCTTGTGTTTTAGCTTTTAGCTTGTGTTTGATCATTTAGCCTGCTTTCTAGCCTTTAGCTTGTGTTTTAGCTTTTAGCTGGTGTTGCAGCCTTTAGCTTGTGTTCTAGCTTTTAGCTCGTGTTTTATCATTTAGACTGCGTTTTAGCCTTTAGCTCGTGTTTTAGCATTTAGTTCGTGTTTTATCATTGAGCCTGTGTTCTAGCCTTTAGCTCATGTTGCAGCCTTTAGCCTGTGTTTTAGCCTTTAGCTGGTACTTCAGCCTTTAGCTGGTGTTTTAGCTTTTAGCTTGTGTTTGATCATTAAGCCTGCGTTCTAGCCTTTAGCCTGTGTTTTACTTTTTAGCTGGTGTTTCACCCTTTAGCTGGTGTTCTAGCTTTTAGCTCGTGTTTTATCATTTAGACTGAGTTTTAGCCTTTAGCTTGTGTTTTAGCTTTTAGTTCGTGTTTTACCATTTAGCCTGCATTCTAGCCTTTAGCTTGTGTTTTAGCATTTAGCCTGTGTTCTAGCCTTTAGCTCATGTTGCAGCCTTTAGCCTGTGTTTTAGCCTTTAGCTGGTACTTCAGCCTTTAGCTGGTGTTTTAGCTTTTAGCTCATGTTTTATCATTTAGACTGCGTTCCAGCCTTTAGCTTGTGTTTTAGGTTTTAGCCTTCCTTTCAGCCTTTAGCCACTTTAGCTTGTGTTTTAGCCTTTAGCTGGTGTTTTGCCTTTTAGCTCATGCTGTAGTTCTTAGCTCATCTTTTACCTTTTACTCGTGTTTTAACCTTTAACTTATCTTGTTGCCCTTAGCTTGTGTTATTATCACAGAGGACTGTGTGTGAAGTGATGCTGCGAACAGATCACTCTGCGCTGGTGGTTTACCTGCAGCAAACATTTGATCCTCTCTCCTGGAGCCACGATGACGGTGGTGAAGACTCCGGCGAGGCAGCCGGACAGGAAGATCTGAGCGTGCCTGAAACACGGATTAGAGCAGCTTTAAAACACGGATCAACTTTTCTTTAGACATTTTGATATCACACAGCGAGAGGTCAGGACGCTGATGTGCCGACGTGCAGCAGGAAGTTAATTAGTTTGTTTTATTTTTAGTCCAGGAGCTGAACCTTCATCCTGATCCTGAGCAGTGACGGGACTTTCAGGAACAACAGAACCAGGAAAAACTTTACAGGGTGAGACGGAGGACGCACACGTGACATTTCAGACACAGACACATTTAGACGTGGGCACAGGGGTCAAAACGAACGGGAGGTAACACGAGGAGGGGGGCGTGAGGGGGGGTGTGGGTCTGAGCGGCGAATGATGGCAGAGAGGAGGGCGACGCAGGAGCCGGATATAAATAGAGCGTGTGTATTCCAAGAATTATAAACACACTAAAAGAGACTCTCAGAGAGACGCTTTGCATGCATGCCAGTCTGTGTGTGTGTGTGTGTGTGTGTGTGTGTATGTGTGTGTGTGTGTGTGTGTGCGTGTGCGTGTGCGTGTGCGTGTGTGTGTGTGTGTGTGTGTGTGTGTGTGTCTTACGTGAGAGGCTTGTCAGGGTCCGTCTGCTGGAGCTGTTTCCCCAGACCGAACCCGAAGAAACTGATGGCCATCATCGGCGCCACGCCTGCCAGAGGAGCCCCCATTCCTTTATAGAGGCCGAGGACACCCTGGACACACACACACACACACACACACACACACACACACACACACACACACACACAAACATATTATCTTTCTATCACATTTCATTGACCCTAAATCAAGTCGTCACCCTGAGTTTCTGGAGCTGCAGGGCGTCAGAACGTGACTGAGCGCAGATATTCATGTTCCCACGACACACGTAAACAAAACACGTCACACGTCCCAGACCAGAACGTTCTGCAGATCTCCGCTCAAATTCCTAGCTTCCTGATCAGGACTGAAAAGATTTATGGCTTGTCCAAACACAAAATAAAGGCTAAAGCATAAGCTAATGGCTTTAACATGTACTAAAGGCAAAACACAAGCTATAGGCTTAAACAGAATCTAAAGGCTAAAACATGAGCTAGGGGCTTAACCAAAAGCTTAAGGCAAAAACACAAGCTTAAAACTTTAACATGAGCTAAAGGCTAATACATGAGCTAAAGGCTAAAAACAAGCTAAAGGTTTAAACACAAGCTAAAGGCTTAAACACTAGCTAAAGGCAAAAACATAAGCTAATGACTTAAACATGAGTTAAAGACTCAAACACAAGCTCAAGGCAAAAACATAAGCTAAAGGCTAATACATGAGCTAAGACTTAAACGTGACCTAAGGGCTTAAACTCAAGCTTAAGACTTTAACATGAGCTAAAAGCTAAAACATAAGCCAAAGGCTATAAAACAAGCTTAAGGCTTAAACACTAGCTAAAGGCAAAAACATGAGCTTAAGGCTAAAACACAGGTTAAAAACACAAACGTGAGCTAAAGGCTAAAACATGGGCAAAGTACAAAAACACAAGCTAAATGCTAAAACCCAGGTTAATCTCTTAGTGCTAATGTAGCCTCCAACCCACAGTCAGCAGTTATTCTGCAGTGGTCTGTTCAAACTTGAGAGTCTATCAATAAAATGAAGAGCCAGGTTACGTTAGCTCTGCTTGGTGAGGTTGGAGTTGGTAGATGAGCTCTGGTAGGACAGAACCAGGATTCACTAACGTTACACGTTACAGACACGTCTCAGAGCACCAGGCTGTGAGGAGAGAGAGATTTAGCAGCTGCTAAACTACGCTACAAACTGACAAAGTTAGCTTGTTGTCAGGCTAAAAAATTGTCTTAAACAGATACATTTGTTTTGATACGATCTCCATTTAATTCCGAAACAAACACAGGCCTCACTAAAAGTCATTCACGACAGTGTGTGTGAGACTCCGGGCCAGAAGGTGGCAAGCGTTCCAAATAACACAAGTCATTAGCTCGTGTTTTAGCCTTTAGCTTGTGCTCTATCTCTCTCCTGTTTCTCTTTCTTCTGCTCTTCTGTCGATTCGTGTGTTGGTGCTCACCTCTTTGGACACGGTCTTGCGGAAGCAGTCGTACGTCCCGTTGTAGAGAACGTACTGAGCACAGGAGGCTTTGGGCTGTGTCTGAAGTCTCACCTGAGCAGAGGTCAGAGAGGTCACACACACACACACACACACACACACACACACACAGATCTCTGAGTGCGTGGGATCATGTGAGGTAAGGATTGTCTGGAAGTTAGATTAGAGAGTCTGCAGCCGCTGGAGGAGCACAGATAGAGAAAGAAGAGGGTGAGGGGAGGGTTAGACGGTTAGAGAGGGATCAGATACGACAAACAGACACACACTCTACGCCTAAAACACACACACACACAGTTATCACCTACAGAAAAAGACAGCAGATATATATGCTTTTGTTTGTGAGGCAGAAACATGAAGTTTGAAGCTTCAAACAGCAGAATAACTCTTTTTAACCCTTTGGATGGATTGATATCTTTACTTTCAGCGCATTCATGAAAACAAAGAAGCTAAATAATGAAAAAGTGATCAAAAAGTCAACTTTTACAGGAATAATCCTGCTCCATCGTCTCCTCTGGGACTCTGTGTTAGTGTCTGTGTCTGCCTCAACCCCCTCCTCTGCCTGGATGTTGATGTTCTGGATGTGTCAGGACATGTCAGCTGAGCTTGACACAGCTAACAGAATCTCTGGCTACATTATTTCAGATAGGGAAAAAAAAAAATCTTGCTTGTGTTGTGTGTCACTTTGGACAAAAGCGTCTGCTAAACAAAATACAGAATTGAAGAAAGTTTGCAAAAATGTCCGTTTGAAGCCTTCATTTCTCCCCGAAGAGCAACGTTTCTGAATTTCTGATCCTATGTGTAAGCATGTTCTCATTGTTTACATATGAAATCAGCTGTTAGCAGTCTGTAGTATGTTGATGCTAACTGGTGCTAGGTCCAATGTTCCCTGCAAGCTAAAGAGCTAACACCAATCTGTCCTTCTATCCATCGTTATTGGGAACGTAAGATCTATCTCCAATAAGATGGACGAGCTAGCCGTGCTAACCCAGCAACAGAGGGAATACCAGAGGGCAGAGTAGCATCATGCTATTCACAGACATGGCTAACAGAGCTAACAGCAACGCTACATTGAAGGATTTCTCCTGCCTGATGGACAAGCTTTGAGTGTATCTCTCCTTTGTGGGATAACTCTTATCTGCTAACATCACGCTTCTTGTTTCTTAATTTCACAGAAACTAACGTCCAGCTAAAGCCGTCAGCTCCGGCCATAAACTTTTAGACTTGAAAAAAACTCTGATTTAGAGTCGTTTGCCTTCCCTTCTAGTGTTCTTGTCTCTCAGCGTGAGGAGAGCGAACAACAACAGCAGCTCCTGTTGTGCAGGAATGACACGGAGAGTTTGTCTATGAATAGAAAACGTGTGACCGTCACCTTCCTCCTGCTCTTCACCTTCTTTAAGATATGAAGCTGTGCAGCTGAGAGCTCGTAGCGAGAGGTTCACGTGCAGCGGAGTTTTCTGAACGAGCCAATGAGGAAACTCCACATTCAGATCACAACACAAAGAAAGATCGATTTACAGAAGTTTAATCAGCGACTTTATCCTTCATTCAGAAATATGACTGGCCCAAAGTAGAAAAAGACTGATATGTTTTTTTTCAGGGCCAATACTGATCATCAGGAGGCCGATATTTATTTGCAGTAAAAGTGAAAATAGTGGCGTCAAAATTTGGGATAATACAAACTCCAACACTTAACTTTGTTTACAGCCTTTAAGCATATGTTCATTAAACAGCTCCCAGGCTCAGCAGCTGTCTTATTAAGTTAAATAAAAACTTTAAAAAATAAATATTGAAGCCAAAATAGCACAGTTTTAAAATTAATTTCTTATCAGCCACTAGGGATGGGTACCTTTCACATGTGAACCAATACGGTACCGATTCCTGGTACCTAGCAATCGATACCGGTACTCAACGGTACCAATTTTCGGTACTTTTTTGTGTTTATGAGGTAAAAATAATCAATTTGTTTAATAATTGAATATGTATATATTTTTTTCTTTAACATATTTATTTTTCAACATATAACCTTGTAATGCTGTGTTCATGTCCAGCATGGAAAATCACCTACTCTTCCACTCCCTCACAGTCACAAGGATGCATAGCGGTACCTAAACATGGTACCTTTTGATTTTACATGAATCGATACCCTGCACTTTTGACAGAATTCGGTCGGTACCTATAAGAGTACCTGATTCGGTACCCATCCCTATCAGCCACCAGATCAAAAAAAGGACGGATGCTGATATGCTTCAAAATGCTAAATATTGGCCTATCCCGAGTCTGATGCATCACGTCAAGAAAACTTTAAAACTTTTCTTATGGTCTGTAATTTAAAGGATAGTATCAACGATAAAAGAGTTCTTACCATGCATAAAAAATAACTCTAACATTTATTTTTACAGCAGCAAAAAGCAGGTGAAAAATTGTGTTTTTTTAATTTGGTGAGAGATTGTGCAAAATGTACCTGTTGGAAGACGTGTCGAGTGTTTTTTAGGCAAAAGGAATTTAGCTGATGGACTTTTCTGATGGTTGGTTGTGGTTCTGATTATTAAATGTTCATATTTCTTGTTGAAATCTGGTTCAAAGATTCTTTTTTTATGAATATGATTAATTATGATTAAAGTTGTGGCTTGAACTTGTTTGTGTTTCAAGAAACAAGCTGTCACGTCTGCTGTGGAAACACTCTGTGCAGGATGTTCGTGCTTGTACCTTGACCCTTGACCCTCTATATCATAAAGCTACCCTTGCTTTAGTGCAAAATTGATAAACTGAAGTAAAAGTAAATAAACAGAAGACGATTTTGTGGTTTTAGGATCTGAAGGCAGATTTGTCAAAGGATGCTGAACATTTGCAGGTTTCAGCTGCTTCAATTTTATGTTTTTAATCAGTTAATTTCACATGTGAGTCTTCGATGGAATAAACAAATATTCAAAACATCAGTAACCAGATTTTTTTTTTTTACCCATTTAGCAAAAACTTCAACATGGATGACTTTGTGTTTACCTGAATTTCTTAATTTCCTTTTTATTCAAATGAAAGTTTTGTAAAAGTTAGTTTCTTTACTTTGTGTGTTAGTTTTTTAGGACAAACCCATCCCTGTGCATTCATGTGTCTCTTCTCTCCAGGTATAAATAGTCCACTTTAACTCTTCTCTATCCTGCTCTCTAACAGCCTCATGGCCTCAGTGACACCTTAAGCTGATTTTTCAATAATCCCCTCAACACACACACATCTGATGTCTGACTTTTTCCACCGTCAATGTTTCAGACTGAATCAGATCCAGACTCACATGAAGACACGGACAGTTTTTCTGAATCGGTGTGTTTGTGTTCCGCAGGTGAGGGGACACACTGTGACCTACCTTGATGGTGTCCAGCGGGTGTCCCGCCAGCAGCAGACACGCTCCAGCGACGCCTCCAGCCACGAAGTTCTTGAGCGGAGAAACTCTTGCCTCTTCCCCCATCCTGTCCCCCGCATGGCCCGGACACACAGCCGGGCCTCGGTCCGCTTCACGCCGCCCAGAGAGTCCGCTCACACACCGCTGCTGAGCTGTGTTAGTGTGTGACAGCCTGCCTCTACTACTCTACCTGTCAGTGTGTGTGTGAGAGTGTGTGAGTGTGTGTGGACTTTGCCTTCAGACAGCAGGGAGGGACTAAGAGCTTCTCTTCGTAAACACTCCCTGCTCATATGTTTATGTAACTACACATGCTGGACTCATTTAGACTGAGTGTGTGTGTGTGTGTGTCTGACTCTAAGTACAGCCTCCTCTCTATATAAAGAAGTCTGCACAACTATAACTTTCTTCTGCTTTAACACAACCACAGCGCCCTCTTGTGGTCAATACGTGGAATAACTTTAGCAGCACACAAGCACAAGTTATAGACAAAGAACTTTCTTCTTTTTTTCTTTCTTTTTTTTCCCCTTAAAAAATAAATAATAAATAAAGATGTACAATTCAAGCACTGATATTTTTAATTTGTCGAAATAAACGACATGTTTAATTTTATACTTTTTTTTTTTTTTTTTTTTTTTTTAGCTCAATATGAAGGTTTAATGTTGAATTAATTAAATATGATATGAACACAGGGTCATACAATTTACTTTTACAAGTAAAGCTAATTAATGCTCAAGTCAGAGCTTGTGCACGGTGGCCTTGGAGTGCAAAACATAACAACAAGAGCAAAAAAAAAAATTGATAACAAAAAGAAAAAAGTAAAACAAATGAATAAAAAATACAACACCAAAAGAAAATGCAAAAACAGAAGGAATCAGTGACAGGAATCATTGCTAATAAGAAAACGTACCCAAAATGGAACCATGAACCCCCAAGAAAAATACAAAAAAAATATTCAATTGTTTATTTCTTTTATTTCTGTGTGATAAAATGAAATAATAATAATGAATAAATAAAATAAAATAAAATGAAAATTTTAGCAAACAACGTCCTAGTGCAGTACCGCCACCTACTGGACTGGAGTGTGGAGCAGTGGAATGGCCATTATTCAGTGTATAGGAAGGACGGAGAACTATACAAGTGTGTATTTAAAGAAAAAAAAAATCAATAAAAAAAATGAATGAACTCAAATCAAGTAAATACCATCGACGCCTAAAAGCGATGCATTATTTTTCAGTATTTTTCAATAAAGCTCACAAATACAAAAAAAAAACTGTCGCGCTTGATGACGTTTTCAACATGCGCATGCGCATAGTCACACAAGCGGGAATTCGTCTTACTGAAATGTCTTGAGCTTGTTTCTCTTTAGACAAAGTGAGTTTATAACCGTCCTCCTGTAGAGTCAGAGCATTTCTCTGGGTGTGTGGATGATTTTTGACGGTTATTTTATCCGCCATCTTTGTTAGTGACCGTTAACGCTCTCAGTTCAGTCTCAACGTCTGCCGTGTTACTACCGTGCTCTGTGAAACGGTTTGTTTACGTCAGTTTGTCTCTGTTAGCGGGAATATGAGCAACAGTTTGTGTTTGAATCTGTTTATAAGTCTTTTAAAGCACATTGAATGAACCATGGTTTCATTTTACCGTGTTTATCAGACAGTTTGATCATGTCGCAGAGGAAGAGACTTCCCAACACACAGAGCTCCTCTCAGAGCAAAGTAAGAACTAAACCTCTGCCTCACCTGTGAATAACATCTGCTCTTTGCTCTTAAAATAGTTCAAAACTGTTGTTTTAAAGACAATGCTGCTTCATTAATACTGTGTATATAAAATTTTTGATGTTAATTATTGTTGTATAAATGATTTAATGAGAATGAGCATAGCAAAGGTTTTATTTCAAGCTGATTTACAGATTAAATTAACAAACTCAACATCTACTGAAGCATTTCTGACAAAAGATAAAACCTGACGTAGATTTAAACTCCTTTTTCTCTGAATTACATCCTGAAACCTGTCCCCAAACAATAGTTTAGTGTGATGTTTTTTGCTTTCAGAGGCAGACGGGTGCCTTCGTGAACCAGGACGATGAGGACGTTAACTCCACTCAGCTGAGCAGCACGCAGGTCCAGAGGGGGCTGGAGAATCTGTCACGAGAGCAGGTCGACCAGAAGGTAACAGAGGCTCATAAACCCACACAGTCAGAGTCATCGAAGTGATCTCTGGGAGGATTTTAACGCCAAACTTTCTGTCTGAGCTGTAGACTGCGGAGGTGGTGCAGTATTTCCTGGTGAGGGACCAAAAGAAGATTCCCATCCGCCGCACAGGTGAGAATATAACCCCGTATCGAAGCTCAGGTTTCCACAGTGTCCCGCTGCTGTGGATTGATAATCCTCTTTCTTCTGTTTTCAGATATCGTGAAACATGTGGTGAAGGAGTACAGAAACATTTACCCCGAGCTCATTAAGAGAGCAGCACAAACGTTAGACAAGGTGAGTTCAGGAGATATTTCTGAAGATTACAGAGAAATCACATGAACACTCCTCACTGACGCTCTGTGGCTCCTCTCCTCTCGTCCTGATCAGGTCTTTGGTCTCAAACTGGTTGAAATCGACACCAAGAATCACCTGTACATACTGGTCAATAAGCTGGAGGCAGCTGAGAGGGAATCCCCCGTCACGTAAGCTCTGTTTGACCCCTTCTTTATTCCAGTCACTGACATATGTCTGTGAATATTTGTTTAAACTTTTGTTCGTTTCCTGTGCAGTACTCCGCCAAATCCAAAGACGGGTCTGCTGTTTGTGATCCTGAGCGTGGTTTTCATGAAGGGAGGCGCAGTCAGAGAAAGTGAGTGGAAGATTTTAACGATTAAAATCTGGCACACGTCACAGGATTCTTTAAACCGTCACACGTTTAGAGAGCACACACAGGATGATGAAAGAAAAAGATCTCACAGTGTGTGAAACGCTGCGTCTGTGTAAATGCGAAGATGAAAGCCAACAGTACTTATACGTTTCATCCCAAAACCGCTGTTGTGTAAACGGCTTCTTACAGAGAGTTTGAGGTCTTGACTACTGATGATGGGCATCAGTATCGGCCCTGAAAAATAAATAAAAACACATCGGTCCATCTCTTGTCATCATCTAAACACCCGGCCCAGGTCTTCTTAATCAGCAGTCCTGGGTTGGACCCCCTTTTTCCTTCAGATCTGCCTTAATCCTTGGTGTCATAGACTCAACAAGGTCCTGGAAACATCCCTCAGAGAGTTTGCTCCATATTGACATGATAGCATCACACAGTTGCTGCAGATTTGTGGTCTGAACATCCATGATGAGAATCTCCCGTTCCACCACATCCCAAAGGTGCTCTATTGGATTGAGATCAGCAATACTCAGGAAGGCTGTGGACTTTTTTTTTTTCTTTTTTTTTTTGTTTCTTATTCATCTTTTTTTTTCTTTTTTCTCTTTTTTCTTATTTTTTCCCCCTTTTTTAAATTCTTTTTCCCATTTATTCTCCTTTTTTGTTTTTTGTTTTTTTTTCTTATTTCTTCGTTTTTCTTCTTTTTTCCCTTTTTTTTCTATTTTTTTTTCTATTTTTTTTTCTATTTTTTTTTCTTTTTTCCTTTTTTTCTTTTTTCTCTTTTTTCTCCTTTCCATTTTTCTTTTTTTTCTTTTTTTTATTTTTTTCTTCTTTTTCCCCTTTTTTTCTCTTTTTTTCTTTTTGATGGCCTTTTTTCTTCTTTATTCCGTTTCTTTCTTTCTTTTTTTATTTTGTCCCCCCTTGCTTTTCTTTTTTTCTCTTTTCTTTCTTTCTTTCTTTCTTTCTTTCTTTCTTTCTTTCTTTCTTTCTTTCTTTTTTATTTTCTTTTTTTCCTTTTTTTTCTGTGGACTTTACACCATTACACCAGCAGCAGCAGCCTGAACCGTTGATACAAGGCAGGATGGATCCATGCTTTCATGTTGTTGAGGCCAAATTCTGACCCTACCATCTGAATGTGGAGCAGAAATCCAGACTCATCAGACCAGGCAACGTTTCTCCAATCTTCTATTGTCCAGTTTTGGTGTTGCTGTGTGAATTGTAGCCTCAGTTTCCTGTTCTTAGCTGACAGGAGGGTCACCCGGTGTGGTCTTCTGCTGCTGTAGCCCATCTGCCTCAAGGTTGGACGTGTTGTGCGTTCAGAGATGCTCTTCTGCAGACCTCGGTTGTAACCAGTGGTTATTTGAGTTACTGTTGCCTTTCTATCAGCTCCAACCAGTCTGTCCATTCTCCTCTGACCTCTGGCATCAACTAGGCATTTTGTCCCACAGAACTGCTGCTCACTGGATATTTCCTCTTTTTGGGACCATTCTCTGTAAACTCTAGAGATGGTTGTGGGTTAAAATCCCAGTAGATCAGCAGTTTCTGAAACACTCAGACCAACAACCACGAGCAGTTGGAACGGTGTGCCTGATAGAGTGGGCGGTGAGTGTATGTGTCCCTGGGTTAACTTCCTGTTTCTGTCTTTGTGTTTAGACGTCATCTGGAACACACTGAAGAAGCTGCGCGTGGACCCGGGGTGAGACAAGATTACCCATGATCCTTCTGTTTGCATTTGTCTCTTTTCCTGTTCTGATGATTCTGGTTCTCCTGCAGAGAGAAACACGACGAGTTTGGAGACGTGAAGAAGGTCGTCATCGATGAGTTTGTGCGTCAGAGGTGAGGAGAAGTCGACGAGCTCGTTAGCAGCTCCTCAGCTGGTTTATAGCTCAGTGGACTAACTCAGCAGATCTAAGTCCAGCAGGTCATGGGTTCAAGACCCGTCAAAGTGTACTGGTGTGTTCAGAGCCAGAGTCTGTCAGACCATAGACTCGGGTTTATACCACACCACAGAGCAGCAGGGGCGTGCAGGAACCAGACCTCTATAGGAGAGGAGTCTGGAGCCGCACTGAACCCAACATCATCACTTCCTGTAGAAAGATTTGATTTTAACAACTGTCACTGAGCATGTGTGAGATAAGTGTGTGTGTGTAGGTACCTGGAGTACGTGCGGATCCCTCATACTGAGCCCGTGGAGCACGAGTTCAGGTGGGGTCAGCGCGCAGACGTGGAAGTGTCCAAAGCCAAAATCCTGGAGTTCATGGGCGAGGTGAGCGTCTCTGTTCCTGAAGATCCACTTCCTGTCAGTCCGTTCTCTGAAACGTCACACTAACGAAGCTTTTTATCGTCCCAGCTTCACGAGGTGGAGCCTCAGAGCTGGACTCAGCAGTACAAAGACGCCCACTCCTCCGCCATGCCGTCACAGCCCGGGACCAGCAGCCAGAGATGACGGCAGAGCGGCGTTTAATCCTTCGTCTCTGGATCAGTTTTTACATCCTGCATCAAACTTTACAAAGAGCACATTCAAAGTTTTATTTTTCAGTCTGAGTCAAATAAAGGTCAATAAATCAACAGGAAGTCTGTGTTTTCATTTTTCTTTTATTGCTCAGACGTTCAGGGAACACTTCAGTACAGAAAACCTCAGATTTATGGTCTCACACCTGAGAAACAGAAACAGGTGAGAGCTGGAGGTTAAAGGGGCGACTCTGTTTCTAACATCGTCACGCTGACGTGCTGGCGTCCATTTTTCTTTGAACCAACGATCCCCTGAGTGTTTTCTTCTATTGCTCCCTCGGTGTGACCTCAGATTCAAACACATTGCACCAGATCCCGTAACGTTTCTTCTTAAAGTGACAGACGCAGGTAAAACGTGACGGTCTGTTCTCAGAGAAGCTGCATAAAGGAGTCGTGTTTGAGGCACGTCACGGTGTGGGCAGATAAAGTGCCGATAAAGTCCCCTCCAGGTCGTCTTTGACAGAGAAACAGACTCAAATCATCTCCTCCGTCTTTCTCCGACCAAACGCCGTCAGCAGCACCTTCAGGATCCTCTCGCCATGACTCAGACCTCAGGACGGGAAAACTGACGCTTTCTTACAGAGAGTTAAAGGAGAAGACTGAGGCTCTTATTTTGAGTTGGAATGAGAGGCAGCAGCTTATTAGCTTAGCTTAGCTTAGCATTAACACTGGGGAAAGCTCCCGAAAAGGCTCCGCTAATTATGTCCCTTTATAGGGGGCGCCGTTTGTAATTTTACACACACTACAAACAACATTTCTCCACATTTAGCTCCAAAACATCTTTTTCTGAAGATTTAGAAAAATATTTGTGAAATATTTTTGTCAAATATTATTTATAAATGTTGAATGTTATTAATGTTATAAATAAATGTCCTGATTTTTAATGTTTAGCTACGATTGTAAACTTTTAGTTTCATTCTAAACATTTAGCTCAGACTAAATATTTATCAGAATTATAAATCTTTTGCAAAGGTTTGAAGATATTTGCTAAGGTTTCTAAATGTTTAGCCTTGATTTTCCAAATACTTAGCTACGAATTCTAAATAGCTACGATTTCCAAATGTTTAGCTACCATTTCCAGATATTTAGCTACCATTTCTAAATACGTAGTTTCGATTTCTAAATTTTAAGACACGATTTCTAAATGTTTAGCATCGATCTTCCAAATATTTAGCTACGATTTCCAAATGTTTAGCTACAATTTTCCAAACATTTAGCTACGATTTTTAAATAGTTACGATTTTCAAATGTTTGGCTACCAATTGCAAATATTTAGCTACGATTTCCAAATAGTTACGATTTCCAAACATTTAGCTACAATTTCTAAATAGTTACAATTTTCAAATGTTTAGCTACAATTTCCAAATAGTTACGATATCAAAATGTTTAGCTACGATTTCCAAATGTTTAGCTACGATTTCCAAATAGTTACGATTTCCAAACGTTTAGCCTCCATTTCCAAATATTTAGCTACGATTTTCTAAATATTTAGCTAAGATTTCGAAATAGTTATGATTTCTAAATTTTTAGGTACGATTTCTGAATGTTTAGCTAACATGCAAATTCATACTCCTGCCCACAGGAAGTACCAAAATAAAAGTTGGGGGAAGCGATCCAGCCAAGCGGATTTTGAGAAAGTCAAACACAGTCAGCGAAATCAGCTGTTAATAAACGTACCAAGTGCTGTGATGGTGCTGTTGAAGATCCTGTGGCTGACTTAGAAGTAGAGCTTGACTTTCTTAAAATCGCTTCCTCCAACTGTTATTTTGGTACTACCCACTGGGCGGGAGTGTGCATTAGCATGTTAGCTAAATATTTTGAAATCTTAGCAAATATCTTGAAATCTTTGCCCAAGATTTAAAAGTGTTTAAGATTTAAAAATCTTGACCAAATATTTAGAAATCTTTTCTTAAGATTTAGAAATATTTGATAAATCTTTAGTCTTAGCTAAATATTCAGAATGACAAAAAATGTTTAGAAATTTAGCTAAATATTAAGAATCAGGACATTCATTTGTAACATTTATTAATAACATTTAACATTTAGAAATATTTGACAACTATATTGCACAACAATTTTTCTAAATCTGCAGAAAAAGTGATTTTAAAGCTAAACGTGAATAATGTTATTTGCAGTGTCTGTAACTTTACAATCGGCGCCCCCTACCATTTATCATCGTAGTCAAGCTAAAAACAAACTACCCTGGGTTCATTTACTGAGTTGATATCCAGCTTCGTAGTACCGTTTATCGGGACTAAGAAAGTCTCGTTAAGTCAATCCAAGACACAGATCCAGGATGTGTTGATCCCACTTCGTCGCACAGGCCCCTGGTGTGTTTCAGCCGTTAGGATTCTCAGATTTATACCTCATATTTGCACCGATTTGACTCAAACAGAGTCTTAGGTGGAGATTTCTGTCACCTCCATGCCACCTTCTGGTTTGTGCCATTATTATGAAATCAAAGGAAACTCGTCTTGCTGATGGTCTAATTTGCTTTTTCATGGGGTAAAAATATTTCCTCTTCAGATTTTGACTTTATTTGATCCTCTTTTATAAATTTCTCTGAGGTTTACAGACATACAATCAGATTTATTGCTCAGCTGTGCTCCCCTCGTTGGCCACTAGAGGGCAGATTTAAGGCACTTCCATTCTGGTGTTATTCTGCAAAGGTTGTACTGTTTGCTGCTTAAATACCCGTCATTGAATGAACTTCTAGGACAGGTCTTAGCTAAGCTAAGCTAACTTTCTTTATGTCTGCTTCCTGTTTCTGAGAACAGTTCAGGGCGTCTCGTCCAGCTCTCACATAGAAAGGGAAGGAAGGTCGTCCAGATTCTCGTAGCTTAATCTCCTCTGAGCATTTCACGCTGGTTAGTCCGTTAACGAAGGATGATCCAGTTTGAGGTTTTCCCCTCGTGGTCTGGTCCGTCACAGATTCATAAAGTGCGTTTAGAGAAGTCTCTGCTTTGATACAGTAGATCAGGAGGTCCGTCGGTTGAACCGCAGAGACCACAGCCACGAAGACCAACACCAGGATTAGTTAAATTAAAAAAAGGCCACAGGGAGGGTGGAAGAATCCAGGTCTAGATGTGGTCTGGGACCGTCTCCAAGGCTTCTGCCGGGTCTCTGTCCACGTCCACGTTCTGAGGAAGACAAACCCACTCAGAAACACAGTAGATTCACATAAACAAATCCAAAGTTTAGACGTAGACTCACCACAGGTTTGTCTCTGTGTGTATTCACAGCTTCAACGTTGAGGAAGACAGACTCCACCTTACAACCTGAGAGCAAACACAACGTTAGCTTCATCCTGTCGCCGTGTTACCGAGTCAAACTGAGGGAACCGTCTGAGCTCCTCTGTGACACTGACCGTAGGCGACCGGGGTGAGTTTGAGAACCGTGTGGAGAGGACACTTCAGGTAGGGCAGCTCGTCTGAAACAGAGCGGACAAAGTCGTCTTTAGACAATTGTTAGAGAACAGACCAGATTTTCCAGTTTCAGGAGTTTAACGTCTCGCTGTCCTCTAGATGTTGGTCATCTGAAGCTTTCCTTGCTTTTATCTTCTGTCCAGTTCATCCCCAACCAGCTCCAGGGTTTACGTCTGCAGACTGAGACTGTGCTGGCAGTGCCCTCCAAGTTTCCAAAGCCCTGTTTCCACCAAGTGGTTCGGTACGGACCGGTACGGTTTGGTACGGGTTGGATCAGTAAAGCTTGATCCTGTTTGCATTTCCACAGCCAACCGCTGCGTAAAAGCCTGACGCCATAGCATTAGCGTAACACAGTGTACCCCGCTAACACCATGGAAGGTCTGAACCTCCGATGTCGACCGTGGTCCCTGGAGATTCAAACATGCACAGGAAGCCATGACTCTTTCCACCAATCAATGGACTGCAGTGTATCTAGCTCCACCTTCTGGTGTCAGATCAGTACGTCTGACACCCCAACGGAGGGGTACCAAAAAGTGCAACGGTACGGGTCAGTCGTTTGGGGACCTGTGCTGGTTTTAGTCAAAGGAAATGCCACAAAATGTGTGCCGTACCAAGATGAACCAAACTGAACCACTGTGTGGAAACAGGGCTAAAGTCTTCTCTTCACAGTAACTGAAAAGTCTTTGCTAGGCGCCGCCCTGTTGGCTATGGCTGCCTGTTCCAGCAGCTCTCTCTTCTTTGTCCGATTCTTGTAATTTTTTCATCTTTTTTTCGTCATCTTTGTATTTGGAGTGGATCATTACTTTGTATGGCTCATTGTTGGTCATGGACACCAAACTTTTTTTGTCTTCAGTGATATTTTTACTACTTTTGCTCCTGTGTTTGTCTGGAGATCCTATATGTAACCATGGCTGCATTGTTTACATGTGAAATCAGGTGATGCTAACTGGTGCTAGGCCGGATGTTTCCTCAGGTGTGAGCTAAGAAGTGACGACATGGACCTGTCCTTCCATCCATCGTTATTCGAAACGTAAGATCTATCTTCAATAAGATGGACGAGCTAGCTGTGCTAACCCAGCAACAGAGGGAATACCAGAGGGCAGAGTAGCATCATGCTAATCTCAGGAGACAGAGACTGAACAGACTGCTGAAGAAGCTCAGTCCTGGACCCTGTGGAGGTGGAGGCTGGCTGACTGGACAATGATGGACAAGCTGTCAGCATCTATTTTCTTATGGAGCTTTTTACACTTTCTATACACTTTCTTACTTTTGTTTTCTTGATTGATGCTGTGACTTCAGTTTCGTTGTACTTGTTACAATGACAATAAAGTTCTATTCTATTCTAAACTGGGACTCTACCACCTCCATGAAGCTTGAAGCTGTTGACTCTCAGAAACTGGTCTTCTGGTTCTGGTTTGTCTTTGGCTCTGTCAGACCTCTTCCTGTCAGAGTCTCCAGTTCCAGTTTCTGAGCGTCTTTGGATGCTGAAGGAAACTCTCCTCTCTGAGCTCACCTGTTCAGACCTGTTCAGCTCTACTTCCTTACACACACACAGATGTTGAAAGGAATCAAGAAAATCTGGGACACCTGTTGGATTGTTCGCTCATGACTGGACTTAAAATCCTTACTTGCACTTTTGTCTAAGAAGTACGCGAGCAGACATCTCATCACGGCCTGGTGACAGATGACCAGGATGTTCTCCTGACGCTCCAGCTCCATGATGACCGGCTCCAGACGCTGCACCAGGTCCTCGTACGACTGACGGCGCATGAAGGAGAGGAAGAAGAGGAGAAAAGAGTGATGAAGATGAACAGTTCATCCCTTCTTCTCCTGTTTGGCCCACTCTCCTCTTCCTCACCTCTCCTCGGGGGTAGCGGTACCGATACTTGTCTTGGTCCCTCAGAGCAAACTCCTCTGGGTAATTCTCCTGGATCTCCTCGTACGACATCTCCTCACACACACCCTAAAACACACAAACACACACACAACCCAGTTTAGCCCTGACCCTCTACTGCACCAGTCTTATTTGTAACCTCGGAACCCCTTATGACATCATCAGCTGAACTCAAGCACCAGTCCTATTTATAATCTTTGTTCGGAACTCTCAGCAGAACCCTTTATGACATCATCATCTGTGAAGTTTCCATGGTGACAGATCATCTCCATTCATTTTAAATGGCCCAAAATTTGGGGAAAATGCTGAATATCTTAAAAAGTACAAGAGTTAGAAATGTGAAACTTACACTCCCACTCCTCCTGAACATGCTCAACATTTTACAATTCGAGCGGTGAAAATTAGTGAAAATTTGTAGGAGGAGTAAAGAGTCAAGAAATGTACGAAAGAAAAAGTGGAATAAAGTTGGGTATCTATATATTCTAGATCTATCTGTTGGAGGAAACACTCACAGCATCGATCTCGTTGAGAGCCTTCCACTGCTCGTACCCGACTCCCAGCGCCTCGGCCGTCTGGATGGTCCTCTTCATGTGACTCGTCCACACCTTCAGGTCTCTGATGCACTGACCTCGCATGTAGGTACCCAGAGCACTGGCAAACTGTCACACACACACACACACACACATGCAGAGGACATGAGGACACAGAAACGATGCCTCATCCAATCCCAGACACACTCACACTCCTCTGACCTGAGCCCCGCGAGTCGACAGCCCCGAGTCTCCTCCGATGCGACCCGTCAGGTTGAGCTCGCTCTCTCCGTGCCGGCACAGGTAGATGGACCTCGGGGTGACGTGGATGTTCATGAGGTAGTAAACTATCCGGCTCTGGATGTGGTCCTGGACCCGGTTCACCAGGTACCGGCTGCCAACGTCAAAGATCTTGATGTAGGACAAGTTCCTGACGACAAGAAGAAGATGGAAGCAAAAAGATTAGAGGGGAAGTCAGATTTTTGTCTGATGATCTGTCGGATTCGTGTGAAAACTCATCCTAAAGTTCCCCCTTAGGAGCCTAAATGTTTGCAGAAGTGTCCACTTGAGAGTCAAAACATGCTAAAGTGCATTCTTGAGTCAGTACAGATGCTTAAAAGCCATCATGGGAGGAAACAAGGATGGCTTAAGTGAACCCTTTGATAAGGACACTTGCTACAGTGCAATCTTGCATCAGAATGTGTGCTAAAGTGCCCTCTTTAGAGTCAACTCTTAATAAAGTGCCGACTTATGAGTCAATACACATGCAAAAGTGCAATCTCAAGTCAAAATGTATACTCAAATGTGTCCTTTGTAGTCAACAAATGCCCTTATAGGAGCCTGAACTTTTGCTTAAGTGTCTTTTAGAGTCAAAACACATGCTAAAGTGCCCTCAAATAAGCAAAAACTGGCGCTAAAGTGCCTTCCTAGGAGCCAAAATGTGTGCTAGAGTGCATGCTTGAGTTAAATCCTGTGCTAAAGTGCCCTCTACTGAGTCAATACACATGAAAAAGTGAACTCCAGTCAAAACGCGCACCAAAGTGCCCTCTAAGAAGCGTGAACTTGTCCTTAAGTATCTTCTTGAGACAAAAAACTGATGCTGAAGTGCCCTTCAAGAGTAAAAATCTGTGCTTAAGTGCCCTCTTCAAACCAAACTGCATGCTAAAGGGCCAGCTTTGGTGTAAACACATGCTTAAGTGCTCAATTAGGAAACATGAATTTTTGCTAAAGTGTCTTTTTAAGTCAAAAGACATGTTGAAGTTTGCTGTAAGGAGCTTAAATTTTTGCATTAGTGCACTTTTGAATAAGGTCACTTGTTATGGTGCAATCTTAGCGCATGCTAAAATGCATTCTTGAGTTAAAATGTGAACTTAAGTGCACTCTTTGGAGTCACCTCATGCTCAAGTGCCATTGTTGGAGCCTAAACTTGTGCTTAAAGGTCCTCTTGAGTCAATAAACAGAGCTATAGTGCCCTCTAATAAGTCAACACAACATGCAAAAGTGCACTCGAGTCAAACCGTGTGCTAAAGTGCCTTTATAGGAACCTAAACTTTTGCTAAAGTGTCTTCTTTAATCAAAACACATGCTAAAGTTCCCTCCAATAAGCAAAAACCAGCGCTACAGTGCCTTCCTAGGAGCCCAAATGTGTGCTAGAGTGCATGCTTGAGTTAAAGTCCTGTGCTAAAGTGCCCTCGAATGAGTTTATACACAGGAAAAAGTGAACTCCAGTCGAAACGCGCACCAGAGTGCCCTCTAAGGAGCCTAAACGTGTCCTTAAGTATCTTCTTGAGACAAGAACTGATGCTGAAGTGCCCTTCAAGAGTCAAAATCTGTGCTAAAGTGCACTCTTAAAGCCAAAACCCATGCTTAAGTGCCAGCTTTGGAGTAAACTCATGCCAAAGTGCTCAATTAGGCAACCTGAACTTTTGTTAAAGTGTCTTTTTAAGTCAAAAGATATGTTGAAGTTTCCCGAAAGGAGCTTAAATGTTGCATTAGTGCACTTTTGAATAAGGACACTTGTTATGGTGCAATCTTAGCGCATGCTAAAATTCATTCTTCAGTTAAAATGTGAACTTAAGTGCACTCTTTGGAGTCACCTCATGCTCAAGTGCCATTGTAGGAGCCTAAACTTGTGCTTAAAGGTCCTCTTGAGTCAATAAACAGAGCTATAGTGCCCTAAAATAAGTCAACACAACATGCAAAAGTGCACTCGAGTCAAACCATGTGCTAAAGTGCCTTTATAGGAACCTAAACTTTTGCTAAAGTGTCTTCTTTAATCAAAACACATGCTAAAGTTCCCTCCAATAAGCAAAAACCAGCGCTACAGTGCCTTCCTAGGAGCCAAAATGTGCCCTAGAGTGCATGCTTGAGTTAAATCCCGTGCTAAAGTGCCCTCTAATGAGTTAATGCACATGAAAAAGTGAACTCCAGTCAAAACGCGCCCCAAAGTGCCCTCTAAGAAGCCTAAACGTGTCCTTAAGTATCTTCTTGAGACAAGAACCGATGCTGAAGTGCCCTTCAAGAGTAAAAATCTGTGCTAAAGTGCACTCTTAAAGCCAAAACCCATGCTTAAGTGCCAGCGTTGGAGAAAACTCATGCCAAAGTGCTCTCATAGGAGCCTAAAATTTTGCTAAAGTGTCTTTTTAAGTCAAAATACACACTGAAGTGCCCTCCGATAAGCAAATACCTGTGCTAAAGTGGTCTCTTAGGAGCTGAAACCCGTCATCAAGTGCCTTTTTAGGAGCCAAAGTGGATGCTTAAGTGCAGCTTGAGCGAAATCGATGCTTAAATGCCCTTTAATGAGTTAATACACAGGAAAAAGTCAACTTTAATCAAAACACGTGCCAAGGTGCCCTCTTAGGAGCCTGAACCTGTCCTTAAGTATCTTCTTGAGACAAAAACTGAGGTTGAAGTGCCCTTCAAGAGTCAAAATCTGTGCTAAAGTGCACTCTTAAAACTAAAACCCATGCTAAAGGGCCAGCTTTGGAGTAAACACATGTCAAAGTGCTCCATTAGGAAACATGAATTTTTGTTAAAGTGTCTTTTTAAGTCAAAAGATATGTTGAAGTTTCCCGAAAGGAGCTTAAATGTTGCATTAGTGCACTTTTGAATAAGGACACTTGTTATGGTGCAATCTTAACACATGCTAAAATTCATTCTTCAGTTAAAATGTGAACTTAAGTGCACTCTTTGGAGTCACCTCATGCTCAAGTGCCATTGTTGGAGCCTAAACTTGTGCTTAAAGGTCCTCTTGAGTCAATAAACAGAGATATAGTGCCCTCTAATAAGTCAACACAACATGCAAAAGTGCACTCGAGTCAAACCGTGTGCTAAAGTGCCTTCTTTGGAGTTGACTCATGGCCTTATAGGAGCCTGAACTTTTGCTAAAGTGTCTTTTAGAGTCAAAACACATGCTAAAGTGCCCTCCAATAAGCAAAAACCAGCGCTAAAGTGCCTTACTAGGAGCCAAAATGTGTGCTAGAGTGCATGCTTGAGTTAAATCCTGTGCTAAAGTGCCTTCTAATGAGTCGATACACATGAAAAAGTGAACTTCAGTCAAAACGCGCCCCAAAGTGCCCTCTAAGAAGCCTAAACTTGTCCTGAAGTGTCTTCTTGAGTCTACAACCAGTGCTTAAGAGCCCTTCACGGTAAAACTCTGTGCTAAAGTGCCCTCTTGAGGCCAAAATGCATGCTGAAGTGCACGCTTAGATTAAAACCCATGCTAAAATGCCCCCTTTGGAGTTAACACATGCCAAAGTGCTCTTACAGGGGCCTGAACCTTTGCTTAAGTGACTTTTTGAGTCAAAACACAAGCTTAGTTCCCTCCAACAAGCAAAAACCTGTGCTAAGGTAGCCTCTTAACAGCTCTTAAGAGTGCACCCTTGAGTATAAGCCGTGCTGAAGTGCCCTGATTGATTTGACTGATGTGATGATCAGGGGGTGTAAACCCTCAGCGTGGACAGAAAATGAAATCCTGGTCTGTCTCTTCTGCTTTCGTCACCTGTCTTTGTCGTCGTCCAGCGGGACGTAGGTCTGCTTGTAACATTCGATCCTCTTCAGGAAGTCAGCGACAGCTTCCTCTTTGTCACAGCCCACGTAGTCCGGGCTGCTCAGCTTCACTTGCTGGAAGACAGGAGAGGGACTTTAACACGGCAGAGGAGCAGAGATCTGTCTGTATGTACTCAGGACGTAAACAGGAAGAGAGCAGGGAAACTCCAAACGGAAGACTCTGGTCTTTTCTCCAGAGCTGTGAGGAGGGCTCGGATTAAAGAAAAGAGGAAGAGGAAGTGAAATGTGGGGAGCAGCGGGGCAGCAGCTCTCCATATGTTCTCCACGCTGACGTGTTGGAGCAAAGTGCACCACAACTCGCCAGAGAAACTCGTGACCTGGCAGCGTCTGACCGCTCTGCTCACAGGCCGTTTCAGGCCGTTTCAGGTCAGTCTGTTCCTCCAACAGCGAGGAGAAAGAGCTGACGCTGAGGCTCAGCAGGACACACACACACACTTCACTCACCTTAATGTTCTCAGCGATGATCTCAGGGTCGTCACAGATCGACTCCACAAAGAAAACCTGAGCAAAGACAGAGGGAGGTTAAAGTTTGGGTTTGAAACAGGAAATAAAAAAACAGCAGGAAGAAAAAAAAATCACCTTGTAACCGTTTTCTTTGGCGAAGCTGAGGATGAGCTCTCTGCGCTCCGATGTCGTGTTGGTGGCGTCGAACACCTGCAAAAACAGACAAAACCAAAAAAACAAGATTTTATTTTTGTTAACTAAATACTAATCCAACTCTATACACTGAGGTTTTTAGACTCCAGCTTCTCTAAGCTCAGTTTTTACTGAATCAAACTCAGATTTAATGAGACTCATATTTCATTTCTCTCCAAGTGTGTGAAAAAAAATTAAAGTTTTTAAATTTTTAATTGTAATTTTACACAAAAATACAAAAGAGGACTTGGGCCACTAAAAAACATAAAAAATAAAATAAAAAAAATTATTTCTTTTTTTTCTGAGAAAAAGTCTGAATTCTGACTTTTTTCTCAGGAAAAAAAAGTTTAATAAAATTAAACATTTGGAGATTTTTTTACATTTTAGTGGCCCCAATCTTCTTCTGTCGAAAAAAAACAGAATTCACTGTAAAAAAAAAGAAAAAGAAAAAAAAAGTAAGATTATTGTCTTTGGATGGTCTAAAGAGTCCACAGGATTCTCCTTAAAAAATAAAATGTCAACTTTTACATCAATCATCCTGCTCAGTTGTATTCTATGAGCCTCTATACACGTGTCAGTGTCTGTGTCAGCCTCAAACCCCCTCCTCAGCCTGGATGGTGATGTTTTGGTTGTGTCAGGATGCTTCTGAGCAGAAAATAAATGTGGTAACCTCAGCAAATCATAAAGTGCCCAGTGTGTAAGTGACTTTGCATGTTTCTAGCGAGTGGAAGAGGCTGATCAGAGCGGCTACGATAGCGGACGTAGCATGGACGAAGAAAAACAACCAAAGTGAAACAAAACTCCAAACAGATGAAGTTTTTTCCTAAACGAGGGTGAAGCTTAACTCGACTTTCACTCACTTCCAGGAACTTGGGGAGTTGGTGAGTTCGCTTTCTGCTAACCACGTATGAGTCAAATAGCCGTGGTTAGCTTGTGCTAACATGCTAAGTCAGGTGCACGGCTCTCTCGTCTCTCCCACGTAGAAACGTGACGCTAGTGAGTGTGTTCACGTAGTTACTGTCGGTACACTACAAAAAACTGAAATCTTAACAAGTGTTTTTGTCAGATTTTAGTAAAAATTGTTGTTTTATACTCAGTATGAGCCACATTCACCTGATCAGTCCAGAAAAATGTCTTGTTTTACTGTATTTAAAGCCAAAAACGAGGTCTGAATTGCTGTAACAAGTTAAAAAACATCTGCCATAAACATGAGAAAAGTTTTTTGTCTTTAAATAACTTGAAACAAGACATTTTTCTGAACTGATTAGGTGTCTCTGGCTTATATTAGGTCTAAAAAGTACTTCCTGTTATTCCTGGCGCCACCTTAACCTTTTTATTACAGCGGGGAAAAAAACAGCATCGAAGACAAAACTGAAACCAACCCATCCCTCTGATCGATCTGTTAGCCTTTGTCTCTCTTTCATTTCTTTCAATACTTCCTGATGTGGACTGTCACATGATACTCTAAAGTTCGGACCAGGGAAGAAAGATCCAAGTTCCAGGTTGACCCTGAACGTGGGGTAGATATGGACTCACCACGACCTGGCCCAGGTCTCTGGTGAAGTATTCACACACGTCTTTCAGAGCAGAGATGGCGCAGGCCCTGAGGACAGAGAGAGGACAGAGAGAGGACAGAGAGAGGACACAGAGAGGACACAGAGAGGACACAGAGAGGACACAGAGAGGACACAGAGAGGACAGAGAGGACACAGAGAGGACACAGGGAGGACACAGAGAGGACACAGAGAGGACACAGGGAGGACACAGAGAGGACACAGAGGGTCAGACGTCTTTCAGTGACCTGTGTCTGAACAAACGACACGCTCTGAGTCCCGCCCTGTCAGGGGGACGGTTTCATGAATATCAGGGTCCCTACTTGCGGATCTTCATGGCCTCGGTGTTGTCTGGACGGAAGAACTCGAAGCTGTTGTAGGAACGTGTGGCGTCTCTCCTGTACTGACCCACGTTAAACACTGAAACACAGGAAACAGGAAGAAACACCTTTACAAAAACTTTAGACAAATAACTGGACTCACTTCCTCTTTATTTCACATTCACTGAAAAAAAATAAAATCTTTTATTTGTGACGTCAAATAGGAAACAACAATATCTCAAAATTGCCTTTACAGGGGAAGGAGAGAGGAGGAAGGAAAGAGGAGGAAGGAAAGAAGTAGAGTAAATAGGGAAGGAAAAAGGGGAAAGGAGAAAGAGGGAAGAATAGAGAAGGAAGGAGAGGAGGGGGATGAATGGGAAGGAAAAAGGGGAAGGCAAGAGGGAGAAGGATCAAGGAAGGAGGAAGGAGAAGAAAGGAAGGAACAGAGGTGAGTATAGGAAGAAAAAGAGTGAGGGGAAGTACAGAAGGGGAAGGAAAGAGGGGAAAAGGATACAGGAAGAAGGAGAAAGGAGAGGGGGAAGAATGGAGAGGAAAGGAGGAAAAGGGAAGGAGAGAAGGAAAGGTGGGGTAAATGGGAGGGAGAAAGGGAGGAGGCAAGAGGGAGAAGGATCAAGGACGGAGGAAGGAGAAGGAAGGAAGGAAGGAAGGAAAGAAATGAGGTGAGTAGATAGAAAAGGGTGAGTGGAAGTAGAGAAGGGGAAGGAAAGAGGGGAACAGGACACAGGAGGTGGGAGTGAAAGGGAAGGATAGAAGTTGAGTAAATAGTAAATAGGGAAGGAAAGTGAGGAAAGGAGACGGGGGAAAAGGATACAGGAGGAAGGAGAAAGGGGAAAGAAGAGAGAAGGAAGGAAAGAAGGTGAGTAGATAGGAAAGGAGTAAGTGGAAGTAGAGAAGGGGAAGGAAAGAGGGGAAAAGGATACAGGAGGAAGGAGAAAGGAGAGGGGGAAGGAGAGAAGTTGAGTAAATAGAGAAGGAAAGTGAGGAAAGGAGAAAGGGAAAAGGATACAGGAGGAAGGAGAAGGGGGAAAGAGGGAAGAGGGAAGAAGAGAGAAGGAAGGAGAGAAGGAAAGGAGGAAGGGGAAGGAAGGAAGGAAAGAAGGTGAGTAGATGGGAAAAGAGTGAGGGGAAGTAAAGAAAGGGAAGGAAAGAGGGGAAAAGGATACAGGAGGAAGGAGAAAGGAGAGGGGAAGGTGGGGAAGAGGAACAAGGAATTAGGAGGAAAGGAAAGAAGGGAGCAGTTTTCAGCAGAGGGTCTTATCTGGGACCTGAACCAGTGACAGAAGGACCGTGGTCTCTGTCCATGGGGAGCACCCCTAAACTGTGAGCAGCAGAACCAGACCAGTGTGTAAGAAGACCTGATCTGGTTTTAGGGTGGTGCAATGAGCCTGTGGTACCTTTAGTGGTGACTCCGATCCAGTTCAGGTACCTGGTCAGCTTCTTGGAGATGTAGGTCTTCCCTCTGGCCGGGAGTCCCACCAACACGATCATGGTGGGAGAGTTGGTGAACTGGGGCACGGATGCTGAAACACACAAACACAAAGAAGTCTGCTGAATAGATTTATTATTTCCACCTGACGTCACATCAAACGTGTCCACGACTGATGATCGGCTTCATTCCACTGTTCCAGGAACAGACGGCGTCATCGCAGAGACTACGTCCATGTTTTATACAGACTACGACAGGAGTCGACAACCTGTGGCTCCTTCAAAATCATGAAGATAAATAAAAAGTTATTTCATAAGCAAATACTTATTTTATTTTATTTTATTTTATTTTATTTTATTTTATTTTATTTTGTAGCACAGTTATCTTGGATTTCAAGCTGACACCTTTTTATCATCAAATGAAAAAAAATAAAATAAAATTTGCATAAATGTGGCAAGAAGTTTACAAACAATAAAAAAATGTAAAAAAGTAAAAAGTTATTCAAAAAAATGTTATTCAGCTGCAGGTGCGGCCAGCAAATTTTTTTTATGTAGAATAATTTAGCCAACTGACCACAATCAGTTGCTGCAACAATATACTTCAACCTTCAACAACGTTCAGTAATTAGTGCTGAAAATTCGCTAAGAGCTGAGACCTTCTGGATCATTCTCCCCCTGAGGACAAAGAGGAGCAGGCTCAGATTAAAGGTCCAATATTCTGCAAAAAATCACAAAATGTGATATTTAATGACCAAACCTGTTCTTAGTAGAGCTTGTGAAAGTAAAATCCTGACCTAAAACCAGCTGTTTAGAATTTGGGGATTTGCTGACGTCAGCAATTCCCTTTTTTGACCAATCAGGAGCAAGTCTGACCTGATTATGAGATACCCCCAACCCCCTCCCGGGAGGAGAATGCCAAAGTTGAAGAGCCATCACTGCTCTGTTTTTGGCTGTAAACAGCCACATAGCTCCATGCTCAAGCTTCCCATCTCAGAAGAAGACAGACTAAGTGTCTAGAGTTCATTTATCAGGAAATGTTCCAGCTACACTCAGTAAAACTGAGCATGTGTGTGCTAGTCACTTCACGGCCGACTGCTTTTCCAACTTTGGACAGTCCAACAGAGGGCTAGCCAATAGACTGGTCCTGAATCCAGGCGCATTACCAACCATCCTCCAACAAACCTGGGACCCTGGAAATGTGAGTATTTTAAATGCTGTGTGCTGTGGAGCAGATGGAAGAGCTTTTCCTCAGTGTCCCCCCTGTCTCTGTGTTAGCTTCAGGATGCTAACTTTAGCTGCAGTTAGCCTGTTGTTTTAGCCTGTAATGTTACGGTAAACGAGCTTCTCTGTTTTCTAAACATTGTGCACTCGGAGCTCGTGGCGCCGCTCTCAGTGACGTGGAAGAGCGGGGCGGTATCAGCGGTGGCTCATCTACATATGAAGGCCACGCCCACTAAATCAGAGCGTTCTGAACAGAGGGGCTATGAGAGCCTGGAAACAATGCTGCTGTGCTTGATTTATTGGCTTTTTGGACCAAAACATGTTACTACCATTTCATGAAGACATCAATGATCCAGATTAAACTGCAGGAATCGTATATGTGGATCGTATAGAGTTAAGTAACTCATTCACCATTTGGGAACAACAGAGGAGAAGAGTCTGGCTAGAGATTTGGAGCCGCGCTGGGCTGGGAGCACCAGGGACCCCAGGTAGGCAGGAGCCATTCTCGACAATGCTTTTTAAGTCAGATTTTAATTCTGAATTTATTTCAGAGTAGACCTACAAACTACACTTCAGTTTGGAGTTTTCTTTTGTGATAACAGGTAAAAATAGACAAAGAGTAAAACTTGTAAAACTTTACAAGCTGTGTTGTATTTTTGCAGTTCCAGATTTTTTTTTGGTGGAAGAGGGGAAAAATGGCTTTTTGTGCAGACCCCTGGTCTATGGTCCTAACCCACCAGGAGTTTAGACCTTTGCAGCCTTTAAGATGTTTCTCTCAGTCCGGACATTTAATCCTTCCCCATCAAACACACACTGCACCGTGTTTGTGTTCCTGCTGGACGTCTCTGTGGGAAACCTCTCGTCTCGCGTTGGGAAACAGGCCTCCTACATCCTAACAAGATCATTTTTCTTCTCTATCTGCGGTTTGGGAGTCGCTCCTCTCACGGGCTCAGAGCTCAGGCCGCGTGGAGGCTGAACGGTGATCTGTGATTGGACAGAAGCTCCTGGATGCTCGCCGTGCGTGCAACAACAGCTCGTTAAATTCCAGACTACCACACCACGATTCTGTTTTTACACAACATCAAGTTTGACAACTTCTCAATATCCGCTACACCTGGAGTTCTTGTTTCAACCTGACGGCTGAAGTGTTAACATGTTAGTGTTAACATGTGAACACGCTAACACGTTAACACGCTAACATGTTAACGTGTTTCAGGACGACACGGACACAGAGGAGAGAGGACACGTGGCTGAAACCAGAACATTTGGGGTGAACGTCCCAGAGGTCTGTCACTGAGTTACACTTTGCTCCTCCAAACCCAAAACCACACACACACACACACACACACACACACACACACACACACACACACACACACACAGTCTGACACACACACACTCTCTGACACACACACTCTGATCAGCTCTGCTCACATTAGAGTGTGTAACAGCTCCTGGAGGAACGAGTACAAACCTGTCACACTGACAGAGACACAACAGGAAAAGATGTGAAATCCGTGTGTGTGTGTGTGTGTGTGTGTGTGTGTGTGTGTGTGTGTGTGTGTGTACTCACAGCCTCTGCGCTGGCTCAGCCGGCTTTTCATCCATGGCACCCAGGTCTTCTCCAGAGGGTTTTGAGTCAGTTTGCTCTGAGAGTCTGACATGGCTTCACTGAGCCCGGCCTGTCTGAGTGTGTGTGAGTGTGTGTGTGTGTGTGTGTGTTCAGCTGTTTTCAGTGTGTGTGTGAGAGTGTGTGCTGAGGAAAGAGGAGCTCTCCAGGTGAGCGCAGACTTTTTGAACTTTCTCACACGGCGTGAGCGGGGGAGGAGCCTCCTGTCTTTGTCAGTCAGCACACCTGCTGAGAGCCTCTGATTGGTCCGCTGAGCTGTCAATCACCTCCTCTGACCCGGTATGAGGTCATACAGTCAGCCAATCACAGGGCTTGCCTCCAAACTTTGACCCAGCAAACAGGAAGTGAAGCTGACCAACCAGGATGAGCCGACTGAGTCATGAAATGTGAAAAATCAGCTCAACGTGTGTGTGTGAAGGAGTGTGTGAGTGTGTGTGTGAAGGAGTGTATGAGTGTGTGTGTGTTTTCTTGAAGCTGTTGCAGATTTCAGCGTGGGAATGTAAAAGTGGAATGTGAAGACAAACATCTGTCAGAGCCGTTACCCCCTGACCCACTGACACCGTAAACTCAACACACACACACTCCTCATACACACCCACACACACTTTTCATGAGTGTTTATGTTTTAAATGTGCTTTAAGCTTCTTCCTGCGTCACCTCCAGAGAGAAAAACTCAACTTTTCTTCCTCTAATCCAACATCTGCAGCAACAGATCAGAGATAAAATCTGCTGAATTCAAAGGTCGATCATAATTTCAGAGATTTTTTTAACCTTATTTTTTTAGTAAACACTTTGTCTAAACTTTGTCACAGCAGAGCAGCTGATTCATCAGAGCAGATTTCACTGACGTTGACTCACTCTCATCTCTAACCTCACTCCTCTCCATGACCCACAGAGGAAACCAGACCAGATCAGACCAGATCAGTCTGTGAGCTGGATTTTAGCGCCCGCGTTCAGGTCAGGGTCTCCATGAAAAGAGTTTTAAGTGTTAAATTTGTCTTAAGGTGTAAAAATGCTTCACTCAGTCAATGGAAGGACGTAAGGAAGCAAGAAAGGAAGGTTACATAAAAGGAGGAAACTTAAGTGCAAATAGGGAAAAAATAAGGAACTTTTTGGTTCCCAAGGTGACAATTAAACACAAATTTTGGCTCCCAAAAGGTGATTAGCCACATCTTTTGGTTCCTAAGGGGGCACTATTGTGCACATTTTGGCCCCCTAGTTGACAGTGAAGTATGTTTTAAGCTCTAAAGAGGGCACATTTTACCTCCTAAGGTAAAATGTGTTTTGGCTCGACCTGTTTTGGCTCCTTAAAGGCAATTTAGTACATTTTGCCTCCCAAGGAGGTGCACAAAGAGCAATTTAGCACATGTTTTGGCACCCAAAATGGCACCCTAGCATTCATTTTGCCTCCCAAAGGGGCACTTTATCCTGACTTTTGGCTCTGAAAATGCAATTAGCCACATTTAGGCTCCCAGCGGGGCCCTTAAACACACATTTTGGCTCCAAATAGGCTGATTACCACATTTTTTGGCTCCCAAGGGGGCACTATAGTGCACATTTTGCCTCACCGGTAGGTAGTTGCTTTTCAGCTCTCAGGAAAGCACTTTAGCATGCATTTTGCTTCCCAAAAGATGATTAGCCACATGTTTTGGCACCAAAATTGCACTTAAGCAGGCATTTTGCCTCCCAAAGAGCCACTTTTTTCTGTGTTTTGGCTTTAAAGGGCGATTAACCATATATTTTTGTTCCCAGTGGGGCACTATAGCACAAAGTTTTGGATCCCAATAGGGCAAAAAGCCACATGTTTTGGCCCCCAAAGGAACACTAAAGTACACATTTTGCCCCACTAGTAGGTCGTTAAGTGTGCTTTTCAGTTCTCAAGTAGGCACTTTAGCACACATTTTACCCCTCGGGGAGGCATTTTATCTGGTCTGGCTCCCAAAAGGTGATTACCCACATGTTTTGGTTTCCAAAATGGCCCTAAAGTAGGCATTCTGCCTCCCAACAGGGTGCTCTAACCTGTGTTTAGGTTCTTAAAAGTCAATCAGCCACATATTTTGGCTCCCAGCAGGGCACTCTGGTGCATATTTTGCCACCCTAGTGGATACATACGTGGCTTTCAGATCCCAAGAAGGAACTTTAGCACAAATTTTGCTTCCCAGGCCCCAAGGGACCATTTTATCCTGAGCTTGGCTCCCAAAGGTGATAAGCTACATATTTTGGCTCCCAAGAGGAAATTAAGCACATGCTTTGTCACCCAAAATGGCCATTAAGCATGCATTTTGACTCACAGGGCAGTTAGCCACGTTTTAGCTCCCAAGGGGGCACTATAGTGCACATTTTGGCCCCCTAATGGGTAGTTAAGTGTGCTTTTCAGCTCTAAAAAGGGCACTTTTGCATGCATTTTGCCTCCCAATGGGGCACTGTGTTTTTTATCCTGTTTTTTTTGGCTCCCAATAGGACACTACAGTGCATATTTTGGCTCCCAAAATGGCAACTTAGCATGCATTTTGGCTTCAAAGATTGCAGTTTCACACATGTTTTGCCTCCCAGAGGACCACTTTATCCTGTGTTTGGCTTTTTTAAGGCGATTAGACATATATTTTTGCTCTTAAAGGGGCCTTTCAGTACAAAATTTTGGTTCCCAACAGGGCAGTTAGCCACATGTTTTGCCCCCCTAATAGGTAGCTGAGTGGCTTTCAGATCCCAAGAAGGTACTTTAGCACATGTTTTGCCTCCCGACCCCCAAGGGACCTTTTTATCCAGAGTTAGGCTTCCAAAAGGTGATAAGCTACATATTTTGGCTCCCAAGAGGTAATTAAGCTCATGCTTTGGCACCCAAAATGGCAATTTGGCTTGATTTTGGCTCCCAACAGGGCAGTAAGCCACATGTTTTGGCTCCCGAGGGGGCACTATGGTGCACATTTTGCCTATCAATGGGGCACTGTGTTTTTTACACTGTGTTTTGGCTCCCAATAGGGCACTACAGCGCATATTTTGCCTCCAAAATTGCAGTTAAGCACATATTTTGCCTCCCAAAGGCGATGCTAAAGACCATTTGGCTCCTGAGATGACACTTATGTGCATTGTGGCTCCCTAGTATGCAGTTAAGCTAGCAGTTTGTCATATTTTAGCCAACCAAAGGGGCAGTTTAGTGTGTTTCACCAAGCCAAGAGCACTTCAGCAGATGTTTTTCAACAAATGGGCCACAGGGGGGGCAGCAATTGCCCCCTATGCCCCCCTCAGTGAACACCACTGCCTGTCACTCTGCAAAGTACCAACATTTCCAGACCTAAGTTTCTCCCCTCGCTCTTATGGTTGAAATACGACACCTGAACCAGTCATTTAAAGTTTTAGCGACAGAATCATGAAGCGAGCTGCACCGAGGTGACCAGAAACCCGGGCAGAGTCCTGATCCTGAAAACAAGGATATAAATAACCCTGATTCTCATGTTTCAGATCAGTCACCCCAGGATATGAACATGTAAACACTCTGTGTGCTTTCCACGAAACCTGGATGGAGTCATGCAAAGCTTTAAAGAAACACATCAGACTGTGAAACAGCTGATCAGAGGATAAATCTGCAGCAGGAGAGAGAAAAGTTGATCTGAGGGTCTGAGGTTTTTAGGTGAGGGTCAGGTTTACAAACAGAGAGCAGGCTGCATGCAGGTCTGTTAGGGCTCAGATCGATCCTGTGTGTGACCTGTCAGCTCCAGACCTCACCTGTGCTCTCACAGCGCACGCGCCTCCTCCTCCGCGCCGGCGGCCCGTTCTGCTGCTGCTGCTCGGTCTCCATTTGCTGCTTAACGCGGTCACCGAGAAGCCACGTGGGTCGCTGCTGCACGTCACACGACTCCCCCTCCGAAAACAAAACCCACGATGACCCCACAGCTCCGCGTCCTTCAGCGCGCGGCGGCTCGACCCCACTCCTCTCTGCGTGTCTCTGGGTCCTCTCCGTCTCCTGGACCGGATCCGCGGCTTTCCCATCTACTGCGCCGCAGGGGGTGGGTGGGGGTGAGGGGGGGTGCAGCCGGCAGCACATGCTGTTCCATATGTTCTCCCAAAAATCTCATAGGCTGCTGCAAAAACTCCCCCGAGCTTACATAATGACGCGTCAGGAGCCGCGAGGAGCGCGTGGGGTGCGCGCGTGCACGGCTTATCGAATGAAATTAATTAAAAAAAACAAGCACGCGCTCTGTGCATCAATCAATGAGTGTGAAAAGTTGGCGTCACTGATCGCGCACGCGCACATCGCCTCTCTCTGTTGCTGTTGCAGAATGAATGAAGGAGGAAGACAGAGCGTGTGTTGCGTAACGTAGCAGCAAACGCAGCGCCGTCAGCTGTGTGTGTGTGTGTGTGTGTGTGTTAGTGTGTGAGTGTGTGTTTGCATGCATGTGTGTGTAAGTGTGTGTTTGTGTCACTCACCGTGCGGCCGCTGGAACCGGAGCGTCCTCCCCGCGCCCCCCTGCAGCCTGGTCCCATCTTGCGTAATCGCTCCGCTCATCCTCCAAATCTATTCCTGTCGGACAGTGTGTGTGTGTGTGTGTGTTCTGTGAGTGTGTGTAACATGAAAGTGTGTGTCCCAGCCTCTGTCTCGTGATGCTCGGTCAGAACTTCCAGCTCCTCATTGCTCCGTAAATGTTCGTCCCTCGCTCCTGCGCGGTTTAGTATTCTTCCGGTCACTCACACACTCTCACACACACACACATTCACACACACACTCACAGCGTCTGCGTCAAAGGAACTGGTCCTCCAGGTTTAACCCTTCGCTATCGGCTCCAGGTCCCGGTAAGACAACATGTCCGACGAGTCTCTGAGCAAATAATTGCTCCATCATCCGCCACACCTCAGCTGTCCACAGGGGAGCGCCCTGCTGTGTGTGTCTCTGTGTGTGTGTGTGTGTGTGTGAGTGTGTGTAGCAGATGACACTGTGTTTGCATCCTGTTGTAACACGTCTCAGATCATGTGATAAACCTCTGACAGTTATGACTTTAATTACACTGTAAAACATGATGAAACTGTTTCCAGACAAACTGCATTCCTCCAGGACTCTTCCCGTCTTCATGTGGTTTTCTTACAGCTGACTCCACAGATTTGGATCCAGACTTGGTTTTTAAAAAGATGCATGACAAAACATCACAAAAGTGAAGACAAAAAGTTTCAATTTAGTGTCTGAATAATTATTTTTTTGCAGCCACTTCACTGTAAGATTTTAAATTGAACAGGAACCATGTGGTCTACAACCAACAATAATTAATGAAACTGTGCTGAGTCATATGTTAAATCATTGCACACCAAAGCCACTTGTGTCTTGGTTGCTAGGCGCCGCCCTGTTGGCTATGGTTGCTCTCTCTTCTTTGTCCGTTTCTTGTAATTTTTTCGTCTCTTTTTCGTCATCTTTGTATTTGGAGTGGATCATTACTTTATATGGTTCATTTGTCGGTCGTGGACACCAAACTTTTTGTATCTTCAGTGATATTTTTACTATTTTTGCTATTTTTTCTCCTGTGTTTGTCTGGAGATCCTACATGTAACCATTGGCTGCATTGTTATGTGAAATCAGCTGTTAGCAGCCTGAAGCATATCAATGCTAGCTGGTGCTAGGCCGGATGTTCCCCAAGAAGGTGAGGAGAAGGAGGGGCTAAGAAGTGACGACATGGACCTGTCCTTCCATCCATCGTTATTGGGAACGTAAGATCTATCTCCAATAAGATGGATGAGCTAGCTGTGCTAACCCAGCTACAGAGGGAATACCAGAGGGCAGAGTAGCATTATGCTATTCACAGACATGGCTAACAGAGCTAACAGCAGACACCAAGGCCACATGTGAAGAGCTTCACCTGCTGTGAGCAGACAGGATCCAGGAGACAGAGACTGAACAGACTGCTGAAGAAGCTCAGTCCTGGACCCTGTGGAGGTGGAGGCTGGCTGACTGGACAATGATGGACAAGCTGTCAGCATCTATTTTCTTATGGTAAGTCGCTAAAAGTAGCAACAAAATCGCTAAGTTGGCAACAGACCAGTACCCATCTGATGACCCCAACAGATGGGTAACAAAGAGTGGGACGGTACAGGTCAGTAATTGAGGGATCTGTCCCAGTATTAGCCAAAGGAACGACACAAAATGCACGCTGAACTGAATCACAAAGAAGACGAATTGCTGGAAGTCTTCCATCGTTGCTCTTTGTTTACTGTGTCGCGTTTTTCTTCTTCGTTGGATTTATTAGGGGGGTACACTGTGTTGCACTGCTATGGTGCCACGCTATTATGTAGCTGGCACGGCTATCAGCACGCAGCTTACACTCCGCCTACCATGAGGGGGCACAGTTAGCTGTGGAAACACAAACAGGATCAGGTTTATCTGATCCAATCAGGGCCAAACCACACTGATCCTAACCGGACCACTTAAGCCATGTTTTCACCAAGCAGACTGGTTCGATTCGTCTCGGTACGGCGCGCATTTTGTGGCGTTTCCACCAACTAATCCTGAGACAGGTCCTCAAGTTACCAAGAAGATTGGCCCCACTTTTTGGGACCCTTCTGTTGGGGTGTCAGACTAAACCAATCCAACCCCAGAAGGTGGAGCTAGAAACACAGCAGACCGTTGGTTGGTGGAAAGAATGGTCACTTCCTGTGTGACAGTGGCTGCTTTGAAACAAAGCTTGATTGTTCTTTGTATCAAAGAGCTACATGTCAATCACAGAAAAGACAAAATGCTGGATGTCTTCCATCTATGATCTTTGTTTACTGTGTCGCGTTTTTCTTCTTCAGTGGTTTTATTAACAGGGAACACTGTGTCTTGCTGCCACGGCGTCACGCTGTCATGTAACTCTGGGGTGTCAAACTTATTTTCACTGAGGGCCACATCAGCATAGTGGTTTCCCTCAAAGGGCCAGATGTATCTGTAAGACAGTATAAAATGTAGCTAAAGGTAATGTAAAACAAATGCTACTAGCTTCAAAAATGCTCTCTCTGAAAAAGACTAGCCACAATAAAGCTAGCTTTCACTGCCATGTTGTTTTTGGTTGCAGTTTGCATTTTAAATCTTACACTATTTGTGGTTTTCTCTGAAAGCTCACTTTGGCAGACTTAGCTTAATGTTTGGTGCCAAAATACTGTCGTAGATTGTGTTTCTCCTTGGAGCACAAACATATATTGGCCTTCCCATCTCCAACTTTCCCCTTCCTGGAAATTTTGGGATCATTGTTTTATTTCTTGATTCCACTGGTACGGGAAATGGTACTGATGTAAAAACACTGTGATCTAGTGGCAGGATGCCATCACTTGTGGGTAGCATCATAGAATAGAATAGAATAGAATAGAAAATACTTTATTTATCCCCGAGGGGAAATTCAGGAGTCACCGCAGCATTTAAGAAAACAAAAGTAAGAAAGAGTATAGAAAGTGGAAAAAAAGTCCATAAGAAATTAGATGACGACATCCCGTCCACCACTCGTCCACCACTCTCCAGCCCAGCCAGTCTCCACCTCCACAGGGTCCAGGACTGAGCCTCCCCAGCAGTCTGTTCAGTCTCTGTCTCCTGGATCCTGTCTGCTCACAGCAGGCGAAGCTCCTCCAATGTGGCGCCGGCGTCCGATGTCAGCACCGTCAGGCACGTCCGTGAACAGCACGATGCCGCTGGGTTAGCACAGCTAGCTCATCCATCCCCCGGAGCTAGATCCCACGTTCCCAACAAGGATGGATGGAAGGACAGGTCCACGTCGTCACCTCCCAGCTCACATCCGAGAACCAGCACGTCGTCCTCACCTCCTCCTCCTCAGCTCGAGGGAAGTCATCAAGCTCTACACTAGTTAGCATTGACATGCTACAGGCTGCTAACAGCTAATTTCGCATGTAAACAATGCAGCCATGGTTACATGTAGGATCTCCAGACAAACACAGGAGAAAAGTAGTAAAAAATATCGCCGAAGCCACAAAAAGTTTGGTGTCCGTGACCGACAATGAACCATACAAAGTGATGATCCACTCCAAATACAAAGATTACGAAAAAGAGACGAAAAAATTACAAGAAACGGACAAAGACGAGAGAGCTGCTGCAACAGGCAGCTACTTGGGTAGCGCCTAGCAACGGAAAAATATCATGGGAAGTTTATGGTCAATGCATCCTTTTGACTTATCTTTTATAAAACAATCAGACCTTGTAAGCTCTCGCGGGCTACATAAAATGGCGAGGCGGGCCACATTTGGCCTTGAGTTTGACACATGTGATGTAACTGAAGCAGGGGGCACTGTTAGCTGTGGATCAGAATTGACTGATCCGACCCGTACCAAACTGGACTGATCCGTACCGGACCACTTGGTGGAAACAGGACTTTAGATACGAAGAACAATCAAGCTTTGTTCAGAGACAGCTGTGAGATTTCTATTTAACGTTGTGCAAACATGAGCCTTTGCTGCCCACTACTGGTCTGGTGATGTTTTACAATTGGATTTTTTCCTCAAAAAAAAAAAGAAGAAAAAGCTGAACAAAGGACGACAGGAACTAAGAAACACACAGCAGGTCTGTTCAGGATATGCGTAGTCCATGTTTATTTATTAGTTGACAGTCTGGGGTTAGTTCGTCAGCTACAGTACAGCGCACAATGCAACAAGCAGGTACAACATCAGCACACCTCAGTATTGCAGAAACCCCTCCCCCGTCCACCCACCCCCTCTGTTCGTACACACGTGTGTGTTTGAGTGTTGAACCCTGACTTCACACATTCACACACACTGAAGCAGCCCCACAATCACACACACACACACACACACACACTCAGACACACACTCCAGCCTCCAGTTCTCCCGTCCCCGCCTGACGCCTCGCTGTAACTGTATCAGCGCTGTAGATGTTTGTTGTTATTGGAGGATTATTAGTTTTAGTTTTATGTCTTTTTATACTTTTTCATGTTTTTTATCCCAACGTGGTTATATGTAAAAAAGACGGCTGCGACAGAGACGAACAGACACGTGGACGGACGGGGCTGTACAGTCAGCATCAGGGGCAGAGAGACGGACGGGATACACACCTGGAGGACGGATGAAAAGGTAACACACCTGAGAGGGGAAGTCAAACATTTGATGGAGAAATCTGCTGTAAAATCTGACATTTTAATGCAGATTCTAATTGGAGTCATGCAACTTTTGGGACCAGCCTCTAGTGGTCACTTGAGGAACTGCACTTTTGTGAAATTCTGCATTAGTGCTTATATTCCAACTCCATAATCTGCTGCTGAAGATTCCTGAGACACATCGGACAAAATACTTATCGTTGAAGCTTCTGACGGTAACGTTCAGTTTGGCGCCCCCTATGGGCAAGGATGTACATTTTATCTCATGACTGATCTTGTCTTGTATTTTCTGGCAACACATTTTCTTCTGCTTCTTTCTCACAGTCAAATATTGTGAATATTTGATGCTAAAATTTCAAAAACGTTTTTTCTGAAGGTCATCTACAACCTACTAAGGTTGGCGTTGCACCTACGATCCAGCAGCAATGTCAGGTGTTAAAGGAGCATAACGTAGAAACTGTCGAGGTTGTTGCTTGTGGTATAAAGAGCATTTATGGGTCATACAGAAGCATTAAAGTCAGTTTTAGTCTTTCAATAGCAGTTTAAACCTCCTCAGGGTGAAATTACGCCAGATCTGTTTGCAGTACGTCTCAGCATCCTGAAAATGCAGATCTCAGTCTCGGGACACCAGGACCAAGAGGCTAGTAGCTCCTTCAGTCTGTCTGCGGGATTCATTGAAAGTCATAAAAACGCGAATCGTCTCCTCGGATGCGTCTCCCGTCCGTCTCCGCCCCCACAAACATCAAAAACAAACTCCAGCTTCAGGGAAGTCCTTTGCTTCTTTAATTTCTCCTCACATCATTCATCCGACAGCTGCTCTGACACAGCGGAGCCACAAAAAATAAACCCTCTCAGTTTTAAGATTTATTTCCAGTATCACATGATCAGCGCCCCCGTCAGGGAATATAAACAATGACATTTAAGACTTCTCTCATTGGATAATATCTGCTGCATCTCTAAGCGCTATAAAGACACCTGTGGAGGGGGGAGGGGGGTGTTGGTTCTCTAAAGGACTAGTCTGCTCTAAATGTCTCTGGGCTGCTAATGGAAACAAGAGGGGAACTAAGAGGACACGATGGTGTGTTCAGGGTTTATGATACAAAAGCTGCAGCAGAGGAGCGCCGCGTACAAACTCCCACAGAGCAACAGAGAAGAATAAAAAAACATACAATTTGTTCGTCTTATAAAAGAAGCAATGGAAATAAAAAAATGACAATCTCAAGGTTTTATTTACATTCAGAGAACGATACGTCGGATTCTCCTCCTCCTCCTCCTCGTGGAGTTCTGTCCTCCTTCCTCCCTCTCTCCTGCAGAGGGTCCCGTATGGTTCTGCTACAGAGGACCTCCATTCACCTCCTTTCAGTCTATGTGTGTGTGTGTGTGTGCGTGGTGTGTGTCTGCATAGGGGTGTGTTTCATGTCTTGCGCTGGCTCTGGAAGCTCAGTGGCTGCAGAGGACGATATCACGGGGGCGATGTTGAGCTACGAATAAATTATCTAAAAGAAATTTGAAGTTTGTTAGCTACATTTTTCTACAGCGAAGTTCAGGTGTAGCCGAGCGTTTCGCGTCACATCCATCCATCCTGTGTCAGATTTCTCGCTAAAACATGCTAGTTCATAACTTAAGTTGGGTTGTATCAGGAAGACGTAGACTGCAGCGTCCAAACTAATGCAGCAAAAATCAACATTTTTCATCCCATTTCAAAACATTTATCTTGTAACGTGAGTTTCTGCCCAACACTTATCCCTTGTTGCTTCTATAAACAAGCTAACGGCTAGGCTTAGCTTGTGAATCTCATGCTAATCAACAAAAAAAGACATTTCATTCTGAAATAGTGATAAAGACTCTATGGAGTAAGAAACAGAGACATCTGGTGGTTAAAATGTGAACTACATCAAATTTCCATTAGTTTAATGGCACTTTAATGTCGCGCTGAAATGAAAAATATTGAATTAACGGAGGACATGTTTGTTGACATACCTCTACTCACATGATTCTACACTAAAAAAAATGAAATCTTTACTTTGATTCATTTTAATATGTTAACCAGTTCCGTGTAAATGTAGAAGTTTGGTTAAAAACAACAATTTTAGGGTCAATTAAGTTGAACTTGATACACTGAACTAGTTAACATAATAAATTTAATTAGCGTCAATCCTTCATTTTTTTGAGTGTATCTCTGCAAATAACGACACCCCATCTGTTACGAAGGGTGGTGCTCAGTTGAAGATGTGGGTACAGTGAAACTATCTTAGCTGGTCCAACATGTCCGAAACTCTTACACTCAAAGAAATGAAACGTCCACTTTAATTTAATATATTATATCAACTAGTTCCATGTAAACGTAAATTGGTTGAAAGCAAGCTCCAAGTTCAACTTAGTTTTTAACAGACCCAATACATTTACATGGAACCAGATGACGTAATAATTTCAATTAAAATCAAGATCTAATTTTTTGAGTGCATGTTTGAAGTTATACACAGAAAGATGTTTAAAAATATCTGGAAGAAAATGGCTAGTGGATTTGTTGAAGCAACTGCTGGAATGTTGAAATGCTGAGCCCTAACCTTATAGGTGCCAGTTATATTTGCAATCTCAGAACCCCTTATGACATCACCAGCTGTGCCGTTTCCATAGCGATAGGGGGCAGGGCTCAACTGTAGTGATGCCGGCTAGTCCTACCTATAACCCTGTTTGGAACCCTAACCCCTTATGACATCATTAGCAGTGTGGTTTCTATTAAGACAAATCAGATCCATTCATTTTAATGGGCCAAAAAAAAAATAGAAAATGCTGAATATTTAAAAAAGTACAATGAATAGAATTGTGAAACGTACAGGAATTATTCTCCTGTACACACTGAACTTTTTAAAATACGAACGGTGAAAATTGGTGATAATTTGTAGGAGTAGTAATCAGCCAAAAAAATGTCTGACTTCAAGTGCTCAGCATTTAAACATGACCAGTTTATAAATACACTATTATGACATAAAGACATTTTGGCTGAAATTGACTGTGAGGAGGATTGGCTTTGACTGTGGTTTGCAGCATCTTTTCTGTATGCTAGCTCTGGTTGCCTGCAGAGGAACTAGTAGCTTAGCTCACTAAATTTTACGGCTAGCTTTTGCTACAGAACCGTAGCGCCTGGGTTTTGTTGATACTCCTTTACCGATATGCCGGCAGTGCAACGAGCTTTCAGAGCCCACATACCGTCCTGCTCTTTCCCTGCCGAGCAAACAGGATCTGAAAGATGGAGAGGAAATATGTGTGTGTGTGTGTGTGTGTGTGTGTGTGTGTGTGTGTGTGTGTGTGTGTGTGTGTGTGTGTGTGTGTGTGTGTGTGAATGATTGACAGACGGATGGACAGAAAGAGGGAGGAGAGAAGGCTCAACTGGACTCTCGTTTTAAGGCAACAGATCTCCCATCACTGCAGGTTAAAGGGCAGGGATGGAGAGCGCACACACACACACACACACACACACACACACACACACACACACACACACACACACACACAGTCACTCTAAGAAACTCAAATGCTGAACTGAATTATTGTCTGATGCCTCAGGGAGGGGCATGCATCTTAGGTTTGACAGCTGCGCACACATCAATAAATAGCGACTCGTTCCCGGACACATGCACACGAAGGAAGAGCTCACTGACGGCGTGAACGAAGACACGTGGTGACGTTTGACAGTGACGCACGAAACGTGGAACGATAACTCAAGATGGCGTTTATAAAAAATGGTTATGAGTTTAAAGATGTTAATGACACTTAAGTGTTTGTACAATGTTACAGAACGAGTTCGTCAGACGCCGTTTGACTCTCCGGACTCGGCCGCTCCGGCTGTTTGTGAATCCAGCTCTGCGAAGTGAAATCTGCTGCAACAGTCGGTCAGTTTACCGTGCAGGACTCAGAGTTTCTGGTCCTCGGTCAACCAGTTTGTCCATGTTAGTTTGCAAAACGCGTAATACAGGAAGCAAACAACCAATCAGGAGAGAGGTGGATCAGCAACTCCAATGTGCTGCAAAGTAAAAAGACTTTAAAGAAGCAGATTCTGGTTTATCTCCTTTCTCTAATGTCATCCAACAATACTAAAACTTTAGATTCAGAAAGTGTTAAAATCACTTCAAGCCAGTGGCGTCCACAGACTTTTTGAAGGGCAGGGGTGAAAAGGTAAATACAGCTTGTAAATTCTGTCTCCCAAGATGGCAGCCTATCAAATTTTGAGTTAAAGGGGCAGTTTAATGTTTTTTGCCAACCAGGACAGCACTTGAGCATAAATTTGCCCCCCAAGAGTACACTTTAGTGCGATTTTGGCTCCAAAGGAAACACTTTAGCATGTGTTTTGGCTCCTAAACATGGTTAGTATATGTTTTGGCAACCAAGAGGGCACTTAAACACAGGTTTTGGCTTCCAAGCAAACACTTAAGCCCACATTTGGTCCCAAAGGCTGTGTCTAAGTGCCCCTTTTGGCTCCAAAGAAGACACTTTAGCACGTTTTTTGCCCCCCTTTCTCCGTTAGCATACGTTTGGGCTCCCGAAAGAGAACTTAAGCACACAATTTGGCTACCACAAGGGCACTTTAGTGTGCCTTTTGGCCCCAAGAGGGCAGTTTAGCAATTATTTTGGCTTCCAAAAAAACACTCTAGTGCCATTTTGGCTCCCAAGAAATCACTTTAGCCCACATTTGACCCCAAAGGCTGTACTTAAATGCTCCTGTTAGCTCCCAAGCAGACACTTTAGCGTGGTTTTGGCTCCAAAAAAGATACTTTCCCATGTGTTTTGGCTACCTTACAAGGTTAGCAAATGTTTTGGCACCCAAAAGGGAAATTAACACACATTTTGGCTACCATGAGGGCACGTTAGTGCACCTTTTGGCCTGCACCAGGGCAGTTCAGCAATGATTTTGGCTCCAAAGACAGAATCTAGCGCTTTTTTGGCTCCCAAGAAATCACTTAAGCCCACATTTGGCCCCAAAAACTGCATCTAAGTGCTCCACCTTAAGCTTCCAAGCAGACACTCAAGCACAATTTTGGCTACAAAGAAGATACTTAAGCATGTGTTTTGGCTCCCTTACAAGGTTAGAATATGTTTTCACTCCCAAAAGGGCACCTGATCTCACATTTTGGCTACCTTTAGGGCACTTTAGTGCGCCTCTTGGCCCCAAGAGGGCAGTTAAGCAACCTTTTGGCTTCCAAAAAGGCACTCTAGTGCCATTTGGCTCCCTAGAAATCACAACAGCCCACATTTGACCCTAAAGGCTGCACTTAAATGCTCCTTTTAGCTTCCAAGCAGACACCTTAGCATGGTTTTGGCCCCAAAGAGGGTACTTTAGCACGTGTTTTTGATCCCTTACACTGTTGGCATATGTATTGGCTTCCAAAAGAACACTTAAGCACATATTTTGAATACCGCAAGGTCACTTAAATGCACCTTTTGGCCCCTAAAAGGGTAGTTTAGCAATCAACTTGGCTCCAAAAGCACACTCTAGCCTCTCCTTGACTCCCAAGAAATCACTTTAGCTCACATTTGGCCCCAAGAGCTGCACTTAAGTGCTCCTTTTGGCTCCCAAGCAGACACTTTGGCGTGTTTTTGCCCCCCTTTCACTGTTAGCATATGTTTTGGCTCCCAAAGGGCACTTAAGCACACAATTTGGCTACCACAGGGCACTTTAGTGCGCCTTTTGGCCCAAAGAGGGCAGTTTAGCAATCACTATAGCTCCCAAAAAGTCACTCTAGTTTCATTTTGGCTCCCAACAAAACACTTCAGTCCAAATTGGTCCCAAAGGCTGCAGTATGGAGCCCCTTTTGGCTCCTAAGAGGGCACTTAATGCTCCTTTTAGCTCCAAAGAAGACACTTTTGCATATGTTTTGGCTCCCAAAAAGACACTCTAGTGCCATTTTGGCTCCCAACAAATCACTTTAGCCCACATTTGGTCCCAAAAGCTGCACTTTAGTGCTCCTTTTGGGTTCCCAAGAGGGTAGTTTAGGATTCATTTTGGCTCCCAAGATGTTAAACGTGTTTCAGCTCCCTAAAAGGCGCTCCTTGTCCTTGTTTGGCTGCCTTTATTGCACCTCAGCGCTTGTTTTTGCTTCCAATAGGGCACATTAGCACAAGTATTGGCTCCAAAGAGGGCATTTTACCGTGATTAATTCAACAATTGGGCCACAAGTTGGGTTGACCCCCCCCCCCCCCCGTGTACACCACTGCACAAATCTGCAGATTAATTTTTAACTCTTCCCCAAATACAGATCGACTTTTTAAATGATTTTTACGCCTTATGAAGAATCACTTTTGGTTTTAGTCTTCAGAAAAGAGTTTGGTGAACTCTGGAAGCAGGAGGTGAACTTAACCCGTGAACCAAGCTCGTCCAAAAGAACGAAGAAGAAAAACTCTGAGGCGTAAAGTTTCCTAACTTGAGTCACAAACAGCGGGAGCAGGCGGCGCCCTCTCTGATCAGTCCAGAAGAGCGACGGGTTCTGAGATCTGCTTTTGCATGGTTGCATGTGTGTGTGTGTGTGTGTGTGTGTGTGTGTGTGTGTAAACTTGCTGTAGAAAAGGTGAGACATCCTGTAAACATCTGCACTGCATAAACCTGTGGAATGTATTGAGACGGTGTGTGTGTGTGTGAGAGTGTGTGTCGGAGTGTGTGTTACAGGCAGTGGCATCAGGAGTGGTCTGTCCCTTTGTGTCGTCACTGCAGCTGGGCAGTGTGTGTGTGTGTGTGTGTGTGTGTGTGTCTAGCTGGGCCGGTTGAGGATGCTCGACATGGATGGAGCGATGGGAGGAGGAGGGACGGCGTTGACCGGGGAGGCGGGGCCGGAGCTCTCGTTGCCGTGGGGAACGGGGCCCCGGCCGCTGTACTGGCCGATGAAGGAGCCGTCCTCGTTGAACTGGATGTCCACGCTGTCTCCGTACTCGGCCAGGGAGTCGTCGCTGCCCAGTTTGCTCTCCCCGCACAGGGACGGCTGGCTGTCAGAGCGCTTCTCGTCCGCGTCGCTGAGTAAAGACGGGAAAGGTTTACACCGTCAACACGTTGGAATCAGGTTTATTAAACAGAAAGTTAGAGATTAACTATGGAGTAGTGAGAGTGCCAAATTACAAAAATAAATATATAAAAGAATAAATATATAAAAGAATAAATAAATGAATTATAAAAGGATCTATAAAAGGATAAATGAATAATTGTAATAATAAATAAATTATATAATAATCTATGAAATAATGAATAAAAAATGAATTTGTCTGATGATTGGTTTGTACTTTTATTAGCCTTTTCTTTTATGGATTCTTATATAATATATTTATTAATTCATTTTTTAATTATTTTATAGATTTTTATATAATTTATTTATTGATTCATTTTTTAAATTAATCTTTTAAAGATTATTTTATATAGTGTATTAATTCATTTTTTATTATTTTATAAATTCCAATATATTTTTTGTATTTATTCATTTTTCCTTCATCTTTTAAATTCATTTATAGAGTCTTATATATTTTTTAATTAATTTATTTATTCTTTTATAGATTCTTATATATAAATTATTTATTGATTCACTTTTTTAATTATTCTTTTATAGATTATTTTATATACTGTAATCATTCATTTTTTTATTATTTTATAGATTCTACTATAATTTTTCATTTTTCCTTCATTTTTTAAATTCATTTATAGATTCTTATATATTTTTTAATTAATTTATTTATTCTTTTATAGATTCTTAAATAATTTATTTATTAATTCATTTTTTTAAATAAATCTTTTATGGATATTTTATATACTGTATTAATTCATTTTTTATTATTTTAAAGATTCCAATATAATTTTTTTATTAATTCATTTTTCCTTCATTTTTTAAATTCATTTATAGATTCTTATATTTTTTTTTTATTAATTTATATATTTTTTTTTAGATTCTTCTATAATTTATTTATTGATTCATTTTTTTTTTATTAATCTTTTATAGATATTTTATATAGTGTATTAATTCATTTTTTATTATTTTAAAGATTCCTATATATTTTTTCTTAATTTATTTATTCTTTTATAGATTCTTAAATAATTTATTTATTAATTCATTTATTTATTTTCTTCTTTTATAGATCTATTTTTGTAATTTGGCACTCTCACTACTCCATAATTAACGTCCAAAAATGAAAATAAGAAACGTAAAGAAACCCAAACCAGACGCTAACAGAAGTCGTTTCTTATCCCATCATGCATCTATCCCCAAAAAATCCCCTCACACACACAAAGAAGAATCTATCACAGACGGATCTATCACAGACTGATCTATCACAGATGGATCTATCACAGACGGATCTATCACTGACTGATCTATCACAGACTGATCTATCACAGACGTAGAAACACGGAGCATGCACGTTAGAGTTTCTGACGTCCTCACCTCTCCAGGGATCTGCAGGCAGAGCGTTCAGGCGGGAAAAGGAAACAGGAAGAAGCCGAGGAGGGTTAGAGACAGACGGATCAGGAGGCAGCAGATGTTAGTGCGTTAGGAAACGTCAGATTCTCACACGGACGTCCAGACTCACCTGTACTCTCCGAAGGTCTCGTCCTTCATGGGCCGAGCCTCAGAGTCCACCTCCTTGTCCTCTTTGTCTTTCACTGAGGGATGAAAAACCTCAGAGTTTAACTCCTGGACGGGGATGAAGGAGTGTGTGTGTGTGAGTGTGTTGTTCAGAGTGTGTCTCACCTGCGTACTTTCCGCCCTTCCTGCGTTTGATGAGGCAGAGGATGAGCAGTATGAGCACCAGCAGGATGATGGCGCTGATGAGTCCGATCAACCAGCCCTGTGTGGCGAAACCACCGGGCATCTCAGACGGTTCTGGGAGACAGAGAAACAGATCCAGTTTCAGTGTCACGGTTTCATCTGGCAGCCTGTGAGACTTACATAGACATACATAGAGCAGAGTGTCGTCTGCATATTGACTGATCAAGAAACCATGAAAGCAGATGACTGCACTGAGTGAGCTGGGGTTCACTGACCCCTGTTGGTGGACCAGGTGGTTTAGACACCTCTGACCCCATATGGTCTAAAATAATCCCTGAGAGGCAGGAGTTAGGCGTCTTTCTGGACACGTACATCCGAAAAGGTCTGACTCTGTCCGTCCTGCTGAGAATGTAAGCTCAACTTTGTCGGCATTTGTAGATTTTAAAAGTCTCTCTAATCTTTTTATTTATTTATTGAGTGATACAGGTGCTGTGCAGGTGATAATCATGTCCTATAAAAGGTAAGAGGGAAAAACAAGAACTGACAGTACAAGAAAGACTCAGACAAATTTAAAGAATTTATGATCATTTAGGTTTACTAATAATAAAGTGAAATGAATTTAAAAATGTAATAATAATAAAAATAAAATACTACTACTACTACTAATAATAATAATGATAATAATAATAATAATAATAATAATAATAATAATAATAATAATAATACACAATTAATACTACTACTACTACGAATAATAATAACAATAATAGAAGTAAATTCTGGACTGGAAGAAAAATCCAACAAACATTATAAATTAAAGAGTAATAGTTAAGATAATAATCCAACACTTAAGAAATAAATAAATAAATAAAACAAAATAAATAATTCCAAAATTTCCAAAGCAGGATGGATGTTAAATGTTGAAACTCTGTGCTCCTTTACCCTCTAACCCTTAGGGCACCAGTACTGTTTATAACCTCTGTTTGAAACCCAAAGCTGAATCCCTGATGACATCATCAGCTGTGTGGCGTTAACCTGTCTGGTTTCCATGGTGACAGATCAATTCCCATCATTTTTTGTGAAAAAAATTTTTTTGATAGTGTTGAATTTTTTTAAAGTACTGGGGTAAGAAATTTGATTAGAACACGAGCAATTCTTAACACTTATAAACCCCCCTTATGACATCATCAGCTGTTCTGATTCCATGGTTCAGGTTTGTTTGAACTTTGGCCTAATACTAATGTAAGAAGCAGTAAATAATAATAACAATAATAATAATAATGATGATAATAATAATAATAATAATAATAATAATAATAATAATAATAATAATAATAACTAAAAAAATAAAATAAAAATAAAATAAATAAATAAATAAAAGGAGTAAATTCTGGACTGGAAGAAAAATCAAAGAAACATTATAAATTAAAGAGAAATAGTTAAGATTGTAATCGAACACTCAAAAAATAAATAAAAAAATAAATAAATAAATGAATTAACAGTAATGAATAATAATAACTAAACAGTGCAAAGACAAATAAAAAAGACCAAAAAATAAAAAAAATTAAAAAATTAAAAAAAATAAAAACAATGGAAACAACCATAAAAATAGTTATATGAGCAAATGGAATAAGCTATAGAAATTTCATATAAAAGATAAATTAATTAAACTGAAATGTGAAATTATTTGTTTGTTTGTTTTTTACTCTAGGACAAATTATCATAATAGTTTTTTGCTACTTGCTTCAAATAAGAGTGATTTTAATTTATTTAAAAAAAACAATAACAGTAATAATAATTAATAAGTAGTGGTAGTTAAAATAATTTTAGTAAAAACAATAATAAGGGATGTGGTCATTTTATGTTTTGTTGTTCTGATGGAGGCAGATCATTTTTCCATAGATATGTTTTAAAACAGTGGGCTTTCCCAGAGTACGACACTGATTCCCATCATTTCTTCTCAGGTTCATTCAGGGACGTCTCTTTTTCCGCCTGTGGCCAAATGTTGAAGCTTCCCAGAATCTAAACGCTGAGTTTCTGTCTCATACAGGTGTTTAAGGTGAGTTCACCTGGTCCCAGAGTCAGGGTCTGGTCCTCCCACAGCGTGTCGTTCCCCAGCTTGATCTCCAGCTTGTAGTTGGATCCTGGTTTGAGGCCTTTCAGCGAATAGAAACCCTGGGATGAGTTCACCACCTCAGACTCCTCCCAGTCACATCCAGCTGCACACACACACACACACACACACACACACACACACACACACACACACACACACAAAGGTGTTAACATTGTGTTTTCGTCTCATGTAACAAACAGGTCGGAAACTTCAGGACGCATTCCATTAATAATTAGTAACAGCCTCCTCTCCTTATTTTTCCTGCACTCTCGTCCTTTACTTCTGAGACGTTAAAGAAAACTAAGCCCCGCCCTCTTCGCCCTTTTCTTACGGCACTTCCTGGCGTAGCGGAAGGTGAACCCGTGGTTCCTGTGGCGCTCTCCGGGCACCCAGCTCAGGTTGAGCGACGTGTTTTCGGGGGTGATGGTGACGTTAGACGGAGGAACTGCAGGACGAGGAAAACAGGGTAAGGAAACACACACATAAGGAACGCAGGAAGTAAAAGACACGTCTCGGTGAAGTCACCTCCTTCCAGCAGGGTGGCGCCCCGCCGCGTGATGGGCGGGCCTTCCCCCGCCGCCGTGCGTGCGATCACTTTGAAGATGTAATGGCTGCTGGGGTCCAGGTTCTCCAGCTCAATGTGAGTCACGCTGGCGTCGCTGATCATCTCCATCTTCAGGGGGCTGTCCTTGCTCTCTGCTCGCCACAGAAACAGGAAGTGGTCAGAGAAGGCGTTCCTCAGGGGTGTGACAGAGAGCAAAGAGCGGCGGACCTACCCTGCTGATACAGCACCACGTAGTCCTTCAGGATCCCGTTGGTGTGGACAGGGGGGGTCCAGTAGAGGATCAGGGACTTCTCCGTGGGACTCTCGAACCTGAGCGACGCAGGAGGACCAGGAGCTGCAGGGAGACGCAGGACGTCAGGTCAACCGTCTGATGAATGATCCACTTCCTGTTTCTTACCGTTCGTGTGACTCACCTCCTTCAGGAGTGACGAAGAGCTGCGGCTTCGAGCGAGGCCCCTCCCCTTTGCTGTTCACGGCGGTCATGGAGAGCTCGTAGCGCGAGAACAGCTGCAGCCCCGTCACCTCCTCCCAGGTCTTGGCGCCCTGGACCATCACCTCCCTGGTGTCGTGGTGCCGCTCTCTGGCTCGCTCTGACCGCTCCTCCCGCTCCTCCTCGTGATGCGGATTACCCAGGGACCTCCTGACCCGCCCGCCCTGAGGACCCAGCCTCTGGATGTAGATCTGAGGGGGGGCAGAGGAAACTCTGTTAAGGTCACAGATAGTCAGAGAGTTCCTGCAGCACGGCGCCGCTCCTCGCTCTCGGTACCTTGTAGCCCTTCAGCTTTCCGCGCACGTTCTGCGCTTCGTTCCACTTCACCCGGACCGTGCTGTTCATCACCATGATGGAGACTCCGGTCGGAGCTTCTTCAGGCTCTGAGGGAAAGACACAGAGAGAGTCAGTCTGCTTTTTCAAAACCGAAAACAGGAACTTTTCATCAGCAGGAACCTTTTCAGGAACTCAGTTTATCAGTAGCAGGAACTAAGGGAACTCTGGGAGGCGACTTTGAGACGTAGTGGTGTCTAGAAGGAACTTTTCGACCACAGGAACTTTTTCCAACAGCTAAAAACTTTTTGGGGAACAATGTGCTTTTCAACTGCAGGAACTAGAGTCTAGATTTAGTTCCGGGTTGACTGATCTAGCCCTTGAAATGGTTCAGTCTGAGGAGTCGCACCTTCCAAAGGTTTAGAAACTCAAAAAGACAGAGCCTGCATGCCAGCAGAGACCTATTAGCGGCCTTTGTTGTTGTCTTACTGCCCTCTACTGGTCTGGAGGTGAAGCGCAGGTATTTTTTTTTTTTGTCCCTGGTCTGATTTGTATCATTTTTACTGGACTTTAGGCTTTGGTGGACAACAACCATTTCCAAAGGACAATTAATTTTTGGGTGCAGGATTCTAAAAAGGATCTTTCACAACAGGAACTATTCCCTGAAACCAGGAACTTTTTTAAGAACAATGCACTTTTCAACTGCAGGAACTAGAGTTTGAATTTAGTCCTTGGGTAGTTGATCTTCCCCTTAAAGTGACTCTGTACTTTCCAAAGTCCAGGAACTTAAGGGGACAGAGGCTCCAAGCTGAACGTCCACGTGCCAGTGGTTGCACTGCCCTCTATTGGTCTGGAGGTGAAGTGCAGTTACTCTTTTTTTTGTCAGAGGTCTGATTTGGATCATTTTTAGGGGCCTTGGGGCTTTGGTGGAAACACAGGACCATTTAGTTCCTGGTATAACAGCGCCAGGAACTTAAAGGTATATTATAATTACTTTAATCAGCGTTGGGAACCTTTAACTCTTTGAAAAAAAGTTCCTGGAACTCTAAGTTCTGGGTATCTTTGGTGGAGTGATTTCAGACGAAGATATTTTTCTATTTAAATGATCAAGTGATTTGTTTTTAACGGTGAGGTGGACGTGGTGAGGCTGCAGCAGTGACCTCTGACCTCTGACCTTTGACCTCTGTTCACCGTCTGACCCAAACTGGAACCAGGACAGAAACATGTTTGAGCTCTGACTCTCGACTTTAAAGCAATTAAAACCATAAAACTCTGATCAGTCGCAGGATTCAGAGCACAGAGCTGGAATTCATCTCAGAGATTAGATTTGGCATTTCGCAGAAAGAGCCTCAGTGTGATGAACTTCCTCTTTTGTTTGGGACAGATTCTGGACTCGATGGCCCGACTTAACCCCAGAACCATCAGACGATGAATCCAGTCAGATTCAGCCTCTCAGTGTTTTTCTTTCCATTAAAGTGAATCTATTTCCCCTCCGTCCAATCAGACGGAGCGTCTGTGGCTGGTCATGAAACCACGTACTGTCCTCTCCCGAGTGTCCGATCTCTGGCTCCGGCTCCGGTCCCGCTCCGAGTGAGTTCACAGCCTGGACTTTGATCTCAAATGGCGTGTAGGTTCCCGTGTCGTTGACCTGAAACGGCGGCCCGAGAACGTACGCGTGCTCCCAGTGCACGCTGGACCCGTCGGACTTCCTCCATGACACCTTGTACTGGAAGTCCTGCCCGTTGTGGAAGCGTTTTTGCATTTCCTGCAGAGACACAGAGGAGCGTGAGGAGTGTGTGAAGCGTGTGTGAAGCGTGTTTGCGCGATGCAGCAGGACTCACATCCCAGGTTATGGTCAGAGTCTTTGGGTCGGTGGACTCACTGCGCACGTTTTCAGGGTTTCCACTGGGAGCTGGAGGACACAGACCACAAAACAGGTGTTTAGCTTAGCTTAGCATACTTTATCCTTTTTCTTTTTAATCTTCATAAAACAGTTTGTTTTTTTTATTTGTTCTTTTTTTTTTTTTTTGCCAAACTGTATTATGTTGTAACAGAATACGACCACCAGAGGGCAGTATCTACATTTGGAGCACCGGTAAAACCAGCCCTTTAAATGCTGCAAAATAAAAGCCTTGTTGGAACAGCTGGGATTCTGCTAAGTGTGCTTTTAATGTGAAAGATACTCAGATACTCAGACACAGATGCAGATTACGACAAATTTAAGGGAAACCTCCTGGAAACCCAACCAAACAAAGTCAAACTGCACATATCTACCACTCATAAACTGGTGAGCAGTAACGATGTGACTGAGAGAAGATCAAGAAAAACATTTTTTTAGCCAGAGAAATGGAGATTTTACTTCAAGAACACACAAACAGCTGTTATCAGTGAGTCAATCAGGTAAACAAAGAGAAAGAGAAAGTTCGGCGATCTTAAACAGAGTAAATGTGTGTGGTGTTTCCGAGCGCACAGTAGAAAACTTCAATAATCCAGACAATTGGACTCAAGTCTAAGGCTGTATTCAGAGCAGAAAAGTCCTTTGGTCCACTTGTTTGGTCCGGACCAAAAGCAGACTTTATTTTTTTGGTTTGGTGCGGTTCGTGTTCAGATTGTACTTTTTGCAAGTGGACTATATTCTGTAAACACATCCAGGTGTGTGAGGATCAGTGCTCTCATTGGACAGCACTGACAAAGGGCGGCACACAGAGCACAGACCTGGAAATGGAGGTAAACGTGTGTGTTTGTGCTCTTATTAGAGCTGCTAAATCATTTTCAGTTTCAAGAGCAGCTCCTTCAAAGCAGCTTAACAACACCGTTTACAATTTAGGAACAGGAAGACCAATGATCGCAGCAAGGAGGCGCTATGCTCTGCGTGTCCTGACCCACAACATGCTAGCAACCGCGTGGCTAAACAGAAGACGGAGGATCAGGTATGAACCAAAGACGGTTAGGTTACGGTGGCTCTATAGGCCCAAAAGGCGCATGGATCCTGTAGTTAGTTTGGATGGACCTTGGTTTGTATTCAGACCTGCACCAGAGAACCACGAACCCCACCAGAGTTCGTTTGGAAGTGGACCAAGACCACCTCAAAAAGTGGGTCTGGGTCCGGTTGTTTGGTCCGCACCAGGGTTCGTTTGTGTCTATTCACACCTGCATGAAAAGTCCGCACCAGCGTGGGAAACAAACCCTGGTCCGTTTAAAGTGGACCAAACAGTCCAGGTCTGAATACGCCCTTAGAGACAAATTTGACGACTTCCAACTCGACTCGACTTGAGACAAGCTGAGTCGAATGACTCGTTGCATGTTCGCCACGCTATAGGTTCACACTTTGATTGATTGATTGATTGATTGATTGATTGGAGTCAGGTGTGTAGCGAGATCACAAGCACGCAAGCAGCCAATGGGCACACAACACAGTGCTGTTGTTAGCTAATAATGGCGACTGCCCCCGAGCCTGTAGCCAGTTCTGCTGCTCCAAAAAACTCCCTCTCCAATAGAAAAAGGAGGAACACTCAATGCAAGATATGTGACGCTAAAATACAGGAGAAAGAGGGAACAACGTCCAACTTTGGTATTTTGGTATCTTTTGACATTTACTTTAGGAAGATCAGGTTTCTCTTTTCAAGACATAAACCTGAGATGTAACCACTGACTCGACTCCACAACAGAAGAACTTGAGACTTGCTTTCGACTTGGACCAGATGACTGATGTGTTTACTGATAAAATCAGTGATATGAAAGCTGCTTGGAGGAACAAGCGCCGCAGCAATGCCCGAGGTATCTCCATGAGTAACTCCAAAAGCAGTTAATGAACTTCAACATTTCACCACACGTGTCTTGGAAGGAACCAGACGTATAAAAGCAAAAAATGAACCAAACTTGTTAAACTGACGGCAGCGAGCCTCAACTGTTTGACTCCCTTATTTCATCTGTTCACTGAAAAAAAAAGTCTCCTAAATCTAAAGTTGCTGTACGGCTCGCCATCGCCACCTTTCCAAAAGATTGTCGCGCAATGTCCGCCCTCAAACAGCTGAACAAGCTACTACAAACAGTCCAGGAACACGTCGTCCCGATGGCGGCAGAGTAAGGCCCCGTTTACACGACGCCGAAAACGGTCGATTCTGCAAACATTTCGTTGCGTTTTGGCCTTCCATTTAGACAAGACCACGTTGCGTTTTCAGTGAAACGCAAACTTTTGAAAACGCTCCCCAGAGTGGAAAGATCTGAATCCACTCCTCCGTCCGGCTTCGTGTAAACAGAGCGGAGCGTCTCAGGGTGAAACGCTGACGTCACCGCATGCGCACTCGCAGTTTTAGGTGAAGGCTCCGCGCTCAGCCACATTTCCAGTTGAGCCAGTAGTTGGCGGTAATGCGCGTTATGGTTGGATTCCCGACCGTCTCACACAACAAAACGGCAGAAAAAGAAAAAACAGAAGAGGAGACTTGTCCTCCTGGAGTCGTATGAACGCGGATCGTTTTCACGCCGTCCTCATGTAAACGCGGGTGGCTTTTGAAAACGCAAAGGAAGAATCGTTGCGGGAGTCTCCGTGTAAACGGGGCCTAAGTATGACTGCGTCGCTCTGCACCTACCAGCAGGTGGCGTGCTGCGGTGCTCTGAGGGCAGACTGGGCTCGCTGTCTCCCAGCTCGTTGACGGCGATGACCCTGAAGCGGTACGTCCCGTACGGGTGGAGTTTGAGCTGACGGTGGTTGAAGTCTCCGGGAACCGTCTCCAGCACCTCCCACTTCCACTTGGCCTGCTCCGAGTGCTGCTCCTCCTGGACCTCCACCACGAACTCTGACAGAGGGAGACACGGGGAGGTTAGAGGAGCGTCCTGAGGAGCGTCCTGAGGAGCAGGGAGCGGTCAGACGTCAGCCTCCTCTCAGTACCCATGATGGGGCTGTTGTGGGCGCTCCCGGGGATCCAGCTCAGGGTCAGGCTGTGGTCCTCGATGTCAGACAGGGTCAGGTCTTTGGGGGGGTCGGGCCGCGCTGAGGGGGGAGACACACACTGTGAGTGTTCAACGTCTGCTCCTCAAGATCTCACACACACACACACACACGCTCGCTTACACACCTACTACAGTGATGGCGCCAGTGGCCTTGGCGTTGTCCAGGTCGGTGCTGACCTCACAGGTGAACTGTGCGTTGTCTCCTGATTGGACGTTCATCACTTTCAAGGTGCCGTTTTTAAAGATGGTGTATCTACGAGAGACACAATCAACATGAGAAACAAAACAACAACAGGGTGTGTGTGTGTGTGTGTGAGTGTGTGTGTGTGTGTGTTTACTTGTTTGGCGACGGCTCCAGCAGCTCGTGTCCGTTCTTCTTCCACTCGATCTTGAATTTGTCGAGCTGAGGGTCGACGAAGAAGCCGCAGTGCAGCAGAGCGTCGGTTCCTCGGAGCACGCGGACGTCCTCCGGGCTGGTCAGGATGACCGTTTGATCTGTAACGAGCGGGAAAACACCACCCAAAAAGTTTGATCCGAACCCCGTCTGATGAGCGCTTCACTTTCACCATCTCTCGGCAGTCTTTCCGTCTCCTGGATCAATTTAACGTTTTGAAGCTAATTATCTCAGCGGATCAATCTGGAGCCATTTAGGGATAATTACCTACTTTGTGGCCTCATTCGATGTTTTCAGGAAGTTTCTGTCATTTCCTGTTAATTCTTCAGAGACTCATCCAATAACTCAATAACCTCTCTTAATATTCATCTCTTTGGAAGAAGGGCGATGGTTTTATTGGAGAAAACACATTTCCTGTTCCAGTCTTTTAGCAAAGTTTCCACCGTTCAACCACAGAAATCTTTTAAAGGGGACATATCATGTTTCTCCTTTTCACTATGCCAGACTAGGATGCCTGTAAAACATTTCTGCCCTCAGTACAAGTCATTTAGTTCCTTCATTGCCCCACGATAGCGTTCTCAATATCCTCATTTTAGGCCATTCTGAAGATCTTGTTGAAACGCTCCGTTTGGAGAATGACCTCCAGTAACCTCGCAACGTCACAGCCCTTTGTGCTCTGATTGGTCAGTTCTATCAGAGGGGCGGAGGGGGTAGAGCCAGGGGGCGGTTTTTGCAGCATGGCAGTATTTACAAAATCACCATATTAGATGGAGCAGACTGAGCGAGTTTGCTGTTTGCCAAAACTTCCCCGTAAGGCATTGATAGCACTAATAAAATGGCAGAGTGTAGGATACGTCCTTTTGTATTGGACCCTGAGTCAGACCCAGACGGTTCTGCAGCTCAGGAGGAAGAAAATCCACCTGGACACAGATCATCTCAGGACGCTTCAGTGTGGTGAGTCAAAGCGGTACTGTAACATGTATAGTTTATACGTGGAAATATAGGCAGACTTCACCAATAAACTATTTCTATAACAGGGCTCCATCCTGCTCCTTCACTTTTCTCTGTCTGTTTTATCCATCATGCTGAAAGTGTAGTCTAAAGATCGCCTCTACCGTCAGTTCCTCACTATGTTATTACCGCAGCATTATTGTGGTCCAGGTTCACAGTGCATGTCAGAACAAACATGCAAATATCACAGTCTCACAAGTATTACCACGTCTGCTAAAACTACAGTGTTTTAACTGCTAATTCACCATGTAAAGCCGAGCTGCTCAGCAGAGCAGAGTCCCTGCATCCAGCACTCAGTCAGTCGCCTCTTGGTGGGTGTATCCCTCGGTGGTGGTTGTGTGACTAACTGACATCACAGAGGAGGAGCTGCTTTATCAGATTACTCCAATAAAAAGAAAGGATCTTCGTTCGTCACGAAGGTCGAAATCTCTCGGCCAAATGTCAATGACCTATTTTCAGAGGCATCAAATCTCGTTCTAGGATATCAGAAAAAATACAATATCTCATTTTTTGAAAATTCAGGGGGTGAAAGGTCTTGTTTTCAAATTTATTATATTATATGTAAGTATTAAATCAGGGATCAGCATGATATGTCCTCTTTAAAGGAAGTGATCATCAAATGTCTTTGGTTTAAAATAAGTAAATAAAATAAATATCCAAAGAAAAAAGGTCTTTCAAAGCCCAGATGTCAGAGCTGTGGTAGACCAGCAACTCTTGTGTTTTGTAGAGTAAAATTAACGTTTTTTTGAATGCACTTTGAAAGGTTTATAGGGATTTATAAACAGATATCTCTGGGTTTAAAAAAGAGCGCTCATCCATCACAAAAAGCCTGGTGCTATCAAACCAACGAACGGAGCGGTAGACCAGCAACTCCTGTCGTCAGCATGGTCAAATAAACGCCTCTGTTTTCAGTGGAGTTTAGTGGATTTTAAGGAAGCAATCAGCAACTGTTTCTGGATTAAAAAAGGGGTGTTTACTAATGAAAAAGGTCAATAAAAATGCATTCACTGATGCGACGGTAGAACAGCAACTCCCGCCCTTCATGAGGTTAAATTGTGGATTTTTTTAACAGAGTTTGGTGGAAGTCATCAGAAGATGTTTATGGTCTGAAAAAGTTTTTGCCCAGTTAAAAAAATCTCTACAAACACACATCAACTGATGTCGTGGTAGACCAGCAACTCCTGTGTGTGTGTGTGTGTGTGTGTGTGTGTGAGACTCACTGAACACGTCCAGGTGAGCTGTGATGCTGATGTTGGTGTTGTCCACGGAGCAGGTGTAGGAGCCGCTGTCCTCGTGGCCGGACTTGGAGAGCCTGATGGTCCCGTTGGTGAGCAGGGACACGCGAGGGTGGGACAGCAGAGGGCGCTCCACCTCATCCAGCCTACACACACACACACACACACACACACACACACACACACACACACACACACACACACACATATTGATCTCCAGACGTCGATACAAAGTGCTGCTGCAGCTCTGCCTTAATGAGTCGCTGCAGCGTAACACACACAGACATTAAGACAGCTGCAGCAGTTAAACAGCGTTACTCATTCACGGCTGAGGGCGGAGACAGAGGGCGGAGAGGGCGGGGTCAGTAAATGATGAGAGGAGACAGAGAGCATTATGGGAACAGATCTCTTCAGGGTTTGACAGTCAGTGGTTAAAGTCCGTCCAGAAGCCGGCGTCAAAGTCTCTGAACGAAGAACATTTAATTTCTGATGATCACTAATAATTATTAGCATTAATCATTAATCATTTTTAGCATTCATCCATGACACAAGAGAATTAAAAAAAACTTAAAACTTATTTCTGAAACCAGAGCATGAGCTGAAGGACGCTCTCTGCGTGCTGTTTGACGGTGAAACCACCAGAGGGCGCTGCTCTACATGACATTACTCCATAGATCAGCTCAGAGTGAAGAGATTTAAAGAGAGAATCATGGATCCTGACTCAGTTTGTTTATTATCTGTCTTAGAAAATAAGATGAACACTTTATAAAATCTCTACAGACTCAAATTCATCCCCTTCTTTTTCTTTTTCTTTCTTTATCTGTCTTTATTTACTTTCTTTCATTATTTGCCGTCCTCTTTCTGTCCTTTTTCACTCTGTATTTTCTTTCTTCTGTTCTTAAGTTTCTTCTTCCTTTTTAATATTTTCACTTTTCCTCTTTTCTTTTTATTCTCTTGCCCTGTAGAGATTTTTTTTGTCTCAGTTTTCTCTTTGTAATTTCTCTTTTTACTCTTCTCTTTTTCTGTTTATTAATTTTCCTTTTCTTCTTTCTTGCTTGTTTATATTAATCTTTTTCTTTGTGTTGTTTCTTTATTTGTATATTTCCTTCTCTCTTTTCTTTCATATTATATTCTTTTCTTTTTCATTTTTTCTTCTTGTGTTCATTTTCTCTCATCCTTTTTTCTTGTTGATTTAGTGTCTGACTCTTTTTTGTATTATATTTATTTCTTATTATTTCTTTCATTGTTTCTTTTTTTTTATCTTTTCTACTGTTTTTTATTTATTTTTCATGTCTTTTTTTTCATTGTTTCTTTCATTGGTTTCTGTTACTTTACCTTATTTTTTTATTTTTATTTATTTTTATTTTTTCTTCCCTTTTTCTTGTTTTTTTTCTTTGTATCTTCCTTCTTTCTTTTCTTTTTATCATTCTTAATTTTTTTTGTCTTATTTTTTTTATTTATTTAGTTTTTGAATTCTTCCTTTTATTTTTTTTTCTGGCTTTTTTCTTTTTCGTTCTTTCTTACTTTCTGTTTTCTCTTCTTTTTTTGTTTTTGATTTAATGTCTCACTTTTTCTCTCTTTTGTTCTGTTACGTTTTGTTTTATTGTTTCTTTCCTTTGGCTAAGTCTGAATTCACAAACTCTCTTTGAATCAGTGACGTATAAATCGGATTGGTTTGGTCTTTGCTGGTTTCATGATGATGATCTTTGTTTCAGTTTCATTAAAATCAGCTGACGTTGATCGTGTTCAGATTGTGAAGTCAGAAACTTTTTATCCACGTCCAGAGAGACGGGGAGCGGGTCCAGAGCGTTTCTTTGTTTAGAAATGTTTAAACTGGTTCAAATATCACAGAGTGATGATGATGATGATGATGATGATGATGTGATGATGATGATGATGCGTCTCTCACCAGGTGATCCGAGGTTTTGGCGAGCCGAAGGTCTCACAGTGCAGCAGGACGTCTCCTCCCTCAGTGACCCGGTACCTGACCCCGTCAGAGGACAGGATCTGAGGCTCCAGCTCTGCAGCACACACACACACACACACACACACACACACACACACACACACACACACACACACACACACACACACAGAGTCATGAGTCCACAGTGTGTTGACAGTAGTGGAGGCTGATGGTGGCGGCGGCGGCGGTGCTGAACATACCTACGACGTGCAGGAAGGTGTTGAGGAGGATGGAGCCGTGTTTGTTGGAGGCTTCACACTGATACACCGCCGTGTCTGAATACACCACGTCCTTCAGGATCAGCACGCCGCCAGACACGCTGCGGCGAGGCTCGTCGTCCACTCCTACACAGGAGGAGGAGGAGGAGGAAGAGGAGGAAGAGGAGGAGGAGGAGGAGAGGGGGAGGAGGAGGAGGAAGAGGAGGAGGAGGAGGAGGAGGAGGAGTGTGTGAGTTTGTCAAAGAGAAACTCTGAAAACAAAGAAAGTTTGAGCAGGAATCCTTCGACCAACCACAGAAGCTGCAGCTGCTCCTCCTCCTCTCTCCTCTTTCTCTCTCTCTCTCTGACCTTCCTCTCTTTCTTTGTCTTTCATCTGTTTTCCTTCATTTCTTCAGTTTCCATCCTTCATTCATCTCTCCTCAGTCCCTCAGTGTCACTAAACCGCTCTGACATTTATCATCCCTCATTCTTTCCTCTTTTCTTCTTTGTTTTACTAAATTCTTTCCTTATACCTGTCTTTTGCCTTCCTTACTTTTTTCTGCTGCTATCTTTTTTCCTTCTCTGCGTCCCTTTCAGACTTCCTTTTCTTCTTTCTATCCTCCTTTCTTTTTCGTTTACTTTATTTCTTTCTCATTTTCAGTTTTCCTTGTTTCTTTATTTCATTTCTATTTAACTCGTTTCCTCCTTTTGTTAGTTTTTCTTTGCTTCTTCTCTCTTTGTTTCATTTTCCCTTTTGTTTTGTATTATTTGCTTTTTCTGTCTCCTGTATTCACTTTCATTTTCTCCTCCTCTCTTTTTTTTTCTTTTTCTAATTTTATTTCTTCCCGTTTCCTTTTTTTATGTAGTTCTTTTTTTGCTTCCTTTTCTATCGTATCTTTTTCGTTTTTTCTTTTTCATTTTTAGACTTCAATCTTCTTTTTCCCTCTTTTGCTTTCAACATATTTTTTCTCTTCCTTTCTTTTCATTTTTCTTTTACCTTTTTCTAGACTTTTACCTAGTTTCTTGCTTTTTTATTTCTATTTTTCCTCCTTCCATACCGTTTTATTTTCCCCCTTTTTTTATTTAGTTTCTGACATTTCGGTTTTTACTTTTTCTCCTTCATTTTATCTTTTTCTTTCTTTTCTTAATCGCTTTCCCTTTTTTGTCTCTCTGTCTTTTTTCTACCAATTTTTCATCCTTTCTTTAAAAAAAAAATCTTTTCCTTTTTTGTCTTTCAGTCTTTTTAGGATTCATTTTCATTTTTTTCTTCCTTTTTTTTCCTTTTCTGTTTTTGCATTAAATATTTTTGTTGTTCCTTCTTTTTCCTTTTTTCTCTTCCTTCAGGTTTTTTCCGGCTGTAGTTTCTCTTTCGCTGCAGACTTCCTGTGGTTTTTTCTTTCTCTCTTTGTTTTATTTCTTTTTTCTCTCTGACCCAAAGATTTTCTCCTCTGTTTCTGTTTTTATTGGACAGCGTGGACACAGGAAGTGATCTCACTGTCTGTGTGGCCGTGTTTCCGTGTGGTCGTCCACCACATGGACGTAGTGAGACGTCTTACTGATTTAGAGGATCTCTGTGAAACCTGCTGATGTCAGAGTTAAAGATGGCGGCGTACCCGTGATGGGCTCTCCGTTGATCCTCCAGGTCACGGTCGGGGTCGGGATCCCCTCAGCGAGACACTCCAGACGCACGGTTTCTCCAGGAGCGTAGATCAGGTTCTGCGGCGTCTTCACCCAGTACGGCTCCGCTGCAGGGGGACACGGAGAGACAGAGACAGGAAGTGGATCAGAGACAGGATCCTCAGAGATCTGACCCACAGCAGGGACCACAGGGACCAGCAAAGACCAGCAGAGACCAGCAGAGACCGCTGATCGTCTGTGGGTTCTGGTCTCTCCGTACCTTCCACGGAGACGGTGAAGGAGTGGGACGCCGAGCCGTGGCTGTTGGACGCTCGGCACTCGTACTCGCCGTCGACCTCCTCCGTGATCCGGTCGAAGCGCAGCCAGCGGTTGTGGTTGTCCAGCTGAGCGCCCGTCCTGTCCAGGCTGCCGTCCTTCTTCTTCCACTCCACCTTCGGGGTCGGTCTGCAGAGGAGGAGAAAGAGGAGGAGGAGGAGGAAGAGGAGGAGGAGGAGGAGGAAGAGGAGGAGGAGGAGGAGGAGGAGGAAGAGGAGGAGGAGGAGGAGGAGGAGGAGGAAGAGGAGGAGGAGGAGGAGGAGGAGAAAGAGGAGGAGGAGGAGGAGGAAGAGGGGGAGAGATTATCTCAGGGTGGATGGTGGAGGGAGCAGATGTCGATGGATCAGGAGAGAAACAGGAAACAGAGGATGATGATGATGATGATGATGATGATGAAGATGATGATGATGATGATGATGATGATGATGGTGATGATGGTGATGATGATGGTGATGATGGTGATGATGTAACTTCCTGTTTCCTCATTGAGACCAAACTGAATCGACTCATTTATCATCGTGACGACTCTGAGGAATGAGGAGGAGAAACTCCTTCCTGTCTCCTTTGCTTCCTTCCTACCTCCTCCATGTACCCTTGCTTCCTTCCTCCCTACCTTGCTCGGCTCCTTCCTGACTTTCTTGCTCCCTGTATTGATTGCTTCCTTCCTTGCTTGGTTCTTGTTCTTTCTTTCCTTGCTTCCCTCCTCCTTTTCCTCCTGGCCTCCTCCTTTCCTACCTTGCTTGCTTCATTCACTCATTCCTAGCTTAGGATCTTTGCCTCCTCTCATGTTACCTTCAGTGTTTGATTTCTTATCCCTTCCTTCCTTCCTTCCTTCTTTCCTACACTAATTGCTTCCTTAGTTTCTTGCTTTCTCTTTTCCTCTTTTGCACATTTGCTTACTTCCTTCAGTGCTTGCTTCCTTGTTCCCTTCCTTCATTGTTTCTTTTCTTTTTTCTTGTCTGCCATGCTTGCTTCCTCACTGTCTTGCTTCCTTCCCATCTTGTTTTCCTACTACTCACCTTGTCCCTTTGCTTCCTTCCTTTTTAGGTTTCTTCCTTGCTTCCTACCTTAATTAAAACCTTTGCTTCCTCCCTTCTCTCCTCTGTTCTTGTGTGATTCCTCTATCTTTCCTTGGTTCCTTTCTTCCTATCCTTTCCTCTTTCATGTTACCTTTCTTACTCCCGTCTGTCAATCTGTGCTTTCTCCCTTCCCTCCTTGCTTCCTTCTTTTCTTTCTTTCTTTCTTTGCCTTCTTCTCCCCTATCTTTGTTTGTTCCTTGCTAGCTTTCTTGCTTCCTTGATTATTTTCTTCATCCTTCCTTCCTTCCTTCCCATCTTGCTTTTTCCCTATATTTCTTTGTCCCTTTGCTTCCTTCTTTCCTCCCTTTACGGTTTCTTCCTTGCTTCCTTCTTTTCTACCTTGCTTGCTTTTCTTTTATAGGTTTTCTTTCTTTCTCTCTTTTTTCTTTCTTCACCTTCTTCTTCCCAACCTTTGCTTGTTCCTTGCTAGCGTTCTTGCTTCCTTTATTTTTTTCTTCATCCTTGCCTGGTCCTTGTTTCCTTGTTTCCTTCCTTCCTTCCCTCCTTCCTTCCTTCCTTCTTTTCTTGCGTTCTTTTTTTTTCTTTGTCCCTTTGCTTCCTTCTTTCCTCCCTTTACGGTTTCTTCCTAGCTTCCTTCCTTGGTGCCTTTATACTTTCTGTTCTGTTCTTTTTATCCTTGCCTCCTTTCATGTTACCTTTCTTGCTTCCTTCTTTCCTTCCTTCTTTTTTTGTTTCAGATCAAAATATTCTGAATCCTGATCCTGATCCTGCCCTAAAACTATCCTGACATGTTTCCCTCACACCGCCCCCTAATGGAGAACATGTTCCTTGGTCTGACGCAGAAAACTGACGCTGATCGTCAGGGATCAGAGACACCTGAGGGACAGGCGATGATGATGATGATGATGACGATGATGATGATGATGATGGTGTGTGAGGTGTTGTGGATCAGACTCAGGGCTCAGGGTTTGGGCTCAGACTCACAGGCCTTTGGGGATACACTCGAGCGTGACGCTGTGCTCCCTGAGAGCCAGCACGGAGGAGTGCGATCCCTTCGGCGTGAAGAGGTGCGGTTTCTTTTCGTGCGGCACGTCGTTATCTGCAGACACGGGGCAGGAGGTAAACGCTCAGACAGGTTTGGGCTGAATTTAGAGAAACAGACTCAGGATCAGCGCTGGGACTCACTGTGCCGCACGGTCAGGGAGACGGAGGTCTCGGGGAGGATGGTCCTGGCGGCGGGGTACTGCGCGTTGCAGATGTAGTCGTCTCTGGTGTCGCTCCTCAGGAGGTTGGCGAAGTACAGGTTTCCGTCCAGGCCAACCAGCACCCTGTCGCTCTGCTTGATGTGGTAGAGCTCTGAAACAGGACGGGCAGAGTCAGACAGGAAGTGACAGACGCTTGGCGTGGATTTTAGAGAGCGCCTCCTAAACGTGCACCGGGGAAAACGGCGAGGGAGCTCAGAGTCTGTCTAACGCGCCGCAGTATCGACTTTCCTGAGTGAGGGAAACAGAAGTGACAACTTAAAAGGCTGCGTTTGATGAAACAGGCGGAGAGCGATGGAGACGCAGAGTGAAAAATAAAAATATAAAGAGCCAGAAAACATCAGCGCAGAGTGCTGCATTCATTACGCTGAGTGGAAACGCTCTGCAGTGCAGTGCAGCGCCGCCGCCGCGACGCTAACCGCTCCAACAGGAGGAGCTGCTGAGATGACGAACAACACAGAGCGTGTGTGTGTGTGTGTGTGTGTGCGTCTGTCAGGCTGAGTCACAGCAGACGGCGAGCACGCCATGGCGGGCAGACTCACTCTTGTCCATCCAGTGGATGTGGGGCGGCACGGAGCTCTTTGGGGGGCTGCAGGACAGGACGATGCTGTCTCCCTCGTAGGCTTCTTTACGGATCTTATGTTGTTTGAGGAGGACGGGCTGAGCTGGAAGACAGAGACACATTATCAGGCCACGCCATCATCATGTGGGTTAAAATGACCTTTAAGACCATTTCGAGATGCTAGTCCAAGATTTTTCAGACCTCAACGAGACCTTGAAGTCGTTCCACCCTGAGCTGGCGTTGGTGGAAAAAGTGACGATAAAAAACTCTGAATTTCTCTTCTGAGTTTGATTAAACAAATCCATCCAAAATAAATCAGCATCAAACCAACACAGGCTGAAGCTCCTCCATGCTAACACGCTAGCTGCAGAGTAACATGTCGATGTCGGTCTGTTTGTCTTCCTACTGCCCTCTGCTGGTCTGGAGGAAAACTGCAATAACTTTTTTTTTCTAAAGACTCACTTTTTCTTATAATCCTCACAGCAAACAGTGGACAGCAGAGACTTTTTCTTTCTTTATAAAAGTTTGTTCCTGGAACTCAGAGTTTCTGGTACTCCGTGTGAAAGCACCATCAGCCGTTTGAAAAGAAAGAGACTTTTTTTCTTTGCTTTTTTTTTTCGGAAGGAATTTTATCAAGGATATAGAGACTTTTTGAGGAACTGTGTGACTCAGCCACACACAGCACTGCCAGCCCATCAGTCCTTTTCTACGGTGTCGTTTATGTCTATAATTACTGCCCTCTGCTGGCCTGGAGGAGAACTACAAGTATTTTTTTATTTATTTTTATTTTTTTATTTATTTTTTTAAGTTTCTCTGAACTTCACTGGTCTTATTCTCACAATCTTCTCAGGCCAACAGTCGACAACAAAAAACATTTAATTCCTTCCTTGAAGAGAATTTTGTGCCTGGAACTTTTTCCTCACTTGTACTTCTGGCTGAAAGAAAGAAAGAAAAAGTTTTTTTTATTTTATTTTTTTATTTTTTATTTTTTTTCTGAGAAACTTTTTAAAGGACAAGGGGATACCTTGTTTGTCTCCTTCTGTAGTGTCATTTTTGTTTTACAGCCTTGGTATCTTAGTATCTTTTTTACTGCCCTCTACTGGTCTGGAGGAGTAATGCAATCACTTTTTATTTTTTTTTTATTTATTTATTTATTTTTTATTAATCTAGACTCACTGGTTTTATTCTCATCTTCATCAAGAAACAACAGTGGACAACAAATGTTTTTCATTCTTTATAGCAAAGTTTGTTTCTGGAAACAAAATTTTCCCGTACTTATGTGTGAAAGCACCTTCAGCTGTTTTAATAAAGAGATACAAAAAAAAATTCTTCTTCTTTTTCCTAAGAGATTTCCTTAAGATTATGTGACCCAGCCACACACAACAATGCCAGCGTGTCTGTCTTATCCTACGGTGCTGTTTATGTCTCCTGTTGCTGCCCTCTATTGGTCTGGAGGAAAACTACAATCACTTTTTTTTCTTATTTGAGTTTCTGTAGACCTTACTGGACTGATTTTCATGATCTTTACGAGACAAATGGATAGAAAAAGTTTTTTTGTTTCTTTGTTTTGCTTTATCCGCCTGGAGAAACTTTTTCAGGGACATGGGGACACCTTGCTTGTCTCCTTCTATGGTGTCATTTTTGTTTTACAGACCATGTATCTTTCTTTCTGCCCTCTGGTGGTCCTGGTAAAAACTGTAATAACCTTTTTTTTTTTTTTCCTCTAAGCTTTTCTGAACCTCACTGGTCTGATTCTCATGATCGTTATAGAACAATAATGGACAAAAAAAAACACTTTGTTCCTTGAAGAGAGGTTTGTCCCTGGAACTTTTTCTTTCCTTTTACTTCAGGCTGGAAGAAAGAGAAAAAATAGTTTTTTGTTTTGTTTTTTTTTTTTGTCTGGAGAAATTTTCTTAAGGACATAGGGACAGCCTTGTACAGCCTTTGTATCTTTAGTTACTGCCCTCTGCTGGTCTGGAGGTGTAGTGCTGTTACTTTTATATTTTCTCCAGATGTAACTGATCTGTTTTGCTGGATCTTTACAGACTCTGGGGGGACCACTGAAGGCCCCAGGAACCTTTAGCTCCTGAAAGAGCAGGAACTTTTGGGTTGAAAAGCTCCGTTTGTGTGGGGGGAGTCAGGAAGCTTTAAAGACTGTCGATGACTGTTACCTGACGACCTGGTGCTGACTCTGGTCTCTGCGTCGTGTTCAGGAAACGATGCAGGGATCTGCTGCAGTCAGTCTGCAGTGAGTCAGTTTTCCTTTTTCAGCTTCACAGTCTGTTTGTTTTTTTCAGCTGAGGTTGTTTTCTTCAAGCTTACTTCACAGTTTTGATCCCTGCTCTGAGAGGAGGCTGGCTCTGCAGGATTTACCCGCTCACAGTTCCTGATCTGACGGCGAGGAGGGGCGTGTGTGTGTGTGTGTGTGTGTGTGTGTGTTTCAGAGGATGGACTCAGCTCAGACTTCCCAGCATCCCCTCATGAACCCTCTCTGTGAAGCGGCGTCACGGCTCCGTCTCCAGGAAGTAGTTGCCGGGGCAACGAGAGATGAGAGAGCAGAACAGGTGGCCCCGGTCAACCTTGCTGAGTCATTAGAGCGTGTGTGTGTGTGTGTGTGTGTGTGTGTGTGTGTGTGTGTGTGTGTATGTGGGAGGGAGAAACAGAAAGGGAGGCTGGGAGGATGTGTGTGTTACTGTACGGCGTCCATCATAACATTTCATTCATGGGATTTCATGAGACAGCAGCAGAGTGTGTGCAGATGTAAAGTGTGTGTGTGTGTGTGTGTTTATTCTGAGCTTTTCAATCCACCACCCTGGAGGACGCGAGTTCAGGTCTATAAAGTGTTTTTGTGTCAGACTCACTCTCCACGATGACCTGTACCGTCTTCGTCATGGCGGTGCCGTGCGCGTTGGAGGCGTAGCACTGGAACTCGCCGTTGTACACGTCCAGGGTCTCCCCCTCTGAGGCTTTCAGAGTCCCTGATCCTTCGAGCTGAGGCCCAAACGTCTCCCCGTCTTTGAGCCAGCGGAAACTGAAGAGAGGAGGAGACAGAGCTTCATCATGTGACCAATAAACACCTGGATAGGGCGAAGGTTCGGCGTCTGGCGTCTGAAAAAAAAGGGTCGAGGCACAAAACGAAGACTTGCTAACCCCTGCTCCAACAAGATATTATTTGAGTTTTGTTTCCTCTGTTGACGATAACGTTTGTCTTCTTGTGTCGCCCAGCCCAAACTGAGGCGGCGTGAAAACAAAGTGACCTTTAACCACCTTTAACTTCAACCTTCAGTCTGTTTGTTTTCTTTAAAGGAGGGTTAGCATCTGTTAGCCATTTTAGCGCTACAGACCATAAAACCAGAAGGAGAATTTATTTTAATCTCTACTTTTTGTGAGGAATAAAACTATATATATTTTTTTAATTAATTTATATTTTGGGGGTATTAAAATGTAATTGTAAATCGTTTTATGGTATTCCAATTCATTGATTTAAATAAAATAAACTTTATCTTTATGTCTTGTTAATAAATGTTTTATTTTATTTTTATTTTAATTTGTAAAAAAGTATTATTTCAGTTTAATTTAATTTAATTTTGATTAATTTTATTCACTGATTAAATCAATTTTATATTCTTTGTATTTTGATTAAATTTTGAATCATTTTAAAATATCTTAGGTCATTTTATTATATATAAATAAATTCAATTTTTGAGTAATTGTATTAATTTATTAATTCAATTTTGTATTATTCTTTTGCTTTTTTTAAATTTGAATTATTTCATTATATCTTCATTAAAAAATGTTTTTATGCTCTGTTAATTTCGTTAATTTCATTTAAATTCATTCTGAAATGTAACAAATGCAAGTAAAATAAATAAAAAGTAGAATAAATTGAATCAAGACGTATCAAAAAATTAAAACTTTAAAATAGTTTAAGATTAAATCAAATTATTTCAGATATTTCAATAGATTAAAAGTATCTAATATTTGAAATTATTTCAAGTTTTCATTTTATTTACTGATCATTTTATTTATTTATTTATTTATTTTTATTTAAATTATTTTATATTATTCTTTTATTTCACTGATTTTATGCTATTTATGTATTATTTTTTCAAGTCTTTTTAAACCTCTCCTCACAAACTGATGTTATCTACGGTCCTTGTGTGAAGCCTTTTCAGCTGAATGTTTGAACGTATAAAAAATTATTTTTGGTTCAAGAAGAGTTTTGTTTTCCTGAGCTGAAATAAGAAATGTTGAACATTGGGTCAAATAAACATTTTTTTCTTAAAGTTTGGACTAAATCTAAGCCAGTCTAGTCAAAGTAAAAACTGTCGAATTAGACTAAACATGAGTCACATTCACCTGATAAAGCCAGAAAAAAGCCTGATTTCAGGATGCTCATTTATTTGAAGAAACTTAACTTACAGATTTTTGACTGATTGTCTTAGATTTCAGTTTTTGCAGTGTGTTCTGTTAAAATCTAGAAAAAATCGGTGAGATCATTTTTCTTAAAGCTTCACGTCGTCATAACGACCAAGCAGGAAAGAAGAATCTGAGCGTTTAGCGTTGGTTTTTTATGGGACATAAAAAGAGATGGAGTATCAGCCGCTTTGTTTCTGACAGGGAAATAAAATCAGTATGAAGACGTAAAGAGGAGCAAGGACAGAGGTCAGGAGAGGAGGGAGGAGAGGAAAGGAGGAGAGGAAAGGAGGAGGGATGATCCTGTTGCTGTGATTTCATTAGAGGAACATTAACCACCGACAGAGGCCGGAGGCAGGAAGAGGACACACACATGCATGAGTCTCGTTTGTCAATTATACACACACACACGGACACACACTCTGGGTTAAACACTCACACACACAGACACACACACACACACAGGTCTGGGCGCTGTACGTACGTGGGCGTCGGGTTACCGGTGGCCTCACAGAACAGAGCGATGTCCTCTGGGAAAAAAGCGGTGTGCGACGACGGCATCTCCATCATCTTTGGGGGCTGAGACACTGAGAAACACACACATTAATACACACACACACACACACACACACACACACACACAGAGTCATTTAATGCCTCACACACTGCAGCAAATACAGAACTAACAGTCATCTGTGTTTTAACATTTTCACCTCAGCTACAACAACAACAACAACAACAACAACAACAACAACAACAAACGGTCTGATGAGCCGTCACTGCTCGTTTCCCGGCTTCCCAAACTCATGATGAAGTTCTTAGAGGAGCTGAATAATTCATACAGAGTGATTTCTGAATCAAATTGAATGAAAACAAACAAACAAACAAATGGAGCTCTGCAGAAAATAATAACGGACGGTGACTCTCACAAACACAGCGTTCACAGCAAACCACGGAGCGGAGCCGTCAGCAGAGCCAGGACTGAGGAGCAGGACGCAGACAGAGACACACTTTTTTTTGAGGATGTTTTTATGTTATGATGTGTTTTTTGGCGGGGCTACTTGTTGCCTCTGCTGCTGTGGTCGTACACTGGACAGTAACGTATGTAAGTTCACCTCCAACTCTCAAACCACCAGATAGTCTGTTTCTCTGGGTCAGTTTGTTCAGGGTCGGGTGAGGACACTGTTTTCTGCAGAGGCGGGTTAGGGCCAACTTTGATGAGTAACATTGAAAATAAAGTCAAAATGAGGAGAAAAAAAGTCAAAATAGCCTGCCCTGATGTTTACCGGTAGTCACAGGTGTCAAAAGTATTCATTTTCATTACTCAAGTAGAAGTAGAGATAGAAGGGTTTAAAAAGACTTTTATAGAAGTTGAAGCATCAACTTGAGCTTTTTACTTAAGTAAAGGTGTAAAAGTACTGGTTTCAAAACTACTTAAAGTATAAAAGCAAAAGTGATAAAAGGGTAAAAATGTCACTAAGGACAAAAGCTGAGGCCGTCCCACAGGAGCATTAAGCACACTCTTAAAGCCGTGATGACAATGAAGTTTCATTTTCGTTAAAATGTTAATGTTGGAAAATTTGGAGCTGGTGTTGATCAATTCTCAAAATGAAGGCTAGATTGATTTTAACTAATTAGTTAACCAAAAAGGAAGAACTTCACAACGCCTCATTATTCCATCTGACCACAATCCAATTCACTCTATCTCAACGGTAAAATCTATTTGGATAGGTTTTTATTTTCTGTGTGGCTCTGTCAGTGTCCTGCTCCATAGAGGGCGGGGTCTGTTAAAGGAGTTTGAGATAATAAAAGTAAAGACGTAAAAGTTCACGTCTCCACTTTTATTTTCCAATATTTAGACCAGAAAAAAAAAAAATCTCCACAACAAACCAAAACAACTGAAAAAATGTCAAACCCCAGTTTAATCCCCAGTTTTTCCTCACTTATATAAAGACATGCAGGAATTTGGGTTAACCAAGACATCGTAAAAAAAATCATTGAATATTTAATGTAAAAGCTTTAAAAATGTAAGAGGGACAAGCTTCAGATCCGTCTTTCAGGCTTGTTTCACTTTTTCAGCTCCTTCCTGTAAAACACCCAAAACTCAGGACTTCCTGTTTCAGAGACTGATGGTTAAACCACTCAGAGCTCAGTGAGGACACAGACCTGCAGTACGGGGCACTGAGTGCAAATAACAACAACATTTCTCCATGTTTAGCTCTAAAACATCACGTTTTCTGCAGATTTAAAGAAATATTTGTGAGATATATTCCTCAAATATTATATTCAAATGTCAAATGCTATTTATTAATGTTATAAATGAATTTCCCGACTTTAAATATTTAGCTACATTTCTAAATATTTAGCTAGGGTTCTAAACATTTAGTTTCATTCAAAATCTTGAGCAAACAATTCTAAATACGAAGTCAAGATTTCTTAATCTTGAGGTACAATTTCAGAAAATTTAGCTAATGTACAAATTCACACTATGGCCCGCCTGAAAGACCAAATAAAAGTTGGAGGAAGCGATCCTGCCAAGTCAGATAAATCAGCCGTTAGAAAATAAATGAACTAAGTGCTGTGATGGGGCTGATGAAGATCTTGTGGCCTATGAAAATGCCTCTTTAAGAAACTTCACTGTTCTTAAAGAACTGTCTCTTTAAGAACACATGAAGGCTCTTTCGAAACTGTCTCTTTAAAAAATATTAAGGCTTTATGGAAATATATCTTTAAGAAACATCAAGACTTAAGAACTGTCTCTTAAAGAAACATTGACTTTAAGGAACTGTCTCTTTAAAAAACATTAAGGCTTTATGGAACTGTCTCTTTAAGAATCATTAAGACTTTAAGGAGCTGCCTCTTTGAGAAACATCAAGACTTTGGAACTGTCTCTTTAAGAAACATCAAGACTTTAAGGAACTGTCTCTTTAAGAAACATCAAGACTTTGGAACTGTAGCTTTAAGAAACATCAAGACTTTGGAACTGTCTCTTTAAGAAACATCAAGACTTTGGAACTGTCTCTTTAAGAAACATCAAGACTTTGGAACTGTCTCTTTAAGAAACATTTAGGCTTCTCTGGAACTGTCTCTTTAAAAAAGTTCAAGACTTTATGGAACTGTCTCTTTAAGAAACATCAAGACTTTGGAACTGTAGCTTTAAGAAACATCAAGACTCTTAAGGATCTGTTATTTTTAAAGAAAAAAAAGTTTTCTTCTGAACTTTTTTTAAGAAACCTTAAGACTCTTTAAAACTGTCTTTTTGAGAAAGATTAGTTAAATATTTAGAAATCGTACCTTAAGATTTTAAAGTCTTGATTTTATATTTATCTTGAAATCTTTGATCAACATTTAAAAATTTTAACCAGATATTTGAAACCCTGGTAAGTATTAATAAATCTTTGTTTAAGATCTAAAAATCTTTGATAAATATTTAATCTTCGCTTAATATTTACAATGAAACTTAGAAACGTAGCTTAACATTTAGAATCAGGACATTAATTTATAACATTAATAAATAACTTTTAACATTTAGATTTAATATTTGACAAATTTATCTCACAAATATTTCTTTAAATCTGCAGAAAAAGTGATGTTTCAGCGCTAAATGTGGAGAAATGTTGTTTGTAGTGTGTGTAACTTTACAATCGGCGCCCCCTACGTGCAGAGGACAGACGGAGGACAAGCTGTCAGCGACACAACAACACTCAGACTGAAGAGACGGCGTCCGTCAGGGAGGAAGGACACTTACTGTTAAAGGCTTTATCTGCCGTCCACGTGAAAGCAGGAGAGGAAGAGCAGAGGAAAGACTCAGACAGAGGCAGGAGGAGAAAACAAAGTGAGGAAGACTCTGGAGGAGGAGGAGGAGGAAGAGTTTATCTGGTTATAAATAACAAACATGATCAGACTGAAGCCGCCTTTCTCTCTCGTTTCTCCGCCTCAGACACGAAGGCGTCCTGGATCAATTTACATCTTTGTCCTTTCTGCCTGTTTCTTCACCTTCATCCTCCTCAGTCTCTGATTTCCATCCCTCTATCCCTCTCTATCTCTCTATCTCTCCATCTCTCTATCTATCCCTGTCTTCATCGGCCACACCCAGAGGAGAAGGTGTTTGAAGGTCGAGCTGGACCCTCCTCCCCTCCCCTCGTCCTCTGGGAGCGTCAGGGGCTCAGCTTTCTGACCTTTGAACTTCACCTCCAGGGTCAGAGGTCTCTCCAAACCTCATAGAGAGGATCAGAGTGTTTGTTTTAGAGCCTGAGTGAAGCTGTTTAAAGGAGGACTTTCTCTGAGTGAAGACCACATCCAGCCCCTTTCAGACGGAGATTACTGTGGATCGATTCACGCTAAGCTGGAAAACCACAGCGTTAGAAAAAGACAAATTATGTCCTTTAATGAGAGAGTTATCTTAGGTTAGGTATGATGTTCCTGACGAGGTTTTCTTTTGTATTCCCTCTTTAAGCCACGCCTCTGTGTTTGTTTTGAGCTTAATTTAGCGTCTATTCAAAGACGCCGTTAGCCTCTGGCTTCAGGTACCTCTGTCTGTTTCATGATGAACTCTGGTGTCTGATCTTATTTCAGCTTTTGATTTATTGCGCCCATTAAATCTGTAAATTGAGACACCTCTATTGTGCCCTTTAATGATTTATGGTTCCCATTTTTTAGCATTTAAACATAAAGTTAAGCCTTTTCAATTTGTTTCTGTTTTGAGGAACCCTTTGGAGCTCTTTCTAGAGAAATCTACAGTGGGGAAAATAAGCATTGAACACGTCAACTTTTTTCTCAATACATTTTTTTCCAAAGTTGCAATTCAAAGAAAATTTCTCCCAGACATTGGTATGAACTCAAATAATCCACACATGAAAAGAAATCACAACGTTCAGGTCCATAAATAATGATTATGGTGAATTAAGTACGATAACACAGGAAAAAAGTATTGAACACATGGGCTGAGCGTCCATAGAGGTCATGGCATTGCCTATTGTTTTCTCTGTAACAATTGTACCTGCTGCCTCCAAGTCTTTCTGGAGCACTTTCAGGGTGGTCCTTGGCTGGTTGAGTCCTCTTCTGACTATCTTTCTGACTCCCTGGTCAGAAATCTTCAAGGAGCTCCTGTGCGTGGCCTGTTGATGGTAAGGTGGTGCTTCTTCCACTTGGGAATAATGGCCCCAACGGTGCTGACTGGAATATTCAGGTGCTTTGATATAAGTCTGTAACCAGTTCCATTCTGATGCTGAGCAACAATCAGGTTGTGAATGTCTTCAGAGAGCTCTTTGCCTTTACCCATCATGAGGTGTGTCGTATTTAACTGCTTGGTGAAAAAAACACCT